>NC_047127.1:14850177-15190399 GCF_009829125.3 Periophthalmus magnuspinnatus | reverse complement strand
ATATATATATATATATATATATATATATATATATATATATATATATATATATATACACGGTGAAAATACATGGTAATATACAGTTGTAGTAGTAGAAGAGCAGAGATAAAGTTCACCACAAGGGGGCAGTAGAGGAACATGACACTACTTGAATCTCTGCATTGCCAAGTCCATTTTAATTTCATTTGACCTATAACCTATCTGCATATTTATATTGATGCCTTTGTATTATGGATGCACTATGTAACGTTTCTGGTCTCCATGGAGATGCTAATTCTTTACCTGGAATGTTTCACAGTGTATGGAGTTAAACTTTTCTGCCTTATTTTTATTCAGTTGCAGGTGTTTTAGTAGTCAAAAAATACTTGAAATGCACAAAACCTGGACCTGTAACTCGCTTGTTAGTCGTCGTGGTGATAGATATGTGCCATACTGTGGAACATTTCAGGCAAGGCTATAACATCCTATAGAAACATATAGAAGACCTCGGACTCTCTCTTTCTCTCTAGCAGCACCTTGACTGATCCCTCCGTTGTGTGATAAATTCAACATTTGCTCAACCTGTAACTGATTTCCTTCAAACACCAAACAGCCATTTCATTACGACCACCAACAAAGGGAGCCCTGATACAATATTATGCTGAAAATTTTGTGCTTTAATTTTGAGAGTATATCGATGTATATTGTCCATGTCATTTCTGTTGTCGATCAATTCAGTTTGTCTACATCTTGGTTCAAATTCCGCTCTCAACACAAACATCATTGGTAGAGCGGTCAGAGTTGATTAAAGATTAAAGGTTAAAAGAAATTTGTCTTACCTCAGTACAGATATAGTGTATAAGCAGCTCTTGAGGTCAAAATAAGTCAGCTGTGTACTGTCTGCCGCTAATCATAATTTTATTGTCCTATAATTAAGAAACGTATGTTAGCATGCTAGTTGTTGTTAGCGTTACCATGACAGCAAGCAGTGAATTTTCTCATGGTAGAAGGTCCTGATCAGAATGCAAGCAACTAACCAAGATTATTTATATAGCACCTTTCACAGACTGGGAAGTCATGAAGTGCTTCACAACAAGAAGTTAAAACTCATAAAAAATGACACACAATTACAACAGAGTCAATACAACAATATGGCGATCATAGCAGCCTGTAAAAGACTATCGTACCTTAAAACGCTTTGCTGAATAAGTGCGTTTTGAGTCAACTTTTGAAGGCATCAACAGACTCCAGTGAACACGAGGAGAGTGGAAGATAGTTACAGAGTCTGGGAGCAACAGCCTGGAAGGAGTGGTCTCCTCTGGTCCGAGAACGAGAGTGAGGAAGGATCAGCAGGTTCTGATCCAGAGACCTCAAAGAATGAGACGGGGCAGAGGTTTGGATGCAGGAAGAAGCCTGACCATGCAAGGCTTTGAAAGTCTGCACGAACATTTTAAATCAGGAGTCTCAAACTCGTGGCCCGGGGGCCAACTGTGGCCTGCAAGATGATATTTTGTGTGTATATATGTGTATATATATATATATATATATATATATATATATATATATATATATATATATATGGAAGATTAATTTTAGTGTGGCCTTACCATGTTGTCTGTAGAAGGTTCCGGCAAATCGGTAGACCCCAAACACACGTGTCACTTGTGCTGTGTACTCCTGTCACAAAAGATTCAAATAATGATGTATAGCCATAAAATCCACAAGAATTGGCATATTTCCTCATGTATGATGAAAACAGCGATGACGTTTGAGTAGATTTTAACAAAGCTTTTTTTGTGGAATACCTGATGCAGCCCAGCCTCACCCAGACTCTGCCTTCTGCGGCCCCCAGATAATTTGAGTTTGTGACCCCTGATTTAAATTGTAAGATCCTCACTGCAGAGTTTTGGACCAACTGCAGACGAGACTGCTACTTTCTATTTAGACAAGAAACTAAACTATTACAATAGTCAAAACGTGAGGACACAGAGGCTCCAGATCCTTTTGTGACACAATTTACCTGCACTTCGAAATATTCGTCCTCGATAACTGTTTAAACTGGTGAAGCAGACTGGCCAAGATCCCTCAAGTATCGACTAATCCCTGAAATGATGTCACCAGGGAAAATAACCAGTGTTTTGGTTTTCTGTGCATTAAGATGCATAGAATTGTTGCCCTGGATCTAAACTAAAAACATGAAAATCACTGATATATACATATTTCTCTGATTTATTTATTTTATTTTATTTATTTATTCAAGGTGTTTTGCCTAGGTATGAATTTCTTGGTGACAGATGAAAGCTGATTTTCGGTTTCCCCTCTTCCACATTTAAGCTCCTCTGCCTATGCCACTTTGTATGGGATTTTCCACAGCTTTGAGTCCGGACTTCCAAATGCATTCTGGATATCATGGGACACACTGGGGATTATAAATGGAGTTGTAAATAAATAGACGGCTTATGCAAAGACCTAAATCTCAAGTCTAAAGCAGCAGCACAGCAGACCCGCCCTAAACAAATTGGATTTACTCTGACTTACTGACCCACTCCAACGCTGCGGAAGTGATATCAAGACATTTACAAGTCAATAAATGTTTCATAAGCGAATGGGGCTAAAATGTTCACACAGAATACATTTTTTTATCACCTGACTGGAGTGCTCTGAAGTACAAATAATCTTGTAAATGTGATTCATACCAGACTCGATACTTTTACTGCAGATTTTTGGAATTTGTGAAATATATATCGCAGAACTGCCTTATATTCAAGAAGATCGCCTGTATTATTCATTATGGGTCAAGTGTTGGTAGAGTGTTTGTCCACTGATCTGAAGGTTGATGGTTCGAATCCCAGTCTCGACACAAAAAGAAATTGTGGGGTGGTTGGATGAATGCAGCTGTTGTGTCCTTGGGCAAGACACTTAACTGTGATTATTTACCATTATTTATTTACATATTTATTCAATTGTTTCTTTAGTTACGGGAGACGTACAGTTGAAATCAGAAGTTTACATACACTATATAAAAAGACACCTGTTTCCTGTTTTAGGTCAATTAGGATTACCAAAATTTTTTGTATTTGCTAAATTCTAGAATAATAACGGAAGGATTTTTAAAGACAATTTTTCATTACTCCTCAAATGTTTGCACACATTTCATTAGTATTAGGTACCATTGCCTTTAAACTGTATGACTTGGGTCAAATGTTTTGGATATCCTTCCACAAACCTCCAACAATAGTTGACAGGAATTTTGGCCCATTCCTCCTGACTGAACTGGTATAACTGAGCCAAGTTTGTAGGCCGCCTAATTTGCACATTTTCAGGTCTTCACATAAATTTTCAGTAGGTTTGAGATCGGGGCTTTGTTATGGCCACTCCAAAACATTGACTTTGTTACCCTTAAACCACTTTGTAACCAATTTGGCAGTATACTTCAGGTCATAGTCCATTTGGAAGACTCTAATTGACCCAAAACTGGAAAAGTTTTGTCTGATTTCATGTCAGACAGTGAGAAAAACAAAACATATGTGTCTTTTTATGTAGTGTATGTAAACCTCTGGCTTCAATTGTACACTTTTCCCATTAGTCAAATCATGTCAAATTGTCTGAGTTTAATTCATTTGCATCTGTTTATGGGTCTTTGTATTCTGTTTGCATGCTGTTGCGCAACTTCCCCAGACTCTTCAAAAACACTCTATTATGCTCTAAGCTAGCACATCCAGATAAAAGCATGTGCTCATATTTGTCTGAAAAGAGAATATGCCAGTCCTGATTTAATGTAAATGCTGAACCAGACAGTCAAGGACCACATCAGACAGTCCTTATTGTTTATGTAATCACCATAGGAACAGCCCCTGCCAGGCCAAATCCTCTGTGTATATACTCTTTGTTCCTGTTTATTTCCAAGTATATTTCACCTGTCAGTACCCAGACTCACTGCAGTTGTTTCCAAATGATGGGTCTGCATTCACACATGGGTTGCATTGACTGATGAAGATGATAAATTAAAGTTATAATTATGGGTAATTGTATTTAATTGTATGGTTTCGGATTAGGCAAGGCAAGTTTATTTGTATAACACAATAAAAACCTTTCAGTCATGTGCACAGCTAAACAGACCCATTTTGAGCCTGGATTTAAACATGATCAAAGTAGAGGCCTGTCTCACATCTTCAGGAAGACTGTTCCAGGTTTTAGCTGCATAAAAATGAAACGCTGATTCTCCGTGTTTAGTCCTGACTCTGGGCACCAGCTGAGGCCGGTCTCTGAAGTCCTCAGAGTGTGAGATGGTTTAAATGGCACTACATCACAACATCCTGTATGCCCACAATTTTAGAAAAGAATACCAAAAATGTTAACATGTTTGCAGTGGCATAGTAGCATTTCATTGTTTGTGCATTAGCTCTATTAATATTCAGTATATAGTATACCCTTGCCTATGGTCATGAGCTCTGGGTAATGACCGAAAGGACAATATCGTGGACACAAGCGGCCAAAATGGGTTTCCTCCGCAGGGTGGCTGGGAGCTCCCTTAGAGATAGGATGAGTAGCTCAGTCACATGGGAGGAGCTCGGAGTAGAGCTGCTGCTCCTCCACGTTGAAAGGAACCAGCTAAGGTGGCTCCCCTGGATGCTTCCTTAGGGAGGTGTTTTGGGCATGTCCCACTGGGAAGAGACCCCGGGGAAGACCAAGGACACACTAAAGGGACTATGTCTCTCAGCTAACCTGCTAGATGCCGCGTTACAAATAAAAAGTGATCATGGGTGCACTTACGGCTCCATCGACTCTTACTCTAATTCACATTACACTGAAAAATTGCCCCCTCTCTCTGTAACTGTTGCGGTGAGTCCTGTCATTTTGGACTTAAAATATTCATATTAACCTGCTCTACATGATCCTGGTATTTTCATTTCAAGATATGAACATTAATAACAGACAAATCAGGTGCCTTTTTTCTCTGAGGTTGCTCCTGCTAGCACTAGCAACAGGTTTGATTGACAGCATGGCTAAGTGCCTGCTCCATGCTAAACCAGAGGTTTAGAGGTGTTACCTTCAACAGTTTTGCTCCAGATCGGCTCTTTGGTTGCTATGACACTTGCAATCAGAATTCCAAATATGGAACTCAGCTCGACATTCACCCCTATAACTGCTCTAGCCTCTATGAGCGTCATTTGACTGGAGCCGAACACTGTGGGTGACGTCACACTCACTTAGTCTACTTCTTTATACAATCAATGCAATCAACACAAAAACAAATCCTCCATCTGCATGGGTGACAATCCTCATCTTATCAAAAATCAACCAAAAACTATAATTTCATAATGAACCAGAGTTAAAACTATAAGCTTGACATTTCAACATCAAATCATCACACCACCACGAGCTTGCTGGAGGCCTGTCCCCGACTGCCTCTCTCTCCCCGCCTGACACTAACCTCAGTGTGGCCGCCAGGTTTTTGGAGTCCCCTCACGTCCCTGGATCCACCGCGGAGCTGCCAGACAGAGACACACTCACACAGACGTTGGGTTACCATGCTTTTTGGGGACGTTGCATTGACTTACATTCATTTCCTGGAGACATAACCTTAACTGTAGTTAGTACTTGTGTAACCTTAACCTAAAATCAAATCTAGCCTATTTAAGATATATCTGAACTGGTTGATCTTGGCTTGATTCTGGTCCCCATAAAAAGGCTGGTCTCCATAGTGTGAGTGTGTGCAGGTTCCAGTCCCCACAAAGTGTTGAATCCGCGCACACACTCACAGATACAGATATCTGGTGCTCCGACAGCTGCTGAGGAGGGCGCTGGCACTGGCATTGTGTGGCACTGAAGACTACCAGACCGGAACATGTCAAGTGATACAAAGGAGGAAGAAGCAAGTCAAATTCTGCACTCAAGTAGTGAGAGTTTCAGAATAATTTTGGTGTTATATAATCTCAAACCTGTTTATGAAAAAATATATAAATAAATATATATAAGTTTGATTTCTGTCTCTGTTACTGTCTCATTAGTGTACATCACTGTTGAACACATTATATATATATATATATATATATATATATATATATATATATATATATATATATATATATATATATATATATATATATATATATATATATATATATATATATATATATATATATATATATATATATATATATATATATATATATATATACACACACACACACTTTTGTTTAGCCTTTAGTTGGACAACATTTACTGCTATTACCACAACTTCTACTACTACCACCACCACCATACTACTACTACTACTACTGCAATTACCACTACTACTCCTACTAATACTACTATTACCACTACTACTGCTATTACCCCACTGCTACTACTACTATTAGTACTATTACCACTACCACCACCACTACTACTACTGCCACTACTACTACTACCACTACTACTACTACTACTATTACTACTACTACTACTACTACTACTACTACTACTACTACTACTACTACTACTACTACTACTACTACTACTTACTACTACTACTACAACTATACCACTACTACGATTACTACTACTACTACTACTTCTACCACTACTCCTACTACTACTATTACTACTACTACTACTACTACTACTTACTACTACTACTACAACTATACCACTACTACGATTACTACTACTACTACTACTTCTACCACTACTCCTACTACTACTACTACTACTACTACAATTATGACAACTACTTTCATTACTACTACTACTACTATTACCACCATCGCCACTACTACTATGACTTATATTATGACGTAGTATACACTACTTTTATGACTACTACTTCTACCGCTACAGTTACTGCTACAACTACTATAGCTTCAAGAGTTAAGTACTATTTGTTATGACTACTATACATCCTAGTGTTATGCACACGAAAAATACTAAAAGTACCCCAACAGCTACTACTCACTAATTCAACTACTACTGCTACTACTACTACTATTACTACTATGACAACAACTTTTTTATGAATACTACTACTACTACTGCTACTTCTACTACAACTGCTTCTAGAGTTAAGTACTATCTGTTATGACTACTATAATAGCCTTTAAGTGAATGACGTTCGAGTCCGACTATTTTCTATAATTTATTAAATATACCTAAACATCAACAACCACTACTCACTATTTCTACTGCTACTACTTCTACTACTACTACTAATAGCAATGTAAAGTACTATCTGCTAACACTACTATAATGTCCTTTAATTATATGTACATCAGAAAGTATTAATTTAATGATACACTTCCTGCTGTTTTCTACCCAGTAGGTACCTCATGTATTTATTCCACATCACACCTACTTTCTTTATCTTTATTTATACAGAGAAACCAAATAAGAGCACTTGGACTCTCTTTTTCTTGGGCAACCTGTTTAAAACAAAATAAAAGTAGAAAAAACAAACAAAACACATAAGTTTATAAGTTCATATAAAACATTAAAAACAGGTGCAGGTGTATGTTTAAAAGTTTGTTACCAGATTATGAAATTGCGATTGTGGCACCAAAGTATGTAGGTTTGCTCGTCCTTCAAATGTATTCCATTTTTGTGAAGCAAAACCGTTAAAAGCCTCTTTCCTGTCTCAGTTTTGGTGGGGCTCGTCCTTAGCCTTATGCAGTTATGTGATCTGGTGTGAAATGTTCTTGTATCAATGATTAACATGCATGTGAGGGATTCTGGGAGTTTTTGAAGTAGTCTCTTATAGATACATTTCATACAGTGCTGCTCTCCATAGACTGCGTAACAGGGGTGTCAAACTCATTTTCACAGAGGGCCACATCAACAAAATGGTTGCTCTCAAAGGGCCAGATGTAACGGTAAGATAAATGTAACTAAATGTAACCAAATGTAATGTAAAATAAATGCAACTACTTTTTAATCTTGTTAATTCACCTTTTCTATATTTATTACTTGGATATGGATTTGCATAGATATGGCTGTGTAACTGTGTATCCTGATAAACTGACAGTCATAAGACAGTCATACCTTTTAATTTACTTAGTCACGGGCCACATGAAATGATGTGGCGGGCTGCATTTGGCCCACGAGCCTTGAGTTTGACACATGTGCTGTATAAAGAAATGGACTGAGGGAGTGTGACATCGCCCGTAGCATTCAGCTTCAATCAAATGAAGCTCATCGAGGCTAGCAGCAACAAAAGGTAGGAGATTCTTATTACCTGATGATTCAATTTTATACTGGGAAAAAAGGACTAGTTTGTATTTGGTCATTGTGGAAATGTGCACTAACTGAAAATCTATTCGGTTTTGTGTTGTGCAACTAGAACATGGATTGTATAAAGAAGTGGACTAAGTGGACTCATCGAGGCTAGCAGTTGGAGCTGGGTTCCATATTTGGAATTACGACCATGAGTATCATAGCAACCAAAGTACCAATCCAGAGCGAGGCTGTTCAAGAAACGCCCCTTCCTGCCTGCACCGCTGACTTAGCAGGGATCAAGTGCTTAGCAACGCTGTCAGTCAAACCTGTTGCTAAAATTAGAGGGAGCAACCTCAGGGACAGATGGCGCCTGATTGGTCTGTTATTAATGTTTATATTTTGATTTACAGACACAATAGCGAAATAAAAATAGCAGGATTATGTAGAACGGGTTAATGCGAACATTTTAAGATCAAAATAACAAGTCTGACAGCAGCAGTTACAGAGAGAGGGGCGACAACTTTTCAATGTAAAGTGAATTGGATCCAGAGTCGATGGAGACAGAAGTGCACCCATGATCACTTCCTCTTTGAAATGCGGGGACTAGCACGTTAGCTACAGTATGTCCATTTATATATACAGTCTATGCTTCTAACAGATAGCACTGGCCCACTTTTTCATAGTGTACACTGGTTTCAAATTCATCACCTGTAATAAAACGAAGGCCTGAGTGAAAGAGCTGATCCAACAGTTTCAAAGTAGAGGCTGAGGTCTGCTTGTATATTATATCTCCATAATCTAGTACAGAAAGAAAAGTAGCTTGAACAATTTCTTTTTATACTGCTGGAAATACTTGTACAACCACTGCGATTCTATGTAATTGAAACTGGAGAGCTCCGAGGCTGCAAAATGCTCAGTGTCATAAAACAGTACAAATGTCTGCAGATTTGTTTGTATCCTATAACTAGCTTAGCACATTAGCATAAGACAAATCAAGAGGCAATCGCTGGAGCACTGGGAACAATTACACCATATCAGATAGCGTATTTCCGCATCACGGTTTGTCACCACGAATATTTATGAGCATTAAGATGGAAAATGGCCGTATCTTTGCCAGTAACGGAAAAAAATAAAGGCATTTTGATTGATATATTAGCAACGATTTAACGATCAAGAGGGGATTTGCATAAAATATTCGCTCGCAATTTAAAAGGGCTTATGATTAATGATGCGTACTTATGGCTGTCGCTGTCGATTTTATTATGCAAATGCTGGAACATGCTCTAATCAAATGTGTGTGTGTGTCAATTAGTGCCATCTAGTGGTGATATTGAAGATTCCCTAATCCATACTTTCAAAGATATACAGGGCCTACTACTATAAGGCAATGATGATTTACTTTGGATAATTAGTTTCATTTGGAACAAAACAGAAAAAGTTGGATGGAAAGATGTAAACAAAAGGTAGGACATTTTTTTAGCTGCTGATTCATTTATATACTGGGAAAAAAGGACTAGTTTGTATTTGTTTATCGTGAAAATGTGCACTAACTGAAAACCTATTGGCATTTGTGTTTCATGACTAGAACCTGTACTGTCCCGCCTGCACCTGCACCACTTTAGCAGGGGGTGCTTAGCAACACTGTCAATCAAACCTGTTGCTAACAGGTGACCTGTAAGCAACAGGAGTGACCTCAGGAAAAGAATGCAGCTGATTTGTCTGTTATTAGTGTTCATATCTTGATTTACAGACACAATAGTGGAATAAAAACACCCGGATCATGTAGAGCGGGTTAATACAAACATTTAAGATCAAAATGATGAGTCTGACAACAGCAGTTACAGAGAGAGGGGACACAGTTTTTCAACGTAAAGTGAATTGGAGCCAAAGTTGATAGAGCCGGAAGCGCGCACATGATCACTTTCTATTTGGAACGCGGTGGCTAAAAAAATTCTGCAATGCATTGACCTATAGACTAGCATGTTGTAGCATGTTAGCACATTGTTCTTATTTCATTTTCATATACTTGCTGCTATCCATTGTATTTCTTTATTAGTGGTTTTAAAGAAAAAGTGTGCAGTTGTCAGTTGCAGTTAGCCATTTTTCATAAACCTGTTCTGATCGTAGACTGTATATACAAAAGTACACAACAGCCGCTTTCCAAATAGGAAGTGAAGCATTGCCTCTGGTTCCAATTAATTTTCGATTGAAAGACTGTCACCCCTCAACCATGCTCATTTGAACACCTCTACCACCTTGCACTAAAGGCTTTGCTTATGTAACCCTTTTACTGTTTACGTGTCTATAACTTTCATTGGTGTTCCCATTCATTCTGAAGGTCATGCAGTGCACACACATGCCACTCCATTGTAGCACTCATAAAGGCTTTTTTCTCCCCCCAATGACTTGTGGTGATAAAAGGCCTTTCTTTATTAAACCCGCTCTTGTCCATGTCGTTGCCATGATCCCTAGATGGAAGAAAAATCCCAAGGGTCAACTTAAGCGGAGATTACAGGCAGTTTGGAGTAGGTCGGGAGGAAATGGTGCCACATATAAACACATTGGTATTTCTCATCAGTAAATACCTCCAAGGACCCATCGCTCGATGTAATATTACAGACATGGCTCATATTGTAAAGGGTTACTATAGGGTTAGTGTTGTACGGGGCGAGCATGTTGAACAGAGGCTGAAGTTGTCTGAAATGCTATGTGCTCAAAGCTAAAAAGGTTTATGGCAGTTAATATACAAACAATGCAAAAATAAATGAGTTACAGTTGAAATGGCACTGGCAGCATAACTGTACACTGCTTTATTGTTCGGTAGATGTCATTGGAGTAAAGGGTTTGGTTAATATCTATAAATAATGTAGCATGCTGGAACAATTGGTAGAGGCCCAATGGTGCAAAATGACAGATTGTGTTAGTCTACCCCAAGGCAGCTGTGGCTACGGCAGTACGTGTCCACCACTGAGAACGGAGTCAGTGAATAATGACTATAGGCAGTATATGATTTCTGTGTAATCCCTCAGTCGCCCAGGTATGATCCATAGCAAGGTCTGATCTATTTCATGATTCGCAACTTTTTTTCTTGAAGCTCTACACTCAATAATAATAATAATAATAATAATAATAATAATAATACATTTTATTTATATAGCGCTTTTCAAGATACTCAAAGACACTTTACATAGAAGAACAATTTTAAAAAGAGATACAAATATACAAACATTTAAAATCAAAATCTTTAAAACAAAGACACTTTTCCCACTCCTCCTATTGCTCAGCCTCTGCACAGCCTCATCTGTCCATCTGAGTCACAGGTGAATTTAACCAATTGCAATGAAGTGTGAACAACGTTTTGATAGGCTGGTTAGGCTATTTAAGCACAATAACAATGTAAGGTATTATTATTATTATTATTTTATTATTTCAATTTATTTTTTATTATTTCATTTTTTATTTTTATTTTGTTTTTTGTATTATTATTATTGTCATTATTATTATTATTATTATTATTATTATTATTATTATTATTGCATTGCATTATTATTTTTATACTTTTTATTATTATTATTTTATTATTTTATTATTATTGTATTATTATAGCCTTTGAACTCGCACAAATGAAAGTGAAATCAACTTTTCACAGATGGAAATCACTCAAGCTGAACAAAAATAGTTGTTTTCTGCAGTACAGTATTCAGTTGGGACGTCCTGATCCAGGTTGTTTTGGCTGCCGATCTGATACCGATCTCATCCTGATACTGATCTTCTCACTGTGCCTTTATAAATAATGAAGTTTTTGATGGTGATTTTAGCCCCAGCTGAATAAAAGTACTACATATAAAAAATGTGTTTTTTAAAATAGACTAATAATATTATAGAACATAGTGACAGAGACATTAAGTGATGTTTAATCTCTCACGTCTTTTTTCACCATTTTTTCACCATATTATTTATGTTTGAGGCCTGTAAAAAGACAGACGCCTGAAGTACATGCCGACTTAACATATGTAAACAAGTTTGCACCACTATTGATTTGTCCAAAGTTAGTTTTTCACTCTGACACTCTGTGAGGACATCGCAGAGGTAAAACTACTTCCATCCCTGTCATATTTGTAGCTGTTTTAGAGCCTCTTCGGTCTGACAGCTGTGTGCGGACGACATTATTTCCCGTATCGGTCAGTCTAGTCCCCAAACCTGATCGAAGCCCATGTTCTGAAAATGCCTCAGTGTCTAATACCGATTCTAGTATCAGATGGTAGTGTTCTTACTTGTTAAATACTTATATACTGCTAGAAAATGCAGTAGTTTGTGTTGTACCAATGCCTCGACCACTTGTTGATGACCCTCCCACCATTAGCTTCAGTATTATAACCGTTATATCACTCCAGTCGATAGATTCAATGGACCCTCTGCTTAATGAGTTCTATATGTAAATTGTCCATGAAAGGCACATACGATCCACAGTAATTATTCCATATGAGTCCATTCAAGCGATGACCTTTTATTCTAATTGGAGAAATGAGAAATCTTTGGCCATAAATGATAGTTATTAACGGAGCCTAAATCAAATATTCAGCGCGGGGCCTGCGATCATAATGAGAGCAGCCGTTTCAATAGTGACTTGTATTAGGCAGATTAAGAGAGCATTGACCCGCTCCCCCTGCACTCTGATATCTGCGCCGTACACTCCACTCTCAGGAATTAATACGCAAACTCTACTTTCTGCAAATTAAGATGATTTTTGGAGGATTCTGGTGAATGAGGAGCTTGGAAATGTCTGCAGATGCTTTTAGAATAACAACAACAGCAGCGCAACCAAGTAATCAAGTATTCTCTAAGCATTGTTCCTATAGTAACCCAAACTTAAACCCTAACCCCAATAGACTCACTCTGGTCTCTGGAGTGGATGAAGATATTGTTTTATGATGATGGCGAAATGGCTATAAACACTACGGACATAGACTGTATATATAAACAGACATAGCTAACCCGTTACAAATAGGAAGTGATCATGGGCGCGCTTCTGGCTCCATCGACTCCGGCTCCAGTTCACTTTACATTGAAAAAACGTCACCCTGCTCTCTGTAACTGCTGCTGTCAAACTTGTTATTTTGCTCTTAAAATGTTCGTATTAACCCGCTCTACATGATCCTGCCGTTTTTATTTCGCTAATGTGGGCATTACCTTCAACAGCCTCGTCTCGGATTGGCTCTTTGGTTGTTGTGATACTCGCATACTCCGTCAGAATTCCAAACTCGGCTCCAAATTCACTGAAGCAGTATTTCACCAATAAATACCCAATATATTAGAGTGGCCATCGCTCAAGCTCCTGTCTCAAAAATGAACAAATACTGTTTTTGTTGTTCTGAGGATATGCAAAATTTGAGTGTATCATCTGTGAATGAAAGTTAAAAACGTAAACATAAACATATAGTGCAACCTCCCATAGAAGGATGTAAAGTGATACTTCTGCATTTTTGTGGTTAATTAAAGGTGCACTTTGGAACATTTTGGGTTGGGTGTCCTCCAACTGCTTTTCAAGAAGATACAGTTGAGTTGCCTATAATGTTTCATAGTATCTTGCTTACCTTCATTGTATTACAGGGGGTTTTATTGCTTAATATAAACAACAACACAGCAAAGCAACTGCACTTTTAAAGGTCCTATAGTACACTATTTTATGATCTGTTGTAATGTTGTTTCCTCATCACAAACAGACCTGAAGCTGTGTTTTGCTTCATTCACACATGTTTAACTCACAAACCCTGCATATTTAAGCTATGAAAACACTCTGTTCCACCTTGTGATGTCATCATGTGGTAATACAGGTAGTGCTCCAGTGTGTTTTTAAACTCTATACAGCTTCACTAGAATCATTTGGATAATTTCAGCCCTGGAATTACCAATTTCTACTGAACAAAAGGTAAAATGTAGCTATTAATTTGAAAACTACCACTTCATGACATCACAAGGTGGAACAGAGCATTTTGAGCTTTGGAGAAGTAAACAAACTAATAATAATTGCGAATGAATGATGTGCGAATGAAACAAAACATAACTCCAGGTCTGTTTTTTATGAGATAACATTATAACATGACTTAAAGTTCACAACAGTCACTTTTTTTGTAATCTAGGACCGTTAAACAGTGGAATAAATCATAATATTATACATATATCTGCAGTATGACAGCAGGACTGGTAGTTTTTCTTCAATATGTAAAAAAAAAAGTCAAAATTCTACAGTTCATATACTTCAGACAACCCAACAATGTGCCAACGCCATGTATTTCAAAATGAGCTATCTCACAAGCGATCTTTTTTCTTCTTTACAAAATTTACAGCAAGTTGTCATTATTTTGTTGATCACATAAAATTTTACCTCTTCATTTATGGTGCCCCGGTCGCCGTGGGAACCCGGATAGGCCCTCCGAACAACTGCGGCTTGTTCAATTAATCAAATCCATTATTACTCGCGTGCTTCTGAATCATTAATACGGCAGAAAGCTGACATCAATAAAAATCCAAGCGCCATAACGACTGAGGGGGAAAAATGGGATCCGAGCAGATGTTCAAAATGAAAACCTCATCAACAACTGTTATGTAAAGCTGCCGTGTGCGTGCTTCGCCACCGGGAGGAGCTGTTGAACTGAAGACGAGGAAGTGTGAGGAGGGTTGGAGGAGATGCACAGGTCTTAAGATGAGCCGCGGTGGCAGTAGCAAGAAAGAGGGATTGGGTTTGGGGAGGTTTTGGAGTGAGGGGGCCGAGCGGAACGCCTAAATACACCTAAACGCAGTGTCAGTCTGCCCTGGCGATGTTAATTATAGTCATTATTAGGCCAGGACTTTGTGGGTCACATCCAAGGCAACATCCTGGTCCTACATGCTCGACTTCATGTGCAAAACTCACGTATAAGAGAGACTGGGAATGCTGGACTAGGAATGATGTTTTTTCTGCTTTATGTCAGCTGCAGTCTGAAAAGTATAATAAAATATAACAGAAATGAATAGGGCAAAGGTAAATGAGTATTTGTTGGAGTAGAAATAGCAATATGGACATGTTCTGTTGGCTTTGTTCCTATAGTAACCCAAATCTTAACCCTAACCCCAATAGACTCACTGTGATCTCTGGCTCCAATTCACTTTACATTGAAAAGCTGTGTCCTCTTTCTGTAACTGCTGCTGTCAGACTCGTCATTTTGATCTTAAAATGTTCATATTAATCCGCTCGACATGATCCTGGTGTTTTTATTTCGCTAATGGGGGCGTTACCTTCAACAGCCTCGCTATAAAATGATACTTCTGCACTTTTACGGTTAATTAAAGGTGCAAAACAGCATAATAAAATAGTAGAAATAACATGGACATGTGACTATCTTCTGGGTTAGTTTTAGTTTAAATTAGTATATTGTAATTAGCACTTTTAGCAGGGGTGGATTGGAAGAAGTACTACATTTTGCTGCTTAAGTAAAAAAAAAAAAAAAAATCAAATAAAAGTTAAAGAAAAAATCGACTTGAGTAAAAGTATTAAATTACCCATTTGAAAATACTAGTACTTAAAGGTGCGATGTGTAAGTTCTCTGGTGAAAGGTCCAAATGTAATGTTCCACTGTATGGCATTAACATCATCTATCTTGCAGTGGTTTAATTATTGGTGTTTTATTGCTCAGAAACATTAAAAAGCATGCGTTTGAACTTTGAGTGGACTTAGTGGACTTGCCTCTCCACAGATCTGACCTGTAACTTAGCCTTGGTGTCACACACTTGTCTTTGTATTGAGACAGATAAAAACACGTTTAAAGAGTTACAAGTAAAAGTATTTTGCGCAGATTTTCAGATCTATAATAAAGCTTCAGATGTAGAGATTTTGTGTTTTTTTTTGTGTTTTTTTTTTTTTTTTTTGCTCAAACTATGAACCTGTTAAAAAATAAACCCTCAATCTCTTCAGCAGGTCTCAGACAATGATAAGAAATACTTTTACTTTTCAAACATGTAGTGGAGTATAGGCCTGTCACAATAATTACTCTATCGACTTGTTCCATACGTATCATTCTGAGGGGTCAAAATTTATCGTGGTACTTTTTCTTTGTACTAATGGGAAATGTTTTATTACTTTTTGTACTTTTCTGAAGATTTGAGTTGTAGAGAGTTGAATAAATCACTTTTATGACTCATTAAGTGTTTCATTTATTTATTGAACAGTACTGTACATATAGAATCATTGTTTTGGAATCCTGCTTTAGGATGATCGATTATGAAAATGTGTTGATGTGACAGGGTCAGTGGAGTAGAAAGTACAGATACTATACCTGCTCTCAGATCTAGCAAAGTAAAAGTAATAAGTATCCACTGCAAAATCTATCTAAAGTACAGATACTGAAAATATATACAGTACATTATTTTACTACTTTTACTTTCTTATATTCCACCACTGACCTTTAGTAACCGTATTATTTTGGTCCATATTACCATGTGATTACAATATTTCTGTTCTTCTGAATAGTATCCTGGATAAATGTGTAAATATATTGTAATTTGCAGGCGTGTCAGGCAATGAAGTACAAGTAGTAAAGAACTGCACTTAAGTAGAATTTTTAGGTGTCTGTACTTCACTTAAGTACATTTTACAGAGGATACGTTTTAATTTTACTTCACTACATTTGAGAGCAGTATCTGTACTCTTTTACTCCACTGCATTTTTGTACTGGACTGAAAAGTAAAAAGTACTTTTTGTATGATTTGAGGGGTTACTTTTACCACGTTCATGAAGAAAAATAAAAAAATTGATTCATATTGTTACTGTCGACCAAAATATGAATAAGAAAAAAAAAAAATCACTACATTTACGACTTGTTCTTAAATAAACAACACTTAGGGTTAGTGTGTTTAAATACTTTTACGTAAGTAGATTTTTTTCATATGATGCCTTTATCTTTACTTGAGTAACTTTTTACTTCTGTATCAGTACTTGTACTTAAGTAACAAAATTGAGTACTTCATCCATTGATAATTTGTCAGGGTTAAATCCAGTTGACCATTTTAATCGTTGATTCTTGGTAGTGCCTTGTCATGTCAAACAAACATGGGATTATGCGATGTGGCGTGATTCGGCACATGGACATGGCACTTAGCAACGCTGTCAATCAAACCTGTTGCTAACGCTAGCGGGAGTGACTTCGGGGAAAGATTCGTCCGTTATTAATGTTCATATCTTGAATCACGGATGCAATAGCCAATTAAAAACAGCAGGATCATGTAGAGCGGGTTAATAAGAACATTTTAAGTCCAACATGACGAGTCTGACAGCAGCAGTTTTTTTTAATGTAAAGTGAATTGAAACCAGAGTCGATGGAGCCGAAACCGCTCTCATGCTCCCCTCCTAGCCAGCAGGTTAGCTACGTCCATTTATATATTCAGTTATATGGCCTAGACCCAACAATAGTCTGCAAACACAGCTCAGACCAGCCCAGAGATTTCGAAGCCAGACAGAAATGACGCAGCAAATCTGTAATGACCACAACAAGCGCGGGTTATTTATTTCTATAACCGCGCGCTTCAGATCGAGGATGGATGGTGAAATCTGTCACTTGTAAGGGCCCACTAATAAAAACACTGCATCTCCGTAGCGCGGGGGGACAAAAGCTGACACAAGCCCTTCTGTGGCACGCTGGGATTTGAAGTGAATCTCAAGACCAAGAATCTCACTCTTTCCAACAAACCCAACCAGTAAGCAGTATTTACCCGGTGAAAGTAGGCAGCTGACACAAATAACAAATGCGTACACACTTCAGACCGTGTTTAACATAAAAATAGCTCCTTTGTGCGCGTGTTCATGTGTCACGTGGCTCAAAATCCTCGTGGTTTGATGACTACCTCTTGGTCTTCTTTAGCTCTTAAGTATCGCTCTAAACAGCTGCAGCGTTGTAAACATTTCGCTTGATTACGCCGTGTTTTCTGTCCTTCACATAGCAGCAGAGTACAGATTGTTGTCCCATGAATTACTTTTTATCCATTTCAGTTCAGTACATCTATAAAATGCCGTCTATTGTCGAAGTTTATGGTCATCGTGTTGTTACAGAACGCGTGTAATTGGTATGGTCGCATCCTGTTTTTCTCTTCTCTCCATTTTCTTTTCTCTTATTCGGGCGAAAATCTATTGCAAAGTTCTTGACAATTCCAGCTTTTTTGAGTATTGTAGTACACAGGAAGTATATGTGTACGTATAAATGGACAAAGCTAAACTGTTAGCTGTCACGTTTCAAATAGAAAGTGATCGTGGGCACGCATCTGGCTCGATCGACTGGCTCCAATTCGTTTTACATTGAAAAACTGACGTCACACTCACTCAGTCCACTTCGTTAGCACTCGTTTAAGTGTTGGTAAGCAAGTATTGGTCAAGTCAGTGGCTAAAAACATCTAAAAATCACTGTCAGTATCTATTAAAAATGTATTATCGTTCCATCATTACTCCATGTTTTAAATACTATCATTTTTTCTGTGATGACTCATGACGCCCGTATGAGTTGGACAATGAACACACCACTGGACTTTGAGCTCTCTGGCCGTTTGACCGTTGCAGCTTGTCTCTTGCAGTGCCAGCCTCTTGTGTTGGAGCACAGACTTGGACTCGTCGCTTGTGCCCATGTGTCACGATTGGACCGGAGCAGGGGGCAGCTGTGGGACTGACCGCACTGCCCTCATGTGCAAAGGGGGCACGTGGAACCCAAAAACACACCACCAAATGTGACTACTACTTTGTCTGCTTTCAAATGATCTAACATCAGTTTATTTTGTGAGATAAGGGGATCTTCTTAAATATCACTCTAGCAACCGTGACATGTCAAGATGGTAAGAATATTCTCTTAGATTCACTGTCAAAATAATGTAATACTAGATAATATGCAGTACTTTGGTATGAGCTGTGTAGAGAAGTGGCTCTCACAGTATACACAAAGCATACACCTACATTGTTGTTGATGGAAAATCTACACTCCCATAGATGGATATAAAATGATACTTTTGCACTTTTGTGGTTAATTAAAGGTGCAAAATATCATAATAAAATAGTAAAAATAGCATGGACATGTGACTATCTTCTGGATTAGGTATAGTATATTGTAATTAGCACTTTTAGCAGGGGTGGAATGGAAGAAGTACTCAATTTTGCTGCTTAAGTAAAAGTAGAAATACAGGAGCAAAAACAAAAACAAACAAAAAACAAAAAACTCAAGTAAAAGTTATATGAAAAAATGTACTTGAGTAAAAGTATTAAAGTACCCATTTGAAAATACTAGTACTTAAAGGTCCAATGTGTAAGTTCTCTGGTGGAGGGTCCAAATGTTCCATTGTATGGCATTAACGTCATCTGTCTCGCAGTGGTTTAATTATTGGTGTTTTATTGCTCAGAAACGTTGAAAAACATGAGTTTGAACTTTGAGTGGACTTGCCTCTCCACAGATCTGACCCGTAGCTTAGCCTTGGTGTCACGTACTTGTCTTTGTATTGAGACAGATAAAAACACGTTTAAAGAGTAAAAAGTAAAAGTGTTTATCGCAGATTTTCAGTATGGACAGCACTTTAGTACAGGCTGTGTAGAGAAGTGGTTCTGAAGGTCGACGGTTTGAATCAGAGTAGTCAAATCCACTGAGGTTGTCAGCGTGATTCCAGCTCACACAGATGAATGCTGTCATTGTGTCCTTGGGCAAGACACTTAACCCACTTTGCTCCCAGTGTCTGTGTGCACATGCAATATTGTTGATGGAAAAACTACACTGTTAAAATGGTGACAATGAGAAATTAATCTTTCATCCAAATTTGATTATAAACATGGTTTGAAAGTCTGAATGTTCTGGGGTCCTTGGGGTACTTTTTTCATATTGATAAGGGATCCCAGGACTCAAAAAGAACCTCTGATTTAGATAGTCATGATAATTACTATATCGACTTATCGTTCAGTCTATAAAAGCTGGAACAATATGTTTTGGGGGTCAGTATTTGTGTGTACATTTTATTTGCACTATTAGGACATTTTTGGTTATTTAAGCCATAAAAGGTTGAATTCATAACTTCTGTGACACATTACAGATATGTTTCATTCTGTTTATTTATTGCAGCTCATAGTTTTCTAACAATATCATAGATTTAGACTAGTTTTTGTGGTTTTTGTGTCCATGGCATAAATTAGCTTCAATATTATCGTTTATCATCTATATTTCCTCCAGCGATATATTGCATTTATTATATTATCGTGGCAGGCCTATGTGTAGATTTTTCCTAATGTAACAAATGTGTGTGAACTAAGGGTTTGAGTTATGCTCTTAATCCGCAGACTTCTTTAAACCCTGCACACATGAGGTCACACTGAATAAAAGTGCTTTGAGACAGCTGTCTAGAAATCATGACGTTTGGCAGGTCAGAGCAATTTCACTTTTAGATTTTCAATGAATTTAGCAAAGATCAAGCTTCCGTTTACAGTGCACTAGTATAGATATTCAAGAGAACACTGAACTGCCAAAGAATCCCAAGCTTTGCAGAGGTCTGAACCACAGGGTGAGCAGGCTTATATAAGAGTATAAGGCAGCGTGGAGATGGATATTTAGTTGTTTGCAGTGGAACTATACATTACCTAAATAATGGCGGTCTTTGCACTGTTCTAATTGCATTATCGATTTGGTTGTGATTAATCTTGCTGCCTTCACCAATCTTGTTTTACTCACGGGGCAGTCGAACATCTGTTGATTATATTAAGAAGTAATTTTTCTTTAAGTCAAGTTTGAAGGACGTTAAAACTGGGTCAAAGCCACAGAAGCCTCCTGTCTGGAACAATGGAGCCAATTAGTCTAAATGCTTAAATGAACTTTGTATTTTGTCCAGTCTGAGCTGCTCATTTGATCTGATGCTGACTGATTTTCATTGCAATTACAATTAGATTTGTGATACATGGTTGAAAACTTTGATTCGGTTCAAGGCGAACATTTTAAACCTGTCCAGAAGCATTATGAAATATGTTTGTTGCGATCTAAACTCAACCTCTCTCACCTTAGAGATCACACAAGAGGAGCTTGGAGTAGAGCCGCTGCTCCTCCACGTCGAGAGGAGCAGCTGAGGTGACTCAGGCATTTGTTCAGGATGCCTCTTGAGTGCCTCTCTAGGGAAGTATTCTGGCATGTCCCACCGGGAGAAGGCTATGCACACGCTGGAGGGACTATGTCTCTCGGCTGGACTGGGAATGCCTTGGGGTCTCACCGGAGGAGCTGGAGGACGTGTCTGGTGTGAGGGAAGTCTGGGAGCCCCTGCTTAGACTTTTGCCCCTGCGACCCGGCCCCGGATAAGCGGAAGAAAATGGATGGATGGATTGATGGATGATATCTAAACTACAGGTTTAGCAGTAGTCTTAAATATTAGACTAGAATATTAAATTAGAATATTTTGTTGTTTGCAGCCATAGACTGTATATATAAGTGGACATAGCTAACATGTTAGCAGCTGCATTCTGAATAGAAAATGCTCGTGGGCATCATTCTGACTCAATCGTCTCTGGCTCACTGTTCACTTTACTTTGAAAAGTTGTCGCTCCTCTCTCTGTAACTGCTGCAATGAGCCTGGTCAATTTGGTCTTAAAATGTTGATATTAACTCGCCCTACATGATCCTGGTATTTTTATTTCGCTGTTGTATCTGTAAAACAACATATGAACATTAATAACAGACAAATCCGACACCTTTTTCCCCCAAGTCGCTCCCGCTGGCTTTAACAACAGGTTTGATTGATGGCGTTGCAAAGTACCCACTCCCTGCTAAACCAGTTGTGCAGGTGCAAAGGGGTGTTACCTTCAACAACCTCGCTCCAGATTGGCTCTTTCATTGCTATGATACTCGTGGTCGAAATTCCAAATATGGAGCTCCAAATTGGCCGCTATAACCGCTAGCCTCGATGAGCTTCATTTGACTAGAGCAGAACACTATGGGTGACGTCACACTCACTTAGTCCTCTTCTTTATACAGTCTATTTTTGCAGCCCTATTGGACTTAAAGAAAGCTTTGTCTTGTATTTGATCCATGACAATAATGAAAGAAATCGGCGCACTACTCTTAGAATGTGTGTTCATTACACGGTAAGCTGTGAAACCCTAACGAGGCTGTTTATTTGTACATTACTTGCAATGAAATTACTCTTGGGGCCCTGACAATAGAAAATAAATGCATAAAAATAGTGAATGAAATGTACTCTTTTTGTTGATTAATTTCCCCAGTGAAGCGGCAGCCATTTTGGGAGTATCAATAGTAAACAGTGAGCAGTGGGTGCCAGGGAGCATTAGCTTATTGCTTTGGCACAGATCAGGACAGAGGAGCTTTTGTGTCAATTAGAGTGGAATAAATGAGCTGGTGAGAAAGTGCATTTTGAAGCTTCAAGTTGGAACAGGAGAAGGCATGCAGACTGTGAATGTAATAATCAGGAATGAACCAGGACGAAGCCAAGGGTACACAGGGCTAAACCAGGACTAAACCAGGACGAAACCAGGACGAAACCGGGACTACACCAGGGCTAAACCAGGACTAAACAAGGACTAATCCAGGACTACACCGGGGCTAAACCAGGACTAAACCAGGACTAAACCAGGACTAAACTAGGACTAAACATGGACTAAACCAGGACTAAACAAGGAATAAACAAGGACTAAACCAAGATTACACCGAGGTTAAACATGGACTATGCCAGGGCTAAACCAGGGTGACAGCAGGGATAAACATGGACTAAACCAGGACTACACATTGGTAACTCAATACTTAACACTAAAGCAGGGCTAAACCAGGACAATCAGGACTAAACGTGGGCTAAACTAGTCAGCCAGATCTATGCCAATCTATATCAAGAGGCGGAATGTAACAAAGTAAAAGTAATAAAGTCCTTAAAGTACTTAAGTAGAATTTTTAGGTGCCTGTAATTAAGCACAATTTACTGCAGGTACTTTTTACTTTTACTTCATGACATTTGAGAGCAGATATCTATACTTTCTGCCCCACTACATTTTGAACAGGACTGACAAAAGTTTTTGAGTTCAAACTTCGGCTTTGAGCAAATTTGTAAGAATAATGAAGAAATTGATTTGTATTGTTACTGTTGACTAAAATATGTATAATTTTTAGTCAATATCACTACATTTACACTTAAACAAATGAACACATTTTACTTTTACTCTTAAAGTACGTTTTTTAACAGGTACTTGAATACTTTTACTCAAGTAGATTTTCTCATGTGATGCTTTTACTTTTACTTGAGTAACTTTTTTCCTCTGTATCTGTACTTTTACTTAAGTAACACATTGAGTACTTCATCCACCACTGTCAAGAGGACTAAACAGGGACCAACCAGGACTAACCCAGTACTAGAAACTAAACCCAGTACTAAACCATGGCTAAACTAGAACTCAGCCAGGACCATGTTTAAAAGTAACAGTAACAGTTTTAAGTTTCAAAATGTCCTAAAGCCATCTGTTAAATTTGCTTTCACAATTTGCAACATTTGGAACATTTTAGGTCTTTCTGTTCGACAAACCTGGCAACACTGTGTTCTTCACCAAAGTAAGCCTCTCCAATCAGAGCGTAACGTGGCTGATGGTGTTCTCTAAACTCCCACATGCCCCTTTACTCTCACATGTTCAACGCAGACAGGGCCAAGGTCGTCTGTGCTGTGCGCTCTGCTTTTGAGCGACGTGAGGGGAAATACCAGGGCTGAGCAGAGGTCTGAGGTCGAAGGTTGTCCCTGTTCTGCTCCTGCCCACGTGCTCTTAGGCAAATCACTTCAGCTAGACCTCCAGAATACCATCTGCGAGCCCGGTCTGCTTTTCGCTGACAGACTGCATGCTCCTTCAGACACTAGATTTTGTGAAGAGAGACTAAGAGAGACTTGGGCTGAGTTTTTCTCTCAAACTGAAAACACTCTGCTCCACTGTGTTTTTAAACTCCATACACCTTCACTAGAATCATTTGGATAATTTTAGCTCTGGAATTGGTGATCTCTGCTGAAATAAAGGTAAAAGGTAACTTGAAAATTAACACTTCATGACATCACAAGGTGGAACAGAGCATTTTGAGCTTTGGAGATGTAGACAGACAAATAATAAAGAGTTACTCAGACATGTGTGAATGAAATGAAACACAACTCCAGGTCTATTTTTGATCCAGGAAATAAAGGATATAGTTGATAATATGAACTGTTGAAACGTCTGCATTGGGAGAAGCGTGTCTTGGGACGGCTTTAGTTACGTCCTGGCCCTGTCATAAGTGATTTGCACTTGTTTTAGTCATTTGTTTTATCTGCATTCAGTCCTACTTTTGGCCTAATTTTCTGGATTAATTCTAATTAACTTTTTTTTTTTTTTTTTTTAAATATTATCCTAGACTATATTTGGTTTGTTCCAGCTCTAGCCCTGGTGTAGTCCCATCCATTCAAGGATTCTGTTTTTGTCAAAATTTTGTCCCATTAGGTCTCAAGATGGTTGGTTTAATCAATAACTGTGATTATACAGGCCCCAACATAAAAATATAACAACCAGAGACTTTTGGAAGAGGGCAACAATTGATCAGTTGGTAGAGCAGGGGTGCTCAGACTTTTCCAGTATGTGAGCTACTTTTAAAATGATCGTGTCTGAAAGATCTACCACCTAACACAAAAATGTTACATATATTTCTTTGTAAATGTATTATGAATTCTTACATGTACAGTGCATTTTAATGTAGTTTGCACAACGTCATGAGATAATACTACACAACACAATTGAACTTCCTACATGTTCATAATTACTTGAATGATGATTACTGCTCTGACTTGCACTGAATGGAATCAGTGAGGGATGCATAGTTCGGGCAGTAGCTTCTGACAGCCAGCCAGGAGTAAAATTGCATTTTTCGTTTGAAAGCGATAACAGAGCTAATCATGTTGATTACGGTTTTGTCTTTTTTTTTTATAGCCATAAAATTCATGTTAAACGAAGTATCAGAATTTACTGCATTTTTTCACACAACTACTTCTATTTTACTCATCCATCCGTATTTTTTCTTTTACGCATCGAATAAATGACTGGGAAAATCCCCGCAGCACTCGCGCTCTCATTCGTCACCCTCGAGGAACAACAGAGGCAGATTACCGTAATGATGGTAAAATATTTAGATCTCCGCTTGAGACGCCGTTTGAGTTTACATGAGAGCAGGACTAGTTGCGGAGTTATGCTGCTGGAAAGTCTGCAACCGCGCTCTATCGGCGATGATAGGATCCAACGCTATAGGGTTACGCTAACTCGCACTTGTTTATGCGTGTGCAGCGCCCATGATGTGACCTAGGGTCAGGTGTAATCTGACTGGTTGTCCTGTATATTAGTCACTGGATGGATGACGGGACATGATCTACCCAAAATGCCTTCGACGTAATGAACACCCCTGTGGTAGAGTGTTTATTCCCTGATCCAATGGCGGTTGCCAAATGACGATGGCGGTTCAAATCCTGCTCTTGATGTTAACATTGTTGTTGTGTCCTTGAGCGAGACACTTAACCCATCTCATCTCCAGTCTCTGTATACACCGATGAATAGGTGAGCGCTTCCTTGATGTAAAGTGCTTTAAGTGTCTTGAAGTGGGAAAAGAGCCACTTAAAACCGTGACCATTTACCAAGAAAAATCGAAAATGAATACATCAATCCAACCTATTCTTCAGAAGTGCGTCATTGCAAAAGTTTATAATGTGACCAGATTGTACAAAATCAAAACGTATTCAACAATGTATGAAAGGTGAATCCAGAACATCACTATTTGGCTGCAGTGTTGCTAATTGGAAATAACAAGAAAATTGAAATGGAATAGATCCCATTTGTGTATTTGGTCCAACTGCCCTTTTTTATCCACGATTTGCTGTGGTCTAGGTTTAATACAGGTTTAATCCCAAGCCCTTGGTTTTTTCTTTAGCCTCCCCTGGTCATTTCCATTAGCTGACGTTAATATACTTTTAAATGAAATGTTCTCTGTGTGCTGCACCCTGAGCGGCTGAACTCTGTGATCCGACCTCAGTGTTTGTGTGTGTCCATCTGAACCATGTGCCGAGGTCGTGCGCCTTTAGCCTTTTGTTGTTCACGGCTCCGCTCCACTGACCAGGCGCTCCGTCTCGCCCCGGTCACCCGCACATGCTCTGGGATGCTCATTTGTGCCCCTCACACTCTGTCACTGCACCATAGTTTAACATATTTAGACCCAGGGCTGCGGTAGTGTCAAATGATGTATGAATCTGTTAAAAGACTGTAGTTCTCGTACTCTTCTTTCAGCTCAACTCTATTATTGCCTTCTCTACATCTAGTACAATACTGCCACTAAAGAACTACGTGTTTTCTGAATATTTATGTGAATGTACTTGCAGCCAAACTTCTACTTCTGCTTCAGTTCATGTTAAAAAACCATGAAGCGGGTGTGTTTGAGTTCCCGTCTACTCTGAGTTAAATCCTCCTTATCCGCAGAAGCTCATCCCGTCTCCTGCTCACCTGTCGCCCCTGTCCCTCCCCTCTGCACCTGCCTGCCCCCCTGCCCTCTGCTCCTGTCAGTCCCCTGCCCTCTGCTCCCTCACATTCTCTAATCAGAATGACAGGTGACACCCTCCGCCTACCCTGAGCCTTTTAGCCCTCTGCACGGCTGTGGCTCTGAGCAAAGGATAAGGCTCAGATTTACTCAACTGCTATTTATTTAGTGCGCGAGGACTCTGAAAACACCAATGTCTTCCAGGACTGTCGCACTTTTGAGAGTTTTGTATCATGTCAAAACTCGCCTATGCTATTCAGAGCAAGATATGTGACCTCACTGTTAGCATCACTACTTCCAAATAAAGATCAGGTAGTGGACATCAAATAAAATGAATACTTCACCGGAGGACACTTCTGTTTAGAAAGAAAGATGTTTGTGTCTCAGTGCTAATGCTAATGTCTGGGTAATCCCTCAGTTGTCCAGGTCTGATTCATGGTAAAAGCCAAAAGTAAAATCCGACAACTGGGCAAAAAGTTGTAGGAGTGAAGACGTTTCGCTGCTCATTGAAGCTCCTTCAAGAACTTCCACAACTGAAGAAGTAGCTTGGATGAGCCACACCACAAACTGAAGTATTTTACATATAAAACTAACTGGGTCTTTATTTCAATTAATTTGAATTACAATAGGTTGTTTATTATTATTATGTTTTCTGATTTTAATAAAAGTGACTGTTAGCTTTGAGACCATAGAAGTTTATTAAGATCTGGAAGCAGCTGTGGCTTTAAGTAGTTTGCTACCACTGTGTTTTGAGTGAATTCATATATAATGTTGCACTTTGAGAGGCGTGTCAACCTTTTACAAATCTAAGCCGTCATATTATTAATACTATATTGTAGAAGTTCAAGAAAAGAGATGAGGAACTTTTTCAGATCTATCTTTAATTACAACTTCTAACTGAATCATCAGGTCATCAATATAACAATGCAGAATTCATAACACAACGCTAAATTCATAATGTAATGTCGAATTCATAACAATAACAAGGCAGAATTCATAACATAAAGCAGAATCCATAAAATAACAATGCAATATTCATAACATTACATAACAACACAGAATTCATAACATAATGCAGAATTCATATAATAACCACATAATTCATACCATAATGCAGAATTCATAACATAACAGAATTTATAACATAATGCAGAAATCATAACATAAAATTCATAACATAACAACGCAGGATTCATAACATAACACAAAATTCATAACAATGCAGAATTCATAACATAATGTATAATTCTAATGAAGGAATCTTAACATAACATAGAATTCTTAACATAACATAACAATGCAGAATTAACATAATAACCATTATCCACTTCCCGTGTCTTGCCTTTCACAATTAAATACATATACACATAGGTATCTGCCACAATATCAGAGAAATAATCCCACTGTTATACCAAATGTGTACCTCTGTCTGAACCAGCTCTTCCTGGTGTTTGCCAGTATCACAGTGCATTCTATATCCCTTAGCTGCCCTTTTGTTTGTGTCTCTAAACATCACTTTATATATTCCAGTGGAGTGCGTTTATGGCATATATGCTAAATGTCTTCTTCTGAGCGTAAACTCGGGCTGCTCTTATGCTGGAGAAGAGAAACTCTTAACAAACGGAGCAGGAATCTCACAGCTTTGATCAGAACAGTCGCAGGGCCCGTGCACTAAGCACCACAGTCAGCGCAGCCAGCTACCAGAATACATGAATACACGATGGCCACGGGAGCATGGCTATAGGGCGCTTCTACACATGAAATACAACACTGACATCACTTCAAAAAGCTCTGCTCAGCAAACCTCTAAAACCTAAAAGAACTAAATGGGTTTGCTAGATGGGCATTATTTCAGGTTTATAGGAAGCATCAATATAAAGTGGTATGCTTTAGTGCAGGCTTACTTCTTTCAGCTAATGTATACAGAGAGGCTGGTATTTGTTTGAGAGTTTTATATCAGATGCCCTTCCGTCTATATGTTGCTATCCTAACGCTTTCAATACTTGTTCTCCTGTGCCGTTTCGCATTATTGCAAGTAACATAGCCTTGGAAAAATATATGGTTTGGTTTCTTTGCTTGATTTAAAGTGTTACCAATATCTGGTGAAAGTTGAAGTAGCTCCTTTAGAAATATAGGCTATAAATTGAGAAAATAGTGACATATCGAATACTGGTTTTAGCCAACTGGGATAGCTCGAAGCATAACTCCTTAGTTGAATTTAAGCATTGATTTATATAGTGAGATGTTGGCTCCATAAACGAATCTTTTACCCCTGTATCCCTTGTTATAATTGTTTATTGTATAGCCTATATAGGTTCTGAATTCAAGTGCGAAAGTCCAGTGAGCTGCAGACGTCTTTGAATTTGCTCACTTTGCCACGACAATGCCGCGGCTCCATTACCAAACCCAATCGCTCTGATCATAGCCAATCTACAGAATTAATTAAAAATCTTTCTCCGGCGAACAGTTGTGCGAATGAGCCAGCGCGGGATGCCCGGTTTCAACTGACAACGCTAATCCCCTTTTCACAACGCGATAGAAATTTTCTCAAATCAACACAATACTGTCTCTCAGCCTCTTGCCTATTTATGATTATTTCATTATGCCGAGCCACGGGTGTTAACTGGGAGGAATTGATTGTAGCAGCTAGCGTCGCTTTGACCTGATGAGCCCACTGTTGAGTTTGTTTGAGCGGTTACCAAGGCAACGGCAATCAAACAGGTGAATATGTGGGACTTCAGAGAAATTATAGATAAATATGGCATTATAGCTGACTCACAGTGCATATTCAAACACCTACTTTTACTGTGATTGGCCGTTAATTACACCAGGTCAGCTTATACAAGTGGCAGGTGTGAGGTCTACGCCGTGCCTATCCAGTTCCAGTCATCCTCGAAGGTTGGATTTTCCGAGTTTCGACTTGTACATGACAACTAGAACGCGCCTCGGATTTTCTACTCAGAAAGTTGCAGAACATTTCAGCGCACTACCACAAATACAACATGGCCACGCCCTGTGTTTGGTGAAACTGAACAACTCAACAGGTAAAAAAATGTTATTTTTGCTTTAGTTGCTGCCTACAGTCCTCCTGCTGTCTGTGAACCTGCTCCTAATGTCAACAGTCCTATTTTTGTTAAGATAAACCTCGTAAAATTGTCTGAACTTGTTGATTTGAGCACAGCCGTAATGATATATAAGGCATATAATCATAAGCTCCCCCCTCGTTTACAGATTTTATTTGAACAGAGAGAGTCAATATCATCTCAGACGAACAAGTATATTAAAAAAAGTAAGACTAGAACCAATAAAAAACATTGTTGTGTTTCCGTTCGAGGGGTTAATGTGTGGAACAATCTTGATGATAAATTAAAAAGCTCTTACACAATAGAAACATTTAACAAGACACATAAAACATTACTCTTTGAGAATTACAGGACTCAGCAATGATTCATGTGAAATGCCGTGGTTTGTAGTTTTTCAACATATTAAGTCATATTTTGTAGAACTGATGCTGCTTTTCTTGGAATTTTTGTGCGTTATTATTAAATACGTTTAGGCATTATACATATTTTTTACTTCAGCCTAAACCCGTTTGGTCATGATAGAAATGTTATGTACAACCAATGCCCGACTTGACAACCATGTTCAGAACTCCAAGGGCCACTAGTGTCGAATGCAGTGGTGGAATGCACATGGATGCAAATGGATACTTTTTACTTTTACTTCACTACATTTGAGATCAGTATCTGTAATTTCTCCTCCACTACATTTTTGAACAGGACTGAAAAGTAAAAGTAAAGTAAAAGTGTTTTTCATTATTGTTTGAGAGCTGCAGAAAAGGCTGAGGGTTTATTTTTATCTAGGTCATAGTTTGAGCAAACAAAGATATACAAATAAAAATGGCTGGGAAAAGAAATGTATTCAATTGTTTCAGCTGAACAAAATTCAGCTCAAATCTTTGCCAAAATCACTCCATTTGAAGCTTTATTAGATCTCAAACTCTGCAAAATACTTTTAGTTTTTACTCTTTAAGTGAATTTTTAAACAGGTACTTTAATACTTTGACTTTTTACTGTAATACTTTTACTTTTACTTGAGTAATTTTTGCTCTGGTATCTGTTCTTTTACTTAAGTAAAAAAAAAACCTGATTACTTCTTCTGTCACTGGTTGAATGTGGGTGTTTTTACAAAGCTTGTTTTCAGTTTTTGAACCTGCTAAGATGCTAGAAACATTTTCTTTTGACATTTTCTTCAAAGACTCGCACTACAAAATGGATGCCAAGATCATAATATTTCAGGTTTAACTTCAGACTGAAACAAGATTACCTCATAACTGTAACTCAACCTTCAAGTAACTTCTTCATTAACGTTGAACAATCTTGGTTGCAGCTACTTACACAACTGTTATACATTTTAATATCACCTCTTGGAGCATGTTTCCCAACCCCCCACCCATTTTTTCTTTTGCCACTATCTATTTTTTTTAGTTTCTGAGGAATACAAGTAACAAGAGTGCTGTGCTCTTCCTCTGGGGTGCCTTCCCTCCTGCATTACCTCTGCTCCATCCCTCTCTCCCGCCCTCCACATCTCCACTTCTCTAGCCAAAGTTGACGTTCCGACGCTAACAAGCAGCGCGCCCGCCAACTCCCCAGCCGCTTCCCCCTCCTCGGCCCCCCCTCCTCTCCCTCGGCAACACACCTGTCTTTGATGAGTGGAGCAGGAACAACAACTCATTTAAAGGCTGCGCTTGGTTGGGCAGACCTGTGGGTTAGGCTGCCCCCGGGCATAGCGGACGACAGGAGGCTAAAGACGTCTCCTCGGCCAGGCTCCGAACACAAGCCCCAGCAAACAGCCTCTGATGGGAAAGAGATGCTAATGCAAAAGGACCTCTGGCAATGTGTTTGGTAATGTGGTTGCAAGGCAGAGTTCACCAAGAAAGACTCTGGGAAGGTTGAGGAATTTGAGGGATAGTTTTCAGGGCAAAATATTGAAAAACTGTAGCTAAAACAGCAAAAAAACAGGTATCATACTGGCCTGACAATATTCCTTCCACGTGGGTGAATCTTGTCCCTTGTTTTCTGGTTGGCTGAAGAATAAAGACGTCACCATCCAGAGGTAACAGTAACAGTCTTAAAGGTGCAGCATGCTTGCCTGGCAAATCCAGACTGATACCTCTCTGTATTTTTTGAACAGATTGATATCAGTCTGTTCCCCACATCCTCCGTTGCATCTAAAGTCCAGTCAAACATTTTTTTCTGATGCACTGGACCATGCCTGTCCCTGATTGGCTAATCCACCTGTCAATCATGCCCATCTGAAAACGGGGAGATTCACCGAAGACTAACATCTTCATAAAGTATTGAAGAAGTGTGTATTCTGGATCCCAGGTAAGCAGTATGTAACTTTTCTTGTGCACCACCTATTTGTCTCCATTGTGACTGTATTGCTTTGCCTAGAATGTTTCACAGTATGGCATTAAGCATATCTATTGCCATATAGACAAGCACGTGACGTCACCGGGCCCAGGGGGAAAAAAAGTCTTGAATAAAGGCTTGTTGGATAAGTTTAACGCCATTGTGTGGAGCATTTCAGGGGAAAAAACAAACATTTCAGTACCAACTGTTATGGAAATCTTTACTTCATATAGATTGGTGTATGAGATGGGTACTGGTATGCAGACGTCTTAGTCACAGTTTCTTAGCTCTTAGTTCAACTATATCTTATCCATTTGACCTTCTAGATCCAGTCCACATGCTTTGTTGTCCACTGTCTGATGCACATTAGACAAACTGCTTATCCTGTGTCCCAACAAGTGTTTTGTCCTTGTGCTCCTTAAACGGGTCTGAAGTAGTTTTCTGGTTCATGTAATTCTCATCTTTGTGGTATAAATATGACACTGACACAGGTAGCTCTTTATAATTGTGCACAATCGCTTTAATAAATCAGACTCTTTTATTCAAGACTCTTTTATTCAGTTAATTTTTATTCTTTAGAGGTTTGGTTGTAGAAACACAACACCCCGCACCATAAAAGCTATGTAGTCGAGTAAATACGATCACCCAACGCTTGCTCTAATTAGAGCTAACAATTTGGGAAAAATACCAAAGTTTGTGTTGCAATTTTGATTAGATTTCATTTTAAACAAGACAGAAGATTTTCATACCTTGCGATTTGCTAACTGTATCCATTGAAATTGCTAGTCTATGACACGATATATGTGTTATATTTATTTTAACCTTTAGGCTCAATATGTTGACGCTGCATCATGAACACTCCCCTTTGCACTTCATTATATAACATTGTATTCACTGCCCACCTCCTTCAGCTTGAGACCTCGAAAACGTTCTGCTCCAACACCCCCAGCAGTTTAAACAGAAACATTAAGGTGAAATAAAGTGCCTCTGGTAAACACAACCATCACAGCACAGGTCAAAAATAACATATCACCCTGTAGCCCCAGCCTTCACCGCTCTCCTCTCCGCTCTGAAAAGCTGAGGGACTGCGGCGCCTTGACGTATGATGTTATTAGAACCAATTTCCCCTCTTCAACCACATTACCTGGCAGTAGATATGTCACTGGTGTTGACTGATGCTCCCAAAGTGTCTGTATGATCCAATGTTTAACCCCGTTCCACTCATCTGACGCGCCACAGGGATCCTAATCTGTTTAAATGTAATTCTGCACAGAAATCGCTCTCGTAGACGAATGAGGAGAAACTGCACTTTTGACACCAAGGCCTCTGTGACTTTCCACGCCGAACCGAGCCAGAAGTTTAGATTTGGTGTCAAGTCAATATCTTTTTTTTTTTTTTTTGGTTGCTTTTTCTTATACTGAGAAGCCAATGTGAATGTAGAAATTGAACCAGCAATACTTCTGGATAGTAGAGACCCAGCTTGATAAACCACCCTGTCCTAATTTATAAAGTAAGGTTTGTAAGAGGGATTTGTTGAGAATGAAAACTTTTAGCTAAACCTTTATAGACTTCTTTATAGACTGTATAAAGAAGTGGTCTAAGTGAGTGCGACGTCCCCCACAGTGTTCGGCTCGACCTCGAGGGAAAGACAGCGCCCGATTTGTCTGTTATTAATGTTCATATCTTGATTCACGAACAAATTGAGAAATAAAAACACCAGGATCATGTAGAGCGGGTTAATACGAACATTTTAAGACCAAGAGTGAAAGCATGATTTTTAGTTTTATTACTTTGCTCTTAAACCTTGTGTTGAATACTGTGTGTCTTAAACGTTGATCTTGTTCCTCAGTAAGAATGTGACACATGCTTATTTTAAGATGTCTGCACTAGAACCTACTACTTCGGTTACATGATACTGGTATTCACCGTTCGGTTGACAAAAGGTCTTGTAATACATCTTTTCAGTGACTCCGAGCATCTTTTAGTGACGTGTTCTACCACACTGTAAACAGCCAATGGTATATCCATTTATCATCTTGTATGGACAGTATGTAAAACGAGTTCTTATAGGAGCAGCCTTCTATAGATAGTATCTCGGGGTATAAGTACTGGAGGCTCCTTTGTAATGTAACACACACACATGTACGTGCTGTTTGTAGCTATACTCCTCTGATATCAGATAAACTTCTTCCAGCCCTCTATCTGGTCCGGAATCGCTTCCTTCACAATTACAAAGGGAGAGGGGTGACTATTTTTCAATGTAAAGTGAATTGGAGCCAGAGTCGATGGAGCTGGAAGCGCGCCTTTGCTCAATTCCTATTTGGAACATGCGGCTAATGCGTTAGCTATGCCCGTTTATATATACACAGTCTATGAGCAAAACCCAAGCGTGTCATCAAAACTGTACATTGTTGTGTATTTCCAACTTGAACAAAGTCTTTTTCATTTGCCACCTTTCCCCGTGCGATATATTATGTGTTACAGTGCATGGCCTTAAGCTGTACAATGAGAAGGTAAACAAAGAGCTTTTACAGTCGTGTAGTGAAGGGAGAGGCTCTGTACTGCCTCAGTGATTTCTATGAGGTTTAATCAGCAGTATTGTTCCTCATTCATTTCACTAGAGAACATCATTTATCTTTCAGAGGAAGAGGAAGACTTTGTAATATTTGTCCAGAGTCTGAGCGGTCCAATCACAGAGCAGCATTTTGGTTTGGGCAGGAGTCAAAGGTAACGCGCCACAGGAACCAAAACAAAAATGGCAACGCTGGATGTAACTGGGCAGGTTTTAGCAAAAATGACTGTTTTGTTTAAAGCGCTGCATATGTGGATGAACATATGTCTGAAGTTTGCTTTCAACAGAACAAAAGTAGGATTTCTCTGCTCGCACTACTGTTGTTGCCCCAATCAGCTTGTAATTAAAAGTTTCATCGGAGGATCTCTGGAGTCCAAATGACCACCGATGAAACCTTCTGCTTAGATTAATTTGATTTCTAACAATGAACGAAGCCCGACTACTTCAGGACAGTATCCCAGGTGTGCCTATAGGACTTTAAACCAGGATGAGGGGCCTTTTTTACTCTCACATACCTGATCATCTGGACTCCAGGTAACCACCGATGAAACCTCTACGTTGAACCCTTGAAAAATTAAGGATTACACCATCTAGTTGATCTGTACTTTTAATTTACAGTCATATTTAACATCATATTTATCAATTTATAAAGAGCAATACATTAGCTATTATTAGTTTTTCAGTTACAAACAGAAACACACAGAAGCGCACCATCTGAACACTTGGTCATTAATCAATTCCTTTCACGTCGTCAAGGGGCTCCCCAAATGTCAAGAGGGAAACGCGCTGTGCCGAGAGCTCTGTGCCACGGCTGCTGGTAAGGAGCTGATCCAGCACTCTGTCCCACTGGAGCGAGCACACAATACAATACAATCCAGCCAAAGCCTTTAGATGTGCACTAGCAGTTAGCCTAGCCAATGATAAAGGACTGATCTAAAATAAGACCTCGCTGGTTTTTAAAACGGAAGATCAGATCCAGCTTAAATTTAGCCGCCGATGAATCCCGACATCTACCTGTGTTTTTAAATAGTCCCATTGATCAGGTGGCAGCAGCAATAGGACACCGCGTATACAGGATCAGAGTGCAAAATGACTCTGTGGCGTTGAAGTGGGTTTATATCCGACGAAGATGTGGAAAACAGTGAGGAGTCGCAGAAACCATAGTGCCATGGCAACCGCACTGTACAATTCGGTTTGACCCCTGAGCGCCTGGGATTGAGACCCTTTCAAAGTACAGTAGAAAGACTCTGTAAAAGGATTGATGGAAGCCTACTTACTTTTTTTTCACCCATTTGATGAAGTAGTTATGAGTCACAACCCAGCCCTGGAAATGAACAGAAATGGATTGTTAACCATGCTAGTCACAATATTGTTAGTAACTGTGGAAACAATACTAGTAATTAGCATAGTGAAAACAGTGGTTATATGGTATAGATCACATATGTCAAACTCAAGGCCTGGGGGCCAAATGTGGCCCTCCACATCATTTCATGTGGCCCTCGACAGGGTAAACTCAAAAGTATGATGGTCTTAAAATGTAATTTTATCAGGAGATACGCAGTTACACAGCCACATTTTTACATCTAGGCTAATGCATATGTAATATTTGTAACTTGAACAAGTAAATACAGAAACAGTTAATTAACAAGTTAAAAAAGTAGTTATATATATAGTAGATATATTTTACATCCAGCCCTTTGAAGGCAGCTATTTTGCTAATGTGGCCCCCGGTGAAAATATATTTGACACCCCTGGTATAGATGGATATTGTCATGATGCCTGTTTGTTCCTGTCCTCCTGTGCTCTCTCCCCCTCCCCTACCTGTCTGCCTGGAGCTGGGCGGAGTTCCTGACTCCTCCTGCACGCACCTGGAGCACATCAGCGCAATCACCGTCACCTGCTGCTGAGTATATGAGGGCTCGGCAGACTACACTCGGAGCCGGACCGTCCGCGTGTAAATGTGAATGCTCCAGCTCAGTTTTTGCATCTTTGTTTCTCGTCTGCATGTTCTCATTTGGAATTTTTGCCACCTTCCAGATTCCTGCCCTCGCTCGTTCCTGCTTCTGCTTCTGTGCTCCAGCTCCGGTACAATCATCTCTCTGCCTTGCCACCTGTCCTGTCTTGGTCTCCGGCGTCCCGCCTGCTTCTTGCTCTGGGTCCCGGTCTTTGGACTACGCCAGCCCTGCCTGTCCTGGTCTCGTCCCCGCTCCTGTCTTCACGCCGGTCCTGGCTTTCCGTTCTCGACCTGCTCTACGCCCGCCCCACCTGCCTCCCGCTTTCTGGTTCCTCGTGTGTGTTTGAATGAACTATTAAAGACTGAAATTCACTATCCTATAAATAAACACTGTCAACTTGCCCTGAGTCTGCACTCTTTGGTCCTTCCTGCACCGTTACGACAGAGTAGTTTATTTGTAGTATTATACATGCTTGGTGGTAGCGTCAACAGTTAATACATGCGTGAAAGTAGTGCATTAATGTTTAATAGATTCTTTTTTCAGACCAAAAGTTTAGTTTGTTGTATCCCAGGCAGTGGTGAAAGTAAAAGTAGTAAATTACTGTACTTAAGTAGAATTTTCAGGTTGGCTTAAGTACATTTTTACAATGGATACTTTTTACTTTTACTTTGCTACATTTGAGAGCACTATCTATACTTTCTGCTCCACTAGACTGAAAAGAAAAAAGTATTTTTCATATGATTTGAGGGGTAATTTTTACCATGTTCGTGGAAACATCCTGACAAATAATTTCGATAATAAATACAAAAAATAATAAAAATGAAGAAAATTTATTGGTATTGTTACTCTGATCAAAATATTATTTTTTTTTAATCAATATCAAAAAATTCAACACTTTAACAAATTAAAAACTCTTGTGAAATACTTTTACTTTTTACTCATTAAGTACATTTTTAAACAGATACCTAAATACTTTTACTTAAGTAGATGTTTTCATGTGATACTTTTACTTTGTAACTTTTCACATCTATATCTGTATTTTAAGTAACAAAATTGAGTACTTCATCCACCACTGATCCCAGGTGTGTGAGATGGGAGGTGTGTTTTAAGTCTTTTGGGCACACCCGAGATACTGTTTTGAAGAATTCGGCCTGCAGATGGCGCTGTTGTCCTGCCTTCACTAGTAGAAATCAAATTAATCTAATTAGTCATCTAGAGAATGTTTTCATTTGGACTCCAGATGACCACCGATGAAACTTTAACGGGGATGAGGGGACCTTTTTACTCTCACACACCTGAGATATAACAAAGTAAACCTTGACTCTGTCCTCCTTCTGGGATGACGATGCCAAAACCTGTTTAAAGCAGCTGACCATTCACGTCACAGCAACATCACGTGACCACTCTGAGGAAGACCATGAGTGAGCAGTCCAACGTGTCAAATATGAAAACAAACTAAACCTTGGTCTGAAAAAGAATCTACAAAAGTAAATGAACAGAAAACCAGATGAACCTCATTGGACTGTTGTTTGAAGCTCTTAGAAGTTACTACACAGGTTATATAGTATTGAAAAGTAATTCCCACCATCCCTACTGCTCCTACTTTATAATAGCCTTGCTCGAAGTTTAGCAGCCTTTACAGTCCAGATAGCACTTTGTTGTTTTGAAAGCTCGCTCCCCCGTCACACTTACCAGTACCAGCGCACACATATAAGGGAACAGTACACCATCCGACAGCTAGCCCGAGGTACAGCATAAATAAGGGATGCTTTGGTCATGCTAGGCACAGCTCGCCTCATGTGAAATTACCTGGAGGGCCCTAACAAGCCGGTGGAAGTCAGTTTTATACACTCGTTCTATCGGCGAGGGGGAGCGGCTATACGGCAGGCATCAGGCGTAAACAAATGAAGTACAGTTGAAATTCTCTGGCCCTGAGGAGATGGTTGGCTCCACATGCAACGGCACAAATAAGGCTGTGCATGAGAGTATGGTTCTCCCAGGAATAGCACATCCCCCCTGTCCACTATGGAAAACTAAAGATTCACCAACATTATGCTTATTAGAAGTATGCTCTCTAAGAAGAAATGAAAGCAATTTCTCCTCTGCATTTGACCCATCCTACAACATTCCGGGGTGATCTCCAGAGCTCCTCATCTTTAGGTTTATGGTTAGGATATTTTTGCCAGTAAGCTACATAAAGAGTGTGTGCAGGGCCGGTCCTACCTTTCAGGGGGGCCTAAGCTGAATTTGTTTCTGGGGGCCCCCACAGCGGATGCAGAGTCAGGGACTCAGCTATTGGTAATTCACATTTGACACATTCTGACTCTGCTCTCATCACGCTGACCAACTGTATTTGTGTTTATCTGACCAACAACGGACTAAAAACATCCAGAATGTCACAACTTCCACAGTCACAAGAATAGAACACAAACATATAAGGGGGGCAGGATTTTTTTTAAATTCTAGACAAGTTTCTGGTGGATTTTAATGTGTTCCAGTTGGTGACAGTGCATTACATTTACATTATGTCGGGTCCTTGCACCGGTGTAAACACATAGCTGCCCTCACCTCTGCACGACTCAAAAACAAATGTAGCACCAGAAGCAGATATTTTGCTACTATAGATATAAAACAAATGTAATTGTTTTAGAGGGATATTTAAGCTGCTGTAAACACACAAGCCCTGTGTCCAATAAAACTTGATATATTATATTATTTTCAATATAAATGTATGTGCTCTTGGGGGCCCCCTGGTGGCCTCGGGACCCCAAGCAGCTGCTTAGTCTGATTATAGACTGGACCGGCCCTGAGTGTATGCATACTGTATTTTTATAGTGGTGTTGTCACAATTTGAAATTAAGAAAAGATATTGATACTCGATACTAATTTTGAATGTAATGTTAATACAAAAAATAGTAGTTATTTAAAGGTTTCTTGCGAGGGTTTAGTCATATTATAATACTTCTGCAAAAACATACCTGGAGTTGTTTTGTTTGAGTAACACTTTATTATTAGTCTTTACATCTCCAAAGCTCAAAATGCTCTGTTCCACCTTGTGATGTCATGAAGTCGTAGTTTTCAAGTCAACAGCTCCTTTTACCTTTAGTTCAGTAAAGATTGGTAATTAAGTGGCTGAAATCATCCAAATGATTCTAGTGAAGGTGTATGGAGTTTAAAAACACACTGGAGCACTTCCTGTATCACCACATGATGACATCACAAGGTGGAACAGAGTGTTTTAAGCTTTGGAGATGTACAGACTAATAATAAAGTGTGTTTTCAGTTTGAAAGAAGAATTCAGCTTAAATATACAGGTTTGTTTGTGTGTTAAACATGTGTGAAACAATTAAACAAAACACAACTAAATGTCAGTTTGTGATGAGGAAGCAACATTATAACATAGATCAGAAAATAGCGTAATACGGGCCCTTTAAATCGTAAGGTGGAGGTTTAAATTTTCGTTGTATAGGCCTCATCTGTTCCCCATCGTGTCCTTGTCCAGTTTCCACACTCTTTCTGAGATTGAATTAACCCATGTACTCAACGGCACATCACAGCGCAGCCATTTCCTTGTAGCTCATTTGTTAAGCCATGCTAACACTGCTCCGGTGTTGACCATTATCTCCCTGTGCCCTTGTCGCCTTGTGTGGGGCATTTGCATGTGCTCAGACTGATGGAGCAGAGAGCGGCGGCGCCCCCTGTGTGTGATCACGCCACAAAGGCCCGTGTGACCGGAGTGGGAGCCTAATGAAGCCGCTCACCAGGAGAAGACAGCGGCGGCGGTGCAGATGGTACGAGGGAGATAATTGTCCAAATTTGTCAGAGGAAGCGAAGGGCACCGCCTCAGTCCTGCTTTTGTCATAATTGGACTCACAATGCAACCACAGCTGTAATGATTTACTCTGGACCAGAACGCACTTTCAAAATATGGATTATGTACATTCAGGAAGGGAGATGCCACGCTGCTTTTTGTTGATGGTCGAGCTGAACCATTTGGGGAAAAATACACTTTTTTTTTTACCCCAAATGGTTCATTTTTTTCCACAAGATTTGTGATTTCTATTTTAAAAATATTATTCTGTTTAAAGTTTGCTTTTTAAACTACAAGGTTGGCAGCTTTTATGCACAATAACACCCCATGGAGACACAGGAAGGGCATCTGACACATAGGGACATTTCATTTTAAACTACAGGGTTCAGTTTTTATGCACAGTATGATATAGAATAAGAAGAAAGATTTGTTGTTTGTGGATGCAATTATTGGCGATGTGACGGTTCCTTAAAGTGAATTGTTGGAATGAAAGCTCATTTTTTAAAAGAACCGAATCTTTTTCTTTATAGTTTTTATGCATTTTTACACTGAACCAACAGAAGAATCACAGCAGAAGCAGAGCAGGCGGCACAAGTGAGAGATTTGTGAATATAAAAAGAGAAAAAAGCATATTTGGAATCATAATAAGTTATTTTTGAAATTATTATCATCATAGTGAAACTTATTTATGCAAAACGCACTCCCATTCTCAGTTTGAACCGTTTCTGAGACTTGGTGATTTCTCTCTGTGATTAGTTTGTAGATCAAATGAGTTCTCACCACAGACTGTATAAAGAAGTGGACTGAGGGAGTGTGACGTCATTCATAGCGTTCGGCTTCAGTCAAATAAAGCCCATCGAGGCTAGAGGTTATCGCGGCCAATTTGGAGCTCCATACTTGGAATTCCAATGATTCAGTGAGTATCAAAACAACAACAGAGTCAATCCGGAATGAGGCTGTTGAAGGTAACGCTCCTACCTGTGCACACCGCTGGCTTAGCATGGTGTGGACGCTTAGCAATGCTGTCAATCAAACCTGTTGCTAACGCTAGCGAGAGCGACCTTGAGGAAAGAAGGTGCCTGATTTGTCTGTTATTAATGTTCATATCTTGAGTTATGGACACAATAGCAAAATAAAAAAACCAGGATCACATAGAGCAAACATTTTAAGACCAAAATGACGAGTCCGACAGCAGCAGTTACATAGAGAAGGGACACAGTTTTTCAATAGAAAGTGAACTGGAGTCGATGGAGCTGGAAGAGAGCCCATGATCGCTTCCTATTTCAAATGCAGCAGCTAGCAGGTTAGCTATGTCCATTTATATATACAGATTATGGTTCTCACATGGGCTTCTGTCATATAAATCAAGAGTAAAAGAAACCATCTTGTGAACGGCTCTTTGAAATAGATGGCTCCAAAACATTCGGATCCAACAAAGGAGCCGAAAGTCTCATCACTAGAAATGAAGGTACTTGAAAAAAACGCATCTTTTTGCTAATTGCATCCATTCAAATAGCCATTTAGACTTGATTGCAGCTAATTTCACAGCCGTAGTTGTTGGGCAGTTATTTTATTTTCAGTTTTCCAGATGGGTTTAAAATATTTGTGAAAGATTACCGCTGCTTTTCGTGTAAACTGCGGGCAAGATGAGAGCTCTAGACGTACACCGAGGCAGGAGCGAGGAGGCAGACCTGGGGATGGAGCAAACACGTATGTGCCTTTTTATATTCAGTCTGGAGTGGTGTGACATTAGCCTTATAGCATCTCATATAGACAGAGCATCTGAAGAGGATTAAGTGTGCCCTGAGAGAGCTGCCCCGGCTGGCTTCAGGAGAGCAGCTCAGCCCTGCGTCTCCCGCTCTCATAATCACCTCCATCGTGGTGCCAGCCCAGTCCTCAGAGCCATTATCTGATCAGGCTCAAATGCCAATCCGTGCCGCCACGTCCGCGTTCTGCCCGCTCCTTCAGGAAATGCCCGCCTGTTTGTTTTGGATTCTTAATTAATCCCAAATCAGAGTTCCAGACAAGAGATCCGGTTTTATCTACACAATCTGCTTCTTGTTGCTGATGGGTTGATCATTTCTATCGGGTTAACGCCACAGAAAAAACACAGAAATATACAGAGCTAATGATAAGATAAATAACAAAAAACAATAAAATATGAGTAATAAAGATGTATTGTGTAATGTTTTCTGGTGGAAGTTGTGCTGCACACTTGTTGCTTTACCTGGAATCTTCTACAGAATGGCATTAAAACTAAGAAATACCTGGAAAAACTTGTACGTATTTTTGAGTAAGTAAGTTTAATGTCTTACAAACGTTCCAGGCTAAGCAGTAATACTGTATCTCCATGGAGACAAGCCAAGACAAGGTGGGGGCATCAAAAAGTTACTCAGTATTTGAACCATTGTGCTGTTTAAGGTACGTATGTCTCTACCGCTTTAGATGCACGGACTTAGAATTGGAATTGCCGATCTCTCCTGCACAAGAGGTAAAAGACAGTTGCTTAATGTGAAAACTACCACTTCATGACATCACAAGGTGGAACAGAGCATTTTGAGCATGTGTGAATGAAACAAAACACAACTTTTTTCTTTTTCTTGGTGCTCTCCTGCTGTCTTATGCCCCATTGACTGCCTTGCCCCTGCCCTGCACCTGTCAAAATGGTGTTCACAATGTTATGTCTGATTGGTGGGTTTGTTTTTAAACTAAGAAAAGATATTGATACTTGATAATTCTGAATATAATGTTAACACAAAAAAGTAGTTATTTTAAGGTCATATCACGCAAAATGTGTCTCTTGTGAAGGTTTAGTTATATTATAATGCTGTTCCCTCCTCAAAAACAGACCTGGAGTTGTGTTTTATTTAATTTACACATGTTTAAGTACTCATTTATTATTAGTTTGTCTACATCTCCAGAGCTCAAAATGCTCTGTTCCACCTTGTGATGTCATGAAGTGGTAGTTTTAAAGTTAACTTTTACCTTTAGTTCAGTAGAAATTGGTAATTCTAGGTCTGAAATCATCCAATTGATTGATTTTAATGAACATGTATGGAGTTTAAAAACACAGTGGAGCACTTCCTGTATCACCACATGACATCACAAGTTGGAACAGATCATTTTCCATTTCCATTTTCCCATCGCCGCGTTTGTTCACTGTTTTTTTGATCAGCCTGTACTTCACACATTCAAAGCCTTCTCTCTCTCTGCACACACCTGGCCCGATCATCCCACTTTTCCTCCTGTCACATCCAAGGCTGAGGTTATAAGTTCCATCTGCCCCAGAGCCGGCGCCGCTCGTCATCCTCGCAGACCAAAGGCGATAGCTTAGCTCAGAGGAAGCTCAAATCCGGTGACTTTTCTGTTACTGCGGTGCAAAGGGAGGCGTGCGGGAGCAGAGCGCGCCCCTCGTATTTGTGACACAGACCTGTTTTCGGCTTAAACCAGGTAACGCGCTGTCACATTCTGTCAGGGCACCACATGCAATTTAGACGCTCAGCTTGAGAGGAGCGAGGAGGAGGAGATGAATGTAAAGGGGGATGAAGGAGTCTAGAGACGCTAAAATTATACTCACCGCAACAGGCAGATAACAATATGTGAATGACTTCTTAACTGTATGAAGTCTGTGTTTTTACTACTACACTCACGTCTGAACCTGGGTTTGCCGCCGCTTGTCTATATCTCTAAACTTCAAAATGCTCTGTTGCACCTTGTGATGTCATGTGGTAATACAGGAAGTGCTCCACTGTGTTTCTTAACTCCATACACCTTTGTTACATTTATCAGTAAGAGCTATGTTTAATTTGAACATGTATAATCTTGGATCTGGAGACAAAGATATATCATGTTTATGGAATTTAAAATCTAAATCTTACATACAATTTCTTTAACTATACGTAACAGATCTGACGTCCAATCAGGTTTGTCTATTTTAGTGATACACAGGAAACAATGGAGCTCATTGGTCGTCTGGCATTTAGAAAAAAATCAAACACTTCACTTATTGATTCTGCAGGAGTTAGTACCGTTTTGTAGTCCTCGGTGTTATCATCTTCTTTCTTGTTTCCAAAAAGTCATCTTTAGTCTTAGTGAACAAACTGTGTGTTCCTCTGATTGGTTAATTTGTCTGTGAGTCATGTCTGTCTAAACTTGTGAGACTTGTGCCCAGACTGCACTTCTTTGTTTAGTGGAGGAAAAGTGGCTGGTCAGGCTACAGATCTTATATCCAGCAGTGGGAGATAACAAAGTAAAAGTAGTAAAGTGCTGCATGTTTTTTCATGATACTTTTACTTGAGTATTTTTTTTACTCCGATATCTGTAATTTTACTTAAATACATTTTTTCATGTGCTACTTTTACCCATTTTTTTTTTACTCCAGTATATGTACTTTTAGTTAAGTGGATTTTTTTCTTGTAATACTTTTTCTTTTACTTGAGTATTTTTTATCATGTGATTCTTTCACTTGAGTATGTTTTTACTCCAATATCTGTATTTTCACTTAAGTAAGTTTTTTCATGTGGTACTTTTACTTTTACTTGAGTATTTTTTACTCCGATATCTGTACTTATACTTAAGTAGATTTTATCATGTGAGTCTTTTACTTGAGTTTTTTTTTTTTTTTTTTTTACTCCGGTATCTGTACTTTTACTTGACTATATTTTATCATGTGATACTTTTACTTTTACTTGAAGTACTGGTATCTGTACTTTTACTTAAGTAGATTTTTTCTTGTGATACTTTTACTTGATTTTTTACTCCAGTATGTGTACTGTTACTTAAATACATTTTTTTCATATGACACTTTTACCTTTATCCATTTTTTTTTTACTCCAGTATCTGTACTTTTGATTAAATAAAATTTTTCATGTGTTACTTTTACTTTTACTCAATTTTTTATTTATTTATTTTTTACTCCAGTATCTGCGCTTTTACTTAAGTAGATTTTTTTTGATACTTAGTAGATTTTTTCTTGTGATACTTTTACTTGAGTGTTTTTTTTACTCTGGTATCTCTACTTTTACTTAAGTAAATTTTTTCATGTGATACTTTTACTTTTACTCAAGTATTTTTTGCTCCAGTATCTGTACTTTCACATACATTAAGTAGATTTTTTCATATGATACTTTTCCGTTTCCTCAGGTAACAAAACTGAGTACTTCTTCCACCACTGCTTATACCTCCCTCGAGCTGCACACCTTTTCTCATATCTAATAAAAAACTTGCTAAATCAATGCAAAGGTATTTTAAAACAAGAGTTGTAGTGCAAATTGTTTTTAAGTAAGTATACTGTTGTCTATAATTACATCTAAGTACTTGTTATGCGGGGAAATTGAGCTGGTGTAGATCTACAAACTAAGTTACATAATGTCGGCCCCGTCTCCTCGGAGCGTGCATCGGGAGCGGTCCCTCGTCTTGTGCCGCAGCCTCTTGAGCTCCCATGATTTATGGGCGATGCGTTCAGGGCCTAATTGGACGTTTGAAAAAGCCGTCTTGTCGTCTGGAGAGCTTTTATCGCCGCCTGTGCTCTGTCCCTTATACGCCAGCGGAGGAGCAGGTAAACAAAAGAGGCACGCCCCACTTGCTCCTATACATAAGAACGTATAAAGATGCTCTGCTTTACAAATGGCCCAGACACGGATGACATCGCTCCCAAGAGAGGAGAGGTTGCTAGGAAACAGCAAGCAGGAAGAATCTCCCTTCTAAGATTTGACTTTTTTTCTGAAGCTGAAAGAGGTGAAAGAGACGAGGCAGAGGAGCACGTAAAAACATCATGTTGTTTCAGTGGATAATATTGAAGATTGCGCAGTGCTGTTTCCTTCTGTTACTAAGTGAAGTGGTTAGCGGTCACTCCAGGCATAAAGGCTCTTTGTGGAGTTTGTATGTTCTTCCTGTGCTTCTGTGGGTGAGGGAAGCTGTTGGTTTTCTCTAGAGTCTTATAGCTTTTATTATAGGGGTTCTGGTGACTATATTTGCATTTTTTTCATTAGTATATTGCTATAAAAGTAATAGTTAAGCTACTTTTACTTCTGTACAGTTTTTTTGGTGTTAAGATTGATTGAAATATTGGAAGTACTTTTTATATTAGTGAAAGTAGTACATTTTTATTTAGCATTTTCCACCTTCAAGGCACTTAAGGTGGTCGAGTGTCTTGCCCAAGGACACCATTAATCCAGGGGAGGTGGAATCACACTAATAGCCAACCTCTGGATCCATGGTTTTGAACACTCAACCTAGCATTAGAAAATGGGGCATGCTTGAGTGTTCCACCGGTCTTGAAGTAATCCAGAGTACTGCTTTAATTTTCCATCTCCGCGTAGTCACTGCTTAGTGCCTTTGTTGTACTTTTGCATTTGTATCTTGGACTGAAATCAAAGTACCTCCATCAGACCCACCTCCATCCATCATGCCCCATTATAACGCACTTTACCAAATCCTCCAAACGAGACTCCCAATTAGAGGAAGTGGGTGAATGGGAGAATTCAGTTTGTGGGACAATTAATCAAATTTTGCCAAATGTATTTTTGACAATTGTGTTTAACTACTTCCCTTTAAGAGCATGCGCAACCGTAGCTCAGTTGGTAGAGTGTTTCGCCATTGACCGGAATGTTGGCGGTTTGAATCCTGCTCTCAACGTAATCATCATTTGTTGCGCGGTCTATTTGAATATCTTTGTTGTCCTTTTGCGTTCATGTCTTGAACTGAAATCAAAGTACCTCCACGAGACCCGCAACAGAGCTACTGTTGGCCATGCTCTTGAAGGGTGGCTGTGTAGAGTGGCTGTCTATTTATCTGGAGGTTGGCGGTTTGAATCCCACTCTCGACGTGAACATCGCTGGTTGAGCGGTCTACTCAAATTCCTTTGTCCTTTAGCATTCGTGTCTTGGACTGAAACCAAAGTACCTCCATCAAACCCGCATTCACCCCACCTCCATCCATCATGCCCCATTTAACGCACTTTACCAAATCCTCCAAACGAGACTCCCAATTAGAGGAAGTGAGTGAATGAGAGAATTCAGTTTGAGGGACAATTAATCAAATTTTGCCAAATGTATTTTTGACAATTGTGTATTACTACTTCGCTTCAAGAGCACGGGCAACCGTAGCTCAGTTGGTGGAGTGTTTCTTCATTGATCTGAAGGTTGGCGGTTTGAATCCTTCTACATGCACATCATTCATTGAGCAATCTATTCAAATGCCTTTGTTATACTTTTGCATTTGTGTCTTGGCCTGAAATCAAAGTACCGCCATTCACCCCACGCCATCCATCACGCCTCATTATAACTCACTTTACCAAATCCTCCAAACGAGACTCCTAATTACAACCAAACGCTGCGGACGTTTTGCACAGTCAACCTCCTTGTGCGTCCTTCAGCCCCGTTGCCAGTATTGATGGCACCGTTTGCCGCCTTTCCATTTGTTTCGCCCCTGTCCTCTGGCAACGCAGCCTGAGAGTTGTGGGGGAGATTACAGTGGAAGTCGGCGTGCGCTGTCACCGTACAAATGCCCCACATTAATTTCGCTGCACAAGGCAATTTCCAGAGGAGTGGATAAGTCGTGATGCAGACGCTAGCGCTGTCTGCTGTCAGGAGCACAGAGGCGGGTCAGATATGTCCCCCTTCTCCTCACTGGTTTATGACAACAATAAAGTGTGTGATAATGCACTGGGAAGTCCAATGGGTACTGCAACGGATAGATGGTACTGTTAAACAAGGCAATAGTAGCGGGGTTCTGCAGATGTTGAGATAAATGTAAGCTTACACAGGACATGGAAGTTTAACCTAATTTTAAAGGGAAAAAATTGTGTTTGCTAAGTGTATGTTGTGACAGTTGTGTATTTTCCCCCCGTCATGATAATCACGATGTCGACTTATGGTTCAGTGTATGAAACCTGGAACAATATTGCCTGGGATCTTGGGAATACTTTACGAAGACGTGAGGCAAGTCTGCGGTGAATCTCTCTGTTTTCAAATGGCTGTGATTGACAGGTGGATTAGCCAATCAGGGACAGGCATGGTTTGTCCGCATCTGAAATAATAAAAAGGGGGCTGAAAAACATTGTGCATTTCTGCAGAATCAATCATGTTAAAGGAAGTATCAGAATGTACTGCATTTTTTCACACAACGTAAGCACATTACCATAATGACAGTAACATATTTAAAGAGCTCCATGCCTCTGTTTTGAGATGCCATTTGAATTTACATGATCTCACAATTGGTTGCGGAGTTACCGTAACGGATAGTCCGAAACCGCGCTCTATCGATAACAATAGCATCCGTCACAATAGGGTCAATCTGAGGTGAGAGAAATGCAATTGTATTTGTCAATCATAGGTGACCAATGAGCTCCTTCATTTCACACACATCGCTGAAAAAAACAGATCTGATTGGACGATCATGTTTGACCGGGTTGAGACGCAACGGAGGACGAGGGACCATCAGTCTGTATAAAAAAAAAACAGAGACATGTCAATCTGGATTTAGCAGGTAAGAAATATATTTTTGGGGGTCAATATTTACCATGTGTACTTTTTCTTTGCAATACTTACTATATGATTAGATTTGATCTGTAAAAGGTTGAATAAATAAGTTGTATGACTCATTGTTACGACCCAAAAGGATCAAACATATTTGCGGAAGGACACAGGAAGCAGGGTTAAGGGTTCAAACATATTTTTATTGTTAAATTATTTCAATTCCGTGTCGAAGTAGAAAGACTAATAAAACCCCTTGCCCCAAAACCCCGTGCCCCAACCCAAAAGAAACCAAAGTAACAAAGGAAAGGGACCATGGTGAGCCGGCCAACGTAAAATAAGGACGGTGCGCTGGACAGGCCAACTCTATACAGAGCCGTAGGAGCTGTCAGCGCACCGCTGTCCCTACCCTATCAAAAACACAAACCCCCTAAACTTTCCCTGCAGAAAATAAACAACGAAAACAGAACGTCCGGCCCCACCAGGCCAAACAAAAAGCTAAGCTAACTCAAAGCTATACTACCAGGCATGGAGGTGTCAGCAGGGAGCAGCCGAACCCAGAGCGCGTGGAGTGCGTGTGCGCTCTGGCGCAGGGGAGCGGAGACCGGCGGCGAGCAGAGTGGAGAGCAGAGCACGAGCACGCCGGGCTCACGCTATTTAAAGCCTCCGGGGCGGAAAAATGAAACGCCCCGACCTGGAAACACAAAAATCTATACCAAAAATAATGTCTCTAAATGATCTGATTATAAATTCTCATTAACTTAAACCAACAAAACATACCGGAAACAACTTAGAGACACTTCTTAAGAATTAAACACAAAACTAAATAATGGAGGGCCACAGGGCAAAAGTGCCCAAACCTAACACTCATTACAGATGCAATCTAAGAACTTCAGTGTTTCATTTTAACAATATAATAGATGTAGAATAGTTTTTGTGGTTTGAATCTGTTCTTGAATTATGATGTGGTATAAATTTGCTTCAGTATATTATTGTTTATTGTCTATATTTACTTCAGCTATGTACCAAACTTCAAAATTTGTTATTGTGGCATGCCTATGTGTATTACTACTTCTATTCGCAGTAGCTGTATTAGTAGAACTTGTAGTTGTATCATAGAGTGGCTATGTTCTGTCCTATTCAGTGATCTGTCATATCGCTGAATAGGATAGAATATAGCGTCTGCGTACACTGTGTAAGATGAAAAGTGCTTTGAGTGCTTTGAAAAATACAAATATAACAGTAGTGTAGAGGAAGTAGCAGTACATAACATGGTACTGGAGTCCAGCGCAGTATGGAGTAACCCCTCTCCCATTGACAGAGCGGCAGAAATCACACATGACCTCAGCTCACTCCAGACTCTCTCATAAATCAGTTGATAATCCCGGTGTTTATGCGGCTGTCAGCTCCACTCTACTCGCACTTGTTCTGACACATCTGAGGAGTCCCGCTCGCCTCCTGTAGCCCCCTCTCCCCTCGTTTTCCCCTCTCCCCTCGCACAAGCCATAACCCAGAGTCTGTGATTGGATTACAGCACAGATGAAAGAGAGAGACCATCTTAGCCCCGAGTGCATCTGCCCTAACTGACTCCTGAAGTACTGAGTACAAGACGCCAAGGAGGACATGAGCTACTTCAATGTCCTTTGCACACCTCTCTTACCAGTTTCCTTATTTATATGTAAAAAGAATGGACTGTATATATAAATGGACATAGCTAACCTGCTCGACACCACGTTCCAAATAGGAAATAAGCATAGGCCCATTGACTCTGGCTCCAATTCACTTTCTATTGAAAAACTGTCATGCCTCTCTCATTATACTTGCGTTTTTATTTTGCTATTGTGTCTGTAAATCAAGATATGAACATTAATAACAGACAAATCAATCGCATTGTTTGCCTGAGGTCGCTCCCGTTAGCGTTAGCAACAGTTTGATTGATACCGTTGCTAAGTGCCCGCCCCCTCTTAAACCAGTGGTGTGGGAAGGGGCGTTACCTTCAACAGCCTCGCTCCTGATTGGCTCTTTGGTTGCTATGATACTCGTGGTCAGAATTACAAATATGGAACTTGGCGCCAAATTTGCACACACACTTAGTCCACTTCTTTATACGGTCTATGGTATTAAAAAAAAACAAACCCCATCAAACTCACGATTCACAAGTTTGAGCTGCGTTTATCAAAATACATTGTTTCCTAGTGCTTTTTTTTTGCGTAAATGGTTTTGGTTTGGTTTTGTGCGCGCAGCTGTAGTCAGATACACAATTTGGAGAATTTTTGCCACGCCCCCTTTTCAGCAGACTACACCCACAGTCTATTCCTTGTTTCCTTACTTTCTACCTACACTGATTTGACTTGTACCGAGAAAGTCATTAAAAGTTACATATTGCAGTTAGATATTGCTGTTCCTTTCTAATAAAAAGGTTATGGTACTGGGTAAAAATAATACAATTAGTACCACATCTCCGAACATTTATACACTGAAATACATGACATGAACTATTGTTCATAATTAACATAATCAACATGTTTGTACGTACATGCCAGATGAGACTAAAAACAACCTCTTCTCCGTGGTATTTAACACTAGCTAAACAAGATATATTGGTATGTATTGTGTTAGCTGTATGTTTGTTTGTTGTTGACTTTTATGTGAAGCACTTTGGGCAGCTGAAGTTGTTTTAAATGTGCAGTAGAAATAAACTTGAATCGAATTGGAAACTTTATTACAATCATTATTTAGCTTAGCATTTAGCTCAGTATTATGCTATCCCCATGGTAAACGGTCATGTGTTGGGTTAGCAACACTAAAAGCGCTTTACGGTTAATTGTTTTGCCCAAGGACACAACAATAGCATCATTCATCAGGAGCTAGAATCCCATCGCGAACCTGTGTTGTTTTACGCAATCAGCTACGTGGTAACTAACAACACAACAAAACCTTTCATTTTATTTAAAGTCTGTTTCTGAAACTTTATGAATTGTTAAGCATGTAGCTGGTTAGCCTCCGCGATGCCTTTGAGCTCTCAATATTTGAATTTTTTTGACAAGTCTATGGGAAAAATGAATGGAAAACTTACTTTTGGAACCTGAGCAGGTCGCCACTGCTGAGCTCCATCACCATCAGCGTTTAGCTTAGCATTTAGCTCAGTATGATGCTACCCCCGTGCGTGACCCCCACAAACATAAAAACATCAAAACAAGACAATGAATGAAACGTATTCTCGATTTCTTTTAATGTAAACCATTTCAAACGAGGTCCCGTCTCCTCCCATGACCTCTCCGAGTGTGTTTTTTAATTGGCCTGGAGAACGACCACAACAGGGTCCACTGGAAACGCCTGGATGCCCCGTCTTCTGGTGTCCACAGGCGAGATGACAAGTCCTCATTAGACTCTTACATTGTACATCACCAGCAAATGGAAGTTTTTACAGACTAAGAGAGAGGGATGAAGAGAGGAGAGAGAGAAGAGGGGAGAGAAACAGAGGAAGATAAAAAAGAAAGGATCAAGAGGGAGTATAAGACAGAGGGGTGGGTATAGATAGAAGGCAAGAGACAGAGAGAGGGGGTTACTGAGGTCTGAAGAGAGAGTGAGGGGGTAAAGAGAAGGGAAGAGAGAGAGAGAAGGGGGAGAAAGTTAGACAGAGAGAAGGAAAGAGGGTGAGAAGAGATAAAGAGAGAGAGGAGAGGGAGGTGAGATGAAGAGAGGAAAGAAAATTGGGAGAGAGAGACAGGAGAGGATGAGAAGTTAGAGAAAGAAGAGGGGAGAGAGGGAGAGTGAAAGAAAGGGACCGAGAGGAGATGAGGATAGGTCAAGAGATATAAATAAGAGAAAAGGCAGGAGGACAGGGTGAGAGGAGAAACAGTGAGAGAGATGGAGGGCAAAATTGAAAGAAATAAAAGAAAAGAGTAATGGAGAGAGGTAAAGAGGGTGAGCAGAGATAAGCAAAGAGAGAGAGAGAGAGGGGATGGAGAGAGGAGAGAGGGTTTGGCGAGGGAGTGTAAGAGAAAGAGAGAAGGGGCTGAGAAAGCTGAAGAGAGAGAGCATGGGGGTAGAGAGAAGGGAATAGAGAGAGCATGGGGGTAGAGAGAAGGGAAGAGAGAGAAATGGGGGAGAGTTAGAGAGAAGAAAAGGAAAAATTGTGGGAGAGAGAAACAGAGGTAGATAAACAACAGGGTGAGAGGGTAGAGAAAGAAAAGTAGGAGAGGAGATAACGATGGGTAAAGAGCAAGAGAGATATAGATAGGGAGAAGGAAAGAGAGACGGAGTGAAAGGAGAAAGAATGAGAGAGATGGATGGAGAGAGGGCGAAATTGAAAGAAATAATAGAAAAGAAAAAGAGAGGGGGAGAGAGAGACATAAACAGGGTGACTGGAGATAAGGAGATGGAGAGAGAAGAAAAGAGGATAAGAGCAGAGAGGGTTAAGTAAGGGAGTGTAAGAGAGAGAGGCCGATATAGGCAAGAGATAGAGGAGTTTAAAGAGATAGAGAGAGGGGAGTGAGGAAGCTGAAGAGAAGGAGAGTGAGGGGGTAGAGAGACGAGAAGAGACAGAAAACCGGGAGAGTTAGACAGAGAGAAGGAAGGAGGGTGTGAGAGGAGATAAGGAGAAAGAGAGAGAGGAGAGGGAGGTGAGATGGAAAGAAAAGATAAAATTGTGGGGGAGAGAGACAGAAGGAGATAAACAAGAGGGTGAGAGGGTAGACAAAGAAAAGAGGGAGAGGAGATAAGGATAGATCAAGAGTGAGAGAGATGAGAGATATAGAGAGAAGGAAAGAGAGAGAAAGGATGAAAGGTGAAACAATGACAGAAATGGATAGAGAGGGTGAAATTGAAAGAAATAAAAGAAAAGAGGCAGAGATAAAGAGGATAAGTAGAGATAAGGAGACAGAGAGAGAGGGGAGAGGGAGGTGAGAGGTAGAGAGAGGAAAAGAGGATAAGAGCAGAGAGGGTAGAGTGTCAGAGTGAGATAGATAGAAGGCAGAGAAAGAGAAAAGGGGTTAGAGAGACAGAGAGAAAGCGGGTGAGAGGAGATAAGGACAGAGAGAGGGTAGAGAGAGATGAGAGAGAGAAGAAAAGTTGGGTGAGAGAGAGGGTAAGAGGAGAGAGCATCAAGCGAGGGAGATGAAGAGAGAGAGGTGGATATAGCTAGAAGGCAAGAGACAGAGAGAAAGAGGAACTGAGGAAGTTGAAGAGAGAAGGGGGAGAGAGACAGAGTGAAAGAAAGAGAATAGAGGAGATAGAGAAGAGTGAGAGGGAGGTGAGACAGAGAGAAAAGAAAAGCTGGAAGAGCAAGAGAGATGACATGAGGAGAGAAGGAGAACGGGTCAAGCGAGTGAGTAGAGAAGGGGTTAGAGGGATAGAGAGAGGAGGTTAGAGGGATAGAGACGGACTTGAGGAAGCTGAAGAGAGAGAAAAGGGGGAGCGTGAGACAGAGAGAGAGAAGAGGGTGGGAGAGTACACGTCTGGTGCGTGGGTTGTGGAGATATTTAGAATCCTCTTGACACCCAATTAGAGCAGCTCGACACGACCCGCACCGAGAAGACACAAAAAAGCTGGAGTTGAAACGAGCGGGAGAGGAGCGGCTTGACAAAATGGCCTCCGCTAATGAGCGTCTGTAAACACTGCTTTAGTCCTGCTGATTGGGAGGTTTTAAAAAGTACACATAGAACGGCGCTAAGAGTGGGACAAAGTTGAAAGCTGAGATTTTAAAAACACGCACAGGCCGGGCCAAAATGAGAGTGAATTTTACAAGTTTGTTTTTTACTTACTTTGCCAGCAACAATATTCGTGATTTTCTTAATCTTGGTGTCAAAGTGAGACCACTGTGCGCTGTTTGCATCTATTTATACATAATTTTATCGTCCAAGAACCAGGAAGTGCGCAGTTAGCATGTGTTTTTGGCAGCGGTGGAAGGTTACAAAGTGAAAATATTGAAGTACTGTACGTAAGTAAAAAATATTTGGTATCTGTACTTTACTTAAGTGTGTTTTACAGTGGATACTTTTTACTTTTACTTCATTGTATTTAAAGGAAGTATATGTACTTTCTACTACACTATGTTTTTGAACTGGACTGAAAAGTGAAAGTATTTTTTATTGTTTGAGAAATTTTTAACATTTTCATAATTTGAGCAAACAAAAATATGCCAAAAAAATATTCAGTTGTTTCTAAATCACTACATTTGAAGCTTTATTATTTATTTATTTATTATTTATTAAAGTCTACGCAAAGATTTTTTTTACTTTTTACTCTTTAAGTGCATTTTTAAACAAGTACTTAAGTAGATTTTTCTTTTACGTGAGTATTTTTTTTACAAGGGTGTTTGTACTTTTACTTAAGTAACAAACATGTGGACTTCTTCCACCACTGTTTATTGTTATAACATTATGATGATGGTAAAACTCCACTCTTGGCCTGTGAAAAGTGCTTATAAACTCATCCTGGTGAATAATTAGGATACCCGGGATGCATTAAGAAAGTGAGGAATTAACTTTGAAACGCCGCAAACTGTTTAAAATTAGCTGGTTCTGTTTTTCACGTTTTTAAGACGGTAAAAATCAGGTACAAGAACTTCAGATACTAACTTGTCTAGGGTTAATAATGATCTGCTATTAATATAAACGTGTTGATTTACACTGGATACATTTGGATTTGTTTGAATTGTACAATACAGTTGCAACACTTTTGTCATCCCTGAATGTTCCCACCATTGACTGTATATATAAATGGACATAGCTAGCCTGTTAGCCCTATTCCAGTTGCATCGACTCTGGCTCCAATTCACTTTACACTGAAAAACTGTGGCTCCTCTCTCTGTAGCTGCTGCTGTCAGACTCATCATTTTGGTCTTAAATGTTCGTATTAACCCACTGTACATGATCCTGGTGTTTTTATTTTGCTATAGTCTCTGTAACTCAAGATATAAACATTAAAAACAGACCTTCTTTCCTTGAGGTTACTCCCGTTAGCATTAGCAACAGGTTTAATTGACAGTGTTTCTAAGCTATATATATATATATATATATATATATATATATATATATATATATATATATATATATATATATATATATATATATATATATATATATATATATATATATATATATAGCCTCGATGAGCTTCATTTGACTGAAGCTGAACACTATGAGTGACGTCACACTCACTTTTTCCACTTCTTTGTACAATCTATGGCTCCAAACAGTACTTTTTTAATTACGTCAGTGCTGGCTCTGTCCTCCAATTAGCAAAAGTCACACGTTGGCCGAGGCGTAGCAAAAAAAAAAACCTTCTCTGTCCTCGCACTGCACAAATCTAAAACAAATTGCAGACACAGATGTTACCGTCTCTGTGCCACATGCGCACTCTGAAAACATCCCAAAAATCACCTTTTTCTCGCCAGCTCACTCCCGGCGAGCGCTTCCTCCAAAGCCTTCCAGCCAATCTAACCCGATCCCTTCTCCCGCCATCACTGCTCCACCTGTACTCATTTAATCTCACAAATGGAACATGTCAGAAGCTGAGAGCCACGCAGAGCCCCACTTTGATGAGCTCAAGTTGTTTTTGATCAGGCGCAAAGTGATGGAGGAATTAGCCCCCTTTGTTCTATGTCTTGGATTACCTCGCTCCATTTGAATGTTCTTCCATTCAGACGGGGAGTGAGTCATGAGAGACTTCATATGGTTATATTCAGTGTAAGGGAGGTCGTGCTGCTTAAGGCGGAGGTAGATAGAACAGCCGGAGAAGACATTTTCTGTGTGAATCTCAATGTAAGAAAATTTTGAAATAAGACCAACGAACATAAAATACAAAATGTCAAGAATATCACATGATGTGGTGTCTTAAAGTCTGAGAAATAAAGACAAGTTCATGTTTTCAACTGTCACCATCTCATTTAAAGACTGAAAATGACATGTTTTATTTTGAAATCTCAAAACAGTGACATGATCAGATATAATGGAGACAGGCTCAGGAAGGGCATCTGGTGTAAAAACAGGTTTATTCATGATGGGACCACTTCAACACTGCAAAACTGAAGATGAACAGTGAATGTACATAACACTGTAAGATATTATACTTCTGAATTAAAAATGACACAGTGTTAAGGAGTACACATACACACACACACACACCGACACAATACACACTCATACACACACCCCTACACACACACGCGCGCGCACACACCCCCACACACACACAAATACACACTCATACACACACACTCAAACAGACACACATATGTTTGTTAATTCATTTAGCTGCTGGTACATCCATTCCTTTTCTCAGCAGATTTCTTGTCCCACAGCTCTAGTCTTGGGAGTGAGAGCTTTGTGCACAAACACATTTGGCATCATAATCACAGTTAGTTTAAAAATTATTATTATTATTACCGTGAAAAGTTTTGTTTTGATTTTCATTATTTCAAAGGTTAAACACTCTCCCACTCTCAGTTTGAACCATTTTAAACAAGTCTGATCCCTGGTCATTTAACTGTGATTAGTTTGTGGATAAATTGAGTTCTCACATTGGCTTCTGTCGTATAAATAAACAACTAAAGATGAGTTTTTGAACAGCTCTTTGAAGAGAACGGATCCAAATGATTCGGATCCCGCAAAGGAGACAAAAGTTCCATCACTATTTCTTACTATTAAACTGAGCGCAAAGGTTTATTTGGTTGAGCACAACACTAGCACCATTTTGACCGCGCCATCATTGTCACACAGGGACACAACCCTGTCACACATCCGGATCAGTAGTCAGAGTTTTTTTTGGGCAAACTGAGTGAAAATGGGCTCAAACTGAATATGTACATTGATATATTTGTAACATATATAGTTAAACTGCTATGACACCTATAGACCGTATAAAGAAATGGACTAAGTGAGTGTGACATCACCTACTGCATTCAACTTCAGTCAAATGAAGCTCATCGAGGCTAGCAGTTATAGCGGCTAATTTGGAGCCGAGTTCCATATAAGGAATTCCGACCGTATCATAGCAACCAAAGAGCCAATCTGGAGCCAGGTAAGTGAAGGTAACGTCCTTTCCCTTATCTTAGCGACGCTGTCAATCAAACCTGTTGCTAAGGTTAGCAGGAGCGGCCTAAGGGAAAGAAGCACCTGATTTGTCTGTTATTAATGTTCCTATCTTGATTTATGGATGCACTAGCGAAATGAAAGTATCAGGATCATGTTGAGCGGATTAATACGAACATTTTAAGACCAAAATGACGACCCAGACAGCATCAAATGAATTGGAGCCAGAGTCGATAGAGCCTGAAGCGCTCCTATGCTCACTTCCTATTTGAAACGTGGCGGCTAGCGGGTTAGCCATGTCCGTTTATATATACAGTCTGATGACACCTCGACACCTCGTCTCCACATAATCCTACGTTGAACCCCTTGTTTCCAGCACAAAGTCCAGTCCGGTCCACTCTTTGTCTTCAGATCCCTCTAACGTAAAACTTAACAAAACACGGGATCAAAGCTAAAGCTGAGAGTTTCCGTGGCCGCATTCTGCCCATCAGATCAGAGAAGGGAGAGAGGGAAGGCAAAAAGGATTGAGGGAGGGGTGGAGGGGAACAATCAAACAGAATATCAGAGAGGAGCATGTAGTTCAACTGTGCTGATGTGGCTTTTTGATCCTTTCTGCTGCTACTTTACATGCTCGGCACACTATACAATATTTACAGCGGCACCCACACCTTTGTAATCAGATTTTCTATACGTGCTGACAGACAGGTTGCATGTTATTTGCTACTAAAAATGTTAATTTGAAGCTTGCTAACCTGCAGAATACATTTTCAGGTATACATTCTGTGCCGTCTCTACTCGTGTTGACATCGTCCTTGGGTTAGAAAAGCTGACGTAAACATCTAAAATAAAAATATCAGGCTCTGAGGTTCGAGTCACTGATTTCAAAGGTTCTTTTGTGTTGTCTAAATGATTTTGGTTCATTACAGTAATACATTTAATAAGTTGTTACATTCATTGAGAAGAAAGAAAGTCATGAGACAAAGAGACTCCAGTAGAGTCATTAATCTTAGCTTCTTTTAATTATTATGCTTCGCAGTAATTGGATTGGCTTGTTCAGTAGACGCTTTATTACTGTTACAGATACCCACGTTTTCTCATAGACACCCTAACATAGGATTTCCCTGTATTTCTCTATGGACAGTGCAGTATACGGTAACATACGGTAGCATCCCTCAACTACAGTATTGCCACTGTTTACCTCTGCCTGTCGGATCCTCTCAGGCTTTAACACAGCTTCATTTTTTTTTTTTTTTTTTTTTTTTTTTTTGGTTTTTATTTGAGCAAATTGGTGTGTAAGTGGAGTGTAACACAATGAAAATGTGGTAGAAATGTTTGTATTTTTATCTTTGCTTATCATGATCTCCGAATACTCCTCCCAGTCGACATCAAAGTGTACTCTAGCCTTGTTTTCATAGTCTTGTTTTAGGGGTCCAAAGCAGACTACCTTCCAAACGGCTCTGGAACGCTTTGATCCTGGGACCGGGTCATGGGGGCGGTGCTAGTCACGCCCCCGTGCAGCAGCAACTCCAGCCAAGGTGCGTTTCCATTCTCCGGATCCAGGGACAAGGGCTCTGCTACGTGAACATCTGACGCGACTTCAACATAACTAATATTATGTTGAAGTGTTGAACTAATAAAATCAAAATCGTACCTAATCGACATATAGTACTGACTGCAAGTTTGTGGCACTGTAAGACGAAGCTAAAGCTAGCGTAAACACTACACTAATTTCAGTTTCTTGTCAGTTTTTTGCATTTCTTTAATGTATCTGCACCTCTACGCCACATTTTAACCCCTCTTTATTTAATGCGCTGGTGTTTGCTAGTGCTAGTTGCATTATACACTGCAAATGTAATATTTTTTCTCTTGACAGGTGTGGTGTGCAGCGATAAACAGGAAACAGCTGGTGAGATCAGTTTTTCCGAAGCATGTCAGCTCAACATATAGGTTGCCATCACTGGAAATATGACAGTACATCACAAGATCAAGTTGGCATCTGGTGAGAAACTGTTATTCTATGATTTCTATCTGTTTTTTGCCATGTTAATGATGATTGTTTATCTGAGAAATGTCACGTACACCTCTACTGGTCCTCCATTGACTGTGTGGAACTGTATCTACTTCCAAACCCACGGGCTCATTGTTGTGCCGCTGTTGATGCTGTGTTGATGCTCTTGTAGTATTTTTATAGCTGGTCTGCATCTGGGTGTGTAATTGAAACGCTAACCCTACCCCCCACCCCAACTGTTCCACGTCGAGGTGGCCTCAAGCCAGTAAAAATTAGGCTTCTGTGTTTATGTTACTGACACAGGAATGTGAATACCATCTGTACCTGCCCAGTTTGCATATATATTGTTTGACTTCACATTTGGCGTTGAATCAGCTTGGCATCAGAGGTGTGACCCCTCTGGGTTACAGGAAATCTCGCCAAACACATAGTCTTCTCTTATGCTTTGGTATTATTTTACAGATAATTTTATGGCAGAAAGCATTTTTTACACTATGGAAAAGAAAACACAGCAAAATGCTCAAAAAGAGTCGACCGAATGCTTATTTGAGCCTCTTTTACATGCGACATTTGGTAGAAAGCAGCAGATTGTTACATCCCATACCATACAAAGGAAGAGAGACACATTTAATACATAATTTTGATTACACAAAAGAAAAAGACATAAATTATATTCCCTTTATCTTTTGTAATGCATTTGTTGATTCAGTGTGTCACTCATCCCCAGGCCCATACACACATGGACTGTGCCTGTTTATGACTTAGATTGGTACAGAACATAGCTGTATTCACATTCATACAATATTTTACAAAGCCATATTCAAGACTGAAAACCCACCTCTTTTATTGGGTCCACGTTATTATAAATGTATCATATTATCTGTATATTTGTTTCATGATACTGAAAGAACAGCGGCATCTGAAAAAAACAAAACAAAAACACTTACTGTTGTTGTGCTGTCCTGGTCTTTACACACATTTTAAAAAGCATTACAGTTATAAGGGGAAACTTCTTTGGCCCACTGTTGGATCATCATTTGTTTATCTTTGATGGCTGCATTCATTAAGCTTTTACGATTACCCGATCACACACACACGTTAGCTTTGAAGATATCTGAAGCAGTCCACCAATGACTTTAACATGACGCACACAGAAAACTATTCATACCTTTGGAGTTATATGCAAATGAACGGACATGTAAAATTTAGATCAGTGAACCATCTCCCTCATATCTTTGCTAGCTTGTTTCATATCTCCGTTAGGTTGTTTTATATCTCTGCTAGCTTGTTTCTTGTTACATTACCCCTGCTCAAAATCAAAGTCTTGCAGTTGACTATAAGGTTTATATCACACGTGGCATATGATTAGAAATAATATTAAAGAGCATATATTGTGCTTGTATCTGCTTTATAGTTGACATTGGTGGATCATTGTTATTATTTCCACATTTTAAATCGTAATAGTCATCTAAAACGCTAATTTCCGTCTTAGATAACTAGTGCCGAATGGGAGCTGGGACTTCACCGTAAACATCAACACAATGAAGAGTCTGCAACTCCGATGTTTGCCTGCAGATCACACTAGCGAGTAGTGGATTTTTTTCAGTTATACCAAAATGGCTACGCAACGCTGCCGAATCCTATGTGTATCACTGATTTAGAAAATAAAACTGGAGAACAAGTAAGTACAGAGTAGCGGGAGTGTACAGGTAGTGGTGAAAATGAGGATTAATCGGCAATATGGCGTCTTGAACATAAGTAAAGATTGCTCAAACATGCACGAATCACTCCAAATGCAACTTCAGGAGGGTAAATTAGAAGGAGAAACGACTGCTCTGAAAAGTCCAGTTTGCAGATTAGGTCTGCTTTAAAGCTAATTATTCTTTCCAATTGTGTAATCATAGAGTGTATATATAAATGGACATAGCTAACCTGCTAGTCAGCGCATGCCAAATAAGACGTGATCATGGGCGCACTTATACGCACTTACGGCTTCATCGACTCGGCTCACTTTACATTAAAATGTAAAATGTTAAAATGTTTGTATTAACCCGCTCTACAGGATCCTGGGTTTTTTATTTCGCTATTGTGCCCGTAAATCAAGATATGCAAATTAATAACAGAGAAATCAGGCTAGCGTTAGCAACAGGTTTGATTCAAAGAGTTGCTAAGTGCTCACCCCCTTCAGTGGTCTTGCTCCGGATTGGCTCTTTGGTTGCTATGATACTCGCAATCGCAATTCCTAATATGGAGCTCCAATTTTTTAACTGTTAGCCTCAAGGAGCTTTATTTGACTGTAGCCGAACGCAGTGGGTGACGCCAAACTCCCTTAGTCCACTTCTTTATACAGTCTATAGCATAAATCATCTTTATCCAATCTCCAAAGCAGTCGCACGAGACATGGAAGAACTATCGGCCCTGCAGGGAAGGTCGCTAAATCAAGAAGTGGAAAGGTTGAATTACTGACAGCGTTTAATATAATAAATGTGTTTGTTTGTGTTTTTACAGTGGGCACAGCGGGTCTATAAATGCTACAAGTCTTTTGAGAAGGATAGCCAGTGGGGTGCAATCATTAATATGGATCTACAGGCGTGTCGTGTGGGAGGGCACTGGGTGTGATTTTATCTAGGATCTGTTTGTGCATAAAGAAGCAATGATGAATGTGTTATGGGGAGAGATTACAGAATTTCCAGTGGGAGAGTTTGAATTTGAAACGGCATAGATTTTAAACTGTTACAACCAAATGTAGTTTAACGTTGATGTGGTTAAACGCCCCATATTTCTGCTATTTTCTGATCTAACATCTTGAAGCTTACAATTTTACATAATACAGGACTTTTAAGGAGCATTTGACCCATTCTTCCATGCAACTCGACCCATAGCTGGAGGATTTTTTTTCCCTAATGTGCATTTTTTAGGTTGATGGGTCTGTCAACGCTTGATTAGGTTTGATAATATCACTGAATATTTCTATTTTTATCCCTTTATTTATTTTTTTTCAAAACAGACAAGCCATAGCATAAGTCATTACAAACATAAGACAAGCCATGACTGTTGGGATGCGCCTAAGCTCCGGTAAAAGCAAATATATTCAAGTAACAATGTGAAAAAAGAGCGGCTGTACGGGGGAGCGCCGTGCCCTGTAGTAGATAGGGGTTAAGTATCCTCCTCAGGTGTGGCCTTATGGGTAATTGCGCCGGGCCTTCTGATTTTGGAGTAAAGCTCATTAACCGCAGGGCCATGGTACAGCGTTAGAAATGAGGAGTCCAGGGAGCCACCGGGGGCAGCACTGATCAGCACTCATCTCTGCCTCTCACATACACATACAAAAGGCCAGCAGGCTAACAGAACAAGTCAGGCATGTTTAATACACAGCGGAGGTACTATGGTAATATATGTTCATGGAGTAGTGTAGGTTTGAACCATAGACTGTATATAAAAATGGACATAGCTAACCTGCTAGCTGCCGCATTCCAAATAGGAAGTGAGCGTGGGCGCACTTCCAGCTCCATCGACACCAGTTCACTTTACATTGGAAAACTTTCGCCCCTCTCTCTGTAACTTCTGCTGTCAGGCTCATCATTTTTGTTTTAAAATGTTCATATTCAGCCGCTCAACACAACTCTGACCCCTTTATTTCGCTATTGTGTCCGTAAATCAAGCCTCCTAAAACCCGAGCTCTTGCATAACTTTATTCATTTATTTTGGTTATTTAGGCTAATAGGGACCTGATGAGCCTAAAAATAAAGAATTGTCTTTTTACATTATATCGTTTCTGGGAAAAGTGATATAAAATGAATGTCCTCATATGTGGACATTTTAATCATTTTGATAAAACATTTGAATAATGATTTGCAAAAACTATTAAGTGCCTGAACACAGCAACTGTAATCGTGAAGGAAGAGATTGCAGACCAGGTAGAGAGTTGAAAGAAGTTTATCTCATGAGATGAATGAAGTTACAGACAGCAGGCACATGCGTTACATTTCAGAGGAGTTTTCCTGTACTTAAAGCCTCTTCAAGGTACTATCTATAGAAGACAGGTCCTACAAGGACTTGACTCATTTTACATACTGTCCGTACAAGGTCATAAAGGGATGTATGGTTAGCTGTTTACAGAGAGGTAGAATACGTCACTAAGAGATGCCTGCAGTCACTAAAAAGATGGATTACTAGACTCTTGTCAACCTGAAGAGGAATACCACTATCATGTGACCGAAGCAACTGGTTCTAGTGGAGACATCCTAAAATAAGTTTGTGTAACATTCCTACAGAGAAACAAGTTCACCTCAATGCTTAAGACACAAAATAATCAACACAAGGTTTAAAAGTAAAAATCATGCTTTCAGCAACATTTGTTTTGAATGTAAAGACAAAATGAGAAACAACAATTGTGCCTCTTGGAACAATGTGTCTCATGTGAAGTGCTGCTGACAGGAGCGGGAAGACACATGCATTTACAAAAAACAAAAATATTCTAATCATTCTAAACTCTATTCAAGTTTTCTAAATTGAATATATTTGCATTGTTGCTGTTCTTGTATGCTGTTATTCTTCTAAAACATTTCATTGTGGCCTAGGCAACCCAAAATGTGTTGTCCACTTATGAGGACACCAGGTCCTAAGAGATTAATAATAGACAAATCAGGTGCCTTATTTCCCTGAGGTCGCACCTGCTAACCTTAACAACAGGTTGGTTTGACTGACAGCACAAATTGGCTCTTTGGTTGCTATGATACTCGCGGTCAGAATTCAAAATATGGAACTCAGCTCCAACTTTGCCGATATAACTGCTAGCTTCTATGAGCTTCATTTGACTGGAGCCAAAATGGGTGTGTTATAAGGTCTGGGGGATTAAAGATACAGACTCAGGGTATAAGTTTGACAGGGTTTATTACAAACAAGGAAGATGTGAATGTTGGTTGACTGAGCAGGTTGTAGAGAGCAGGGTTGGAGGCTCAGGTGCTCGTACCGGTCATGGAGAGCTGGATCGGAGGCGGAGGAGGTGTAGGGTGGGTCCAAGAAACAGGATCTGGCAAAAAAAAAAAACGAGAAAAAACAGCTGAGTACTATGACTATAACCACGAAAACTAGACTGAGCCAATCGGAACTGTACCATGGGGGATACACGGATGATCTGGTGGTGTGTGTAGGATCCTTAGTCCCTTAGTACTCCACAGTTGCAGGTTTGATTGTTCATGAACTGCAGGTGTGTAGTAGGTGGTGCCAGGGTCTCCACCCAGCTCCAGACAATGACAGAGAAGGGAGGAGGAAAGACAGCACAAAAACACAGACTGGGACAGACTGTGATGATCTTGACAGGGTGACGTCACACTCACTTAGTACACATCTTTATACAATCTATGGTTTCTATTTGTGGGTATGCATTATTGGAATCCACCAACTGCTTGTCATCATGGAGATGCTGAAGCTTTTCCTTTAATGTTTCACAGCGTGGCGTTAAACTTACCCATATCATACAGGCTCGCTCAAACGGCCTTAATAACCTCTACAATAATAATAATAATAATAGCTTACACTTGTAATGCGCTTTACAGGCTTGTCAAAGCCTCTCAAAGCGCTACACTATAGTCATTATTCATTCATTTCCACACTTGGTGATGGTAAGCTACTACTGTAGCCACAGCTGCCCTGGGGCAGACTGATGGAAGCGAGGCTGCCAATCTGCACCATCGGCCCCTCTGACCACCACCTATCATTCGCGCACACACCACTTTCATACTAGGCAATGTGGGTGAAGTGTCTTGCCTAAGGACACAACGACAGAACTTGGTCCGAGCGGGACTCGATCCTCCGACCTTCGGGTTGGGGGACCAACACTAACACACATCAGATCTGTAAGTTGGCTCAGCTGTATCACGAGCATGTCTCCATGGCGATACGTTTCCAACCATTAAACAGTGTGGAACATTCACGAAAATACTCGTCTCGCGTTGTCACTTTAAAATAGCTGATGGGAGCAGATATTACCACATCTAAACCCTAGACATCAATGCACTTGTGTCCTTTTTGTATGTTTAAAACTGGTTGTGCAAACTAATTAGGCCTATTTAATCCCAGTAGATCTCCTGAGTGGGCCGACCCTCCTGTCTCTGAATAATGCATCGCTCTTGAGTCCGGAGAGACAAAAGGAAGCGAGGCCTTTGCGAGTGGGCACGCTCTGCTCCTGTGGGCGGAGGATCAGAGCTGAAGTTGTGTCTTAAATCTCTCCGTATAGGACGAGGAAACTGCTCGGGTTTGATCTTGCCTACAACAGGGCACAGTCTATTATTATGTAGTCCCTCTTGAGTTACGCTTAGTTAAAGTTCAGGAAAATGGCTTTTATCCTATACAAGTATGTTATGAAAGCAGCATGAAAGAAGGAAAAGAATGAGAGACTGGATCATGTTGGGTTGAATTGGGACATCGGAACATCCTATAGGCCGATAATATTTAATACAGATGGGGGCAGCTAAAGTTACTATTGCTAAAATGTTGTTTTTTGTTGTAATATAGAGAGTCAATGGTCTAGTCACTAAAATAAATAATTATGGTATTTGTGAATTTATATTTTGGAGATTTCATGGCAAAATACAATGTAGTTATTAGGAGAATCATCACTTTCCAAGCTTTTTTTCCAATGATATGTTTATTTTTTCCTTCAACCGACATGTATATATGTATATGTATATCTATATGTGTATGTGTATGTATATGTGTATGTATATGTATATGTATATGTGTATATAGATTGCACAGCCCAAAGTACAATAAATAAAATAAAATTTATACAACACTTTAATCATATAAACAGACATACATTTACATATTTAGACATTCTCTCATGCTAACATATATGGAAGCATTTTACCTATGACGTTGTGGTATCTGGTCCGCTCCACCAGATCCATGTGCTTCTTCCATTCCCTATAAGGTCTCAATGCATAGAGGTGACTGAGTTTACAGACTCACGTTCCTAAATATGGAGATGTATGCATGCAACCTCTGGAAATGGTAAAGTCTCCGGACAAGAGGAAGGCGAGACAGGTTACATCAAAGAGGCAACATCCTATAGAGGATTATAAATACATGTGAATTCCTTTGTGCGAGGTCCTTCTCATATTGGCTCAGAGAATATCCAGACTTTCTATCTGTAATTGGCATATACTCTGTTCTTGTAATAAATAGCATGACACTATCAGAGCTTGTCTTTTGGGTAACGTTCTAAAAATAACTCGAAATCCGCGAAGTAATCAGCTTTATTTTTTACAATGATTCTATATGTTTTGCATCTGTAAAACCCCTCACCACACACTTTATACACTTTTCTCACACAGACATTAACATTTTCTCACATTTCTCTCTTGTTTAAACACTCTCAAAGTTCAAACCTTCGTAGGCGTCTTTGTCGGTGCAGAACGTTTCATGGACGTTGTGGGTTTTGTCGGGGAGAAAACTTGCAAACATACAGCACTTCAGAGTCACACTGCGATCCAACATTTATGTAAATGTTGTACTGTACAGGAGACACAGCATGGAGGAGACTAATGGACAGTCCCTTAGCCAATCTCACGCAGAACACAATGCACATTCATATAGTGTAAAAAAGCATGTAAAATTGCACTAAACATTTGCGAAACAGCAAGACCGCGAACGGTGAACCACGATAAGGCGAGGGACAACTGTATTCTTAATGTTTGTCTACAGCAAAAGTTGTCTCCAAATCCTTTTCCCAAACTACACCATCACATTCTTGAATAATTTCCTAAACATTTGATGAACCATGAGGAAGCAGCTGCCAGGGACTAACAGTTTTATCCAATCAGAGACATTGTTAGATGAGAACTATGGGGAAGCACCTATTGTACTTATCCTCATATGACATCAGGGTGAAAGAAAGGAGGAAGTGTACAGATCTGAGAGTTCATTCTGAAACATGGTCTTGAAAATCACGTATAGGTTATGGTCCGGTTACATGCTCGCTCAAAATCTGATTCTGGAGATATTTTTAGAGCTATAAGACTATTAAAACGACACGTAAAAAAGCAAAATCACCTCGTTTCTTTTAGATAACAGCCTCTCTGATCACTCACATTGGCGGTTTGCATCGGTGGTCATTTACATAATCCCAAAGGTCCAAATATAATTAATCATGATCAATTGTTTTGATGCATGTTAACGCAGGTCCAGTGTATCAGGCAGAAACACAGGATCAAAGAGTCTTGCTCCGGTCTGTAAGCCACTGCCCTCATCTTTTCTTCTCTCTCTTTTCAGCACAAACACATTAGTCTCTCTATCCTCTCAGCAGACACACACAAACAAGCACGCAAATTATCCAAAAAGACGCTAAACACATGATTAAATATGCGTGTGGAGCATTAGCAATCTATCAGCGGCAGTTTAGTTTAGATTGCCGGTAGTATCCAGAGAGCTTGTTTGAACTAGGACTGCACCAGAACTGAACCAGGACTAAACAAGCACTAAATATGAGTCTGATTATCAGATCTGAATCCAATAGTCTCATGACATAGAGCATGAGCAGAAAAAGGATCAGACTGCACAGGACAACCACAGGATGAACAATAGTTTCTGCTTCAAAGTATTAAATAACGCTCCAATCCTGGTGGTTTGATTCCGCTGTATTTGGGCAAGACACTTTACAAACCTCGCCCTCTGTGTCTGTGTGCACTGGTGTGTGAATGTGTGTGTGAATGTGAGTGATTCCTTGACGTAAAGTGTCTTGATTGCCTAGAAAGTGAAAAAGCGCTGTATAAAATGTGACCATTTACCATTTATTTAGGACTAAATGGTAAAATAAAGAGCTATTTATGAGCAAAACCCCTTATTATACTGTTTTTTGACCTTTGTAATTGCACTAAATCAGCACTAAAATAAACACTAATCTCATATTAGACGGTAAACCAGAACCAGAAGACTGTAAACCTGCATATGTCATCAGCACCTCCTGCCCAAGCCCACAACTGCAGCCTGTGATGAGGTCCAGTGATGAGTGATGAGGTCCTGTGATGAGTGGTGAGGTAATGTGATGAGGTCCCGTGATGACTGGTGAGGTCCTGTGATGAGGGATGAGGCCCTGCGATGTGTGATAAGGTCCTGTGATGAGGTCCTGTGATGACTGGTGAGGTCCTGTGATGAGGGATGAGGCCCTGCGATGTGTGATAAGGTCCTGTGATGAGGTCCTGTGATGAGTGGTGAGGTCCTGTGATGAGGGATGAGATCCTGTGTTAAGGGATGAGGTTTTGTGCTAAGGGATGAGATCCTGTGATGAGTGATTTGGTCCTGTAATGAGGTGTGAGGTCCTTTGCTGAGAGATGAGGTCCTGTGATGAGGTTTTGTCCGTATAATATGCACTTTGACTATTGCTTGCCCTGTAAATCCTCTCTCACTGTAATATCAACTGTTGAATGTGTCTCGAGTGCAGCGCAGAGAGCTGAATGGGACCTCTGAGGCCAAACCAACCGACAACACGCAACTTTTCATTGTGTCGAGGCCCACTTTAGGTCTTGAATGTTCCACCAGAGACCTGCACCTCATAAAGACTGCACAATCGCTCCAGACATTAGCAAAGAGCTTGTGAGACAAACAACCTATTTACATGATGTTAGATTTGAGACAATATTGTGTAACTATATTTTCCTCTCTATTTGAAGTCATTATATTTGACCTCAGAGCTGAATACAGTGATGTAGTACTTTGAATACTACTCAAAGTACTCTGTCATATTCATATTAGTAAAAATACAGAAACACTTTAAAGTACAAGCTACAGTTTTATTAGCCAAGACAAAAGCATGAACAAAGATGCAATTCATAATGAACAGTCCATTTTAATAGCCTTTATCTGGGGCCAGATGTGGGGGCAGCAGTCTAAGCAGGGACTCCCAGCCTCCCCTCACCCCAGACACTTCCTCCATCTCCTCTAGTGGAACCCCAAGGCAGTGTCTCCAGTGTCTCCCCCGGAGCCAATAACCCAATAGTGAACGAATAACTTTAAGTCCTATATTACACAAATTGGACTCTTGTGAACTTTAGGCCATGTTATAACGCTGGTACCTCCACAAAAACATAACCTGAGTTGTGTTTTGATCAGTCACATATGTTTACGCATTAGTAGTAGGAGTAGTATTAAAACGCTATATATATATATAAAAAAAAAAAAATACAATAAAATAAGTCCATAATATGACCATTTAGCATTTATTTAGGCCTAAACGGTAAAATAAAGAGCTATTTAGGAGCAAAACCTCTTATTATTCAGTTTTAGTTTTTGACCTTTGTAATCGCACTAAATCAGCTCTAAAATAAACACTAATCTAATATTAAAGACTATAAACCTGCATATGTCATCAACACCTCCCAGAACTGTGATGAGGTCCTGTAATGAGTAATGAGGTCCTATGACAAGATCTTGTGATGAGGAGTGAGGTCCTGTGATGAGGAATGAGGCTCTGCAATGAGGGATGAGGTCCTATGATAAGGTCCTGTGAAGAGGGATAAGGTCCTGTGTTGAGGGGTGAGGTCCTGTGATGAGAGATGAGGTCCTGTGATGAGGAATGAGCTCCTGTGATGAGAGATGAGGTCCTGTGATGAGGAATGAGCTCCTGTGATAAGGGATGAGTTCCTGTGATGGGGGGTGAGGTCAAGTGATGAGGTGCAAGGTCCTGTCATGAGGGATAAGGTCCTGTGAAGAGGGATGAGGCCCTGTGATGAGGGATCAGTTTCTGTGATGAGTAGTGAGGTCATATGATGAGGTCCTATGATAAGGGATGAGGTCCTGTGATGAGGAATGAGGTCCTGTGATGAGTGATTAGGTCCTGTTATGAGGGATGAGGTCCTGTGATGAGGGATGAGGTCGTGTACTGAGGTCCTGTGCTAAGGGCTGAGGTCCTGTGCTGAGGGCTGAGTTCCTGTGATGAGAGATTAGGTCTTGTGCTGAAGGATGAGGTCCTGTGCTGAGGGATGAGGTCCTGTGATGAGTGATGAGGCCCTGTGATGAGGTCCTGTGCTGAAGGATGAGGTCCTGTGATGAGTAATAAGGTCCTGTGATGAGTGAAAAGGTCCTGTGATGAGGAATGAGGTCCTGTGCTGAAGGATGAGGTCCTGTAATGAGTAATAAGGTCCCGTGATGAGTGATGAGGTCCTGCGATGAGGTATGAGGTCAGCTTGAGATGTGTTTTGTTGCAGTCACATATGTTTGAGCAGCAGCAGCAGTAGTAGTAGTAGTAGTAGTAGTAGAAGTTTTCAATTTAACAGCTCCTTTTACCTTTAGTTCAGTAGTAAATTGGCAATTCCAGGACTGAAATCATCCAAATGATTCTAGTGAAGGAGGATGGAGTTTAAAAACACAGTGGAGCACTTCCTGTTTCTTTGTGGATTAAGTCTGAATTCAAGATATAGCTATTGTAAAGTTCACAAATGCGTAAATTAGTGCTAATTACAGTGGGAATAAAAAATAATTCAAGCACACAACAATTCTGGACAGCTGAAATAAATACTTTATATTTTGCCCACTCCCTCAGTGCTTTTGCCAAACCGTAATTGTACCAAAATGAAGTTCTTGGCACCAGCAGATAAATATGTTCCGTTATATGTCACTTAACCACATGTCGTTCGTTTGCTGCGTTGGCCTGTTCCACACACACACACACACACACACACACACACACACACGCACACCTCTGATACATGGCCACAATCTCTGCTCGCTCCATTTTAATTGACTACATCTGTTAGAGAAAGCAGCTCCCGCCTGCACCTCTACTATTACTGCATTTTATTTCTGTATCCAACTCTATCGACTCCTGGCGTTTCAGATTATACGATACCCACCTCAGCTGCAGTACTGCTGGGTTTCACATGACATCACAATATTCTATGGACCAATCATATTTAACACACATGGGGGCAGCTAAAGTTGATATAGTTAAAATGCAGTTGTTGTTTTTTTTTGTTGTTGTAATACAGTGAGTCAAAAATAGAAACGATCAGGTTCAACATTTGTGAATTTACCTTTTGGAGATTTCATTGCAAAGTACAATGTAATTAATAGGGAAACACATAGACTGTATATATAAATGGACATAGCTAACCTGCTAGCTGCCACGTTCCAAATAGGAAGTCGACTCCATGGCTCCAATTCACTTTACACTGAAAAACTGTCGCTCCTCTCTCTGTAATTGCTGCTGTCAGACTCGTCATTTTGGTCTTAAATGTTCGTATTAACCCGCTCTACATGATCCTGTTGTTTTTATTTTGCTTTTTTGTCCTTAACTCAAGATATAAACACTAATGACAGATAAATCAGGCGCCTTGTTTCCCTGAGGTCCCCCCTGTTAGCGTTAGCAACAGGTTTGATTGTGTAACGACTGACAGGGGGACCAAAGAGACAGAACTTGGGGAAAAGCTTAACAATGTTTATTAACAGTTTTAAATGTGCAAATGAAGGTAGATCGATCAGGGAGTTGAGAGCGGGGTGTTTGCAATGGTCCAGGAGCAGCGGGGTCTGAGACGAGGTGAGCAGTACCAGTAGAGGTGAGCTGGGTCAGAAGAGATGAGATTCGTACTTAAGAGCTGGGTCGGAGACAGAGGAGCTGAGCGGATCCAGGGAGCGGGATCTGATGAGGAGCAAAAACATTCAACTTAGAAGTAGTCACAAAGAGCAAAAACATGAAACTGATCCAAGCAGAGTTGTACCACAATGGATACGTGGACGATCTAGTGCAGAGTGTCAGGTCCTGAGTCCTTTTGTCCTCCCCAGGTGCAGCTTGATTGCTAATTAGGTACAGGTTTCCAAATCTGCGCCCAGCCCAAATCTCCGCCCAGCCCCAGGCTTAGATACAGAAAACCGTGCAAAAAAACGCAGACATGACGGTGTTGCTAAGCACCCACTCCCTGCTAAACCATCAGTGCGGGCGGAAAGGTTCTTTACTTCCAACAGCCTCATTCCAGATTAGCTCATTGGTTGCTATGATACTCTCGGTCAGAATTCCAAATATTGACCTCGGCTCCAAATTCGCCACTATAACTGCTCTAGCCTCGATGAGCTTCATTTGGCTGGAGCTGAACGCTGTGGGTGATGTCACACTCACTTAGGTGACTTCTTCATACAGTCTATGTGCATTATAGATTATAGAATCTGAAGCGTGTGCACTGGACTGGAGTGAGCTGCTCGGGGTAGTGTGTACATTATGTGTGTATTACTCCAAAGGTTCAATAGAAAAGTGTGAGCGACTTGTGTCATAATGATTTATGGGAGAAATGCTCATGATTCATACGGGGTAACAGCAGGCAGGTGGGAAAAGTAGTTTCACTTTCCTTTGGGTCGTTGTTTTGAGCGGCTCAGCTAGAGAGGAGGGAAGTAACAATGAGCCAGATGTTAAGGTAAACTAAAAAACGTACTAATTTAGTATATGACAGAAAAAAATTGGTGATAAAATAATAATAATTTAAAAAAAAAAATCAAATATATTTTACAGATCATACATCATATTTTACAAAGGAAAAAATTAATATATTAAAGAAAACTAATAAACAATTCAAGCTTACTGCAACTGGACTGGATTTGTAGTAATAACAATAACCTCGTGTCACTGCAGCCAAGTAACAACTAAAGAGACACAATTAAACGGCAGGTGAGCTGGCAACAGAATGATCCCAGCCGCCCTGAGCAGCAGACAGGCTGTTTGAAAGGATGCGCCCATCAGGTGGAACCCCCAGGATAGGTGGAGAGGGAAGGTGCTGTCCAACCCAACGGTGGGACAACAACCACCAACCAGAGTCCGGGTATAAGTCGAATAAGCGGATCAGAATCATCAGAATTTGCATGCACAGAAACAAAGGCAAAGAGGTTATATCACAAAAGTAACATGTTTTGAGATGTAATACTGAAACATTTACAACTACAATAGATCTAAAAGGAAACTACTAAACTGTTTATTGTTTTATATTTTTTATAAATTGGTGTATTGCGTGAATGGGCAAACAATAAAATATATATAGCGATATACCGGGGCCTCAAAGAAGAGCTGGAAAAGGCCTGGAAGGTGAAGGCATCAGTGGAGCCCGTGGTCATGGGAGCACTCGGGGCAGTGACCCCCAAACATCAGACATCTCAGTCCAGAAAAGCACAGTACTAGGAACAGCAGAGATACTGGGCAAAACCCCTCAAGCTCCCAGGCCTGTTGGAAAAAAAAAAACAAACAAAAAAAACACCATCTTGGCTCAGAGAACTTAAAAATAGACAGCTGTGTCCAGTCTGACTGATTTGTCCATTCAGCATCTGGCATTTCCACATCTCTGCTGTTTTAATGGAGCTGTTGAGAACCATTGAAGTAGGTTGCACAGATGGACATGAGACGACCCTCTGACGACTACCCACGATGCATTGTACCACGTCGCTATAGCATTCAAATGGACATAGCTTTAACTGGTGTTATAGTCCACACATAGAACATTTGGACTCGAGCTGAGTTCAGGGACCACACATTTGGCTGTGTTTTGTAGATAGCAGTGCTGTACATCTCATGTTATTAATGCACTCCCCTGGTGCCTTTAAGTTCTCATTTTGATAAGTGAGTAGCTCCAAGGCCCGGGCCTCCAGACACACAAGAGAAAGCAGGTTTTCCTCCCGCTTCTATTTGTCTGAAAAGCCTCATAGTCGTGCACTAGCTTCTCAATGTGTTGTTCCATAGAATTGAAGAAAATAAAATGACAAAAATATATGCATGAAGTCAAATCTAGTCTAATCTATTAGTGTGCATAACTGTGCAGTCTCAGAGTGATTAACAACCAAGGCTTATAATCTGATTCATTTTATACAAGGAGATTTGTCTTACGTTCTTAGGCCTGTCACTGTAACACAATTTGAAACGTGATATAATGCTACAGAATAATACTGCGATAAACGATAATATTGAAACTACTTTACGCCATTGACACTTTAACAATAATGCAAGAAAATCCAAGTGAACCATTTTCAGACAGATAATATCATTCAAAAGGCCTGAGCTGCAACAAATACATAGCAGAATGAAACAATATTTAGACATTGTCAAGATCCCAGTCTGTCCCTGAGTTTTTGTGACCTTGTGACCCCCACCACCCTCTACACACCTGCAGCCCATGAGCGATCAAGCCTGCAACTGTGGAGTACTAAGGGACTGAGGATCTGACACACGTTACCAGATCGTCCATTTATCCTCCGTGGTACAGTTCCGCTTGGCTTAATCTAGGTTTCGTGTGTATGATCTCAGTACTCAGCTGGTTTCTCTCATTTTTCGCCACATCCCGCCCCTTGGAACTAACCTGCACCTCCGCCTCCGACCCAGCTCTCCACGACCAGTACAAACACCTCAGCCTCCGACCCCGCTACCTACCTTTTAAGTGTCTTGCATAAGGACAACAACAGCATTCATCTGTGGGAGCTGGAATCACACCACCAACTTGTTCGTCAGTGGATCGGATCGCTCTACTGATGATGTTTACGTTGAGAGCGAGGATTGGTGGAGATTCGAACCTCCAACCTTCAGATCAGTGGACAAACGTTCTACCAACTGAGGTCCCGTCGCCTTTATGCTTTTAAAATTGAACTAAATAAGACAGAAAGCAGCACTCTGGAGTATTAACTTTTTATTATTTGCTCTTTGCTTCACTTTGGAACATTTCTACTATTTCATCTGAAGCCGCTCTCCGCAGTTTTGGCATGTTTTGACTGGATCATTCTGAGTTTGTTTACACGCGGCGGCCATCACAGTACGTTGGAGCTGTTTACTGCGGTTGTCTCATTAACTAAGTAAGGCGTGACACTGTTAGCGCCGCAAAATGAAATGTGGTCAGGCTGCTCCGATTGGATTAACTCAGGACTTATCCAGAGGAGGCCGTAAGCTCCACTTTCTGTCAAAGTCGGAGAAGTACCACGACGATCACACAGAGAACAAGAGTCTTTATAGTAGACTCACTTGAACTTTAACAGTCCCATCAAATCAATAACATCAGCAGCTTTTACCATCTAAAAAACAAAAGCAAAAATCAAAGATTTACTGTCAAAACCTGTCGTAACGGTGCGGATAGGACCAAAGGATGCAGACCAGAGCAGTTTTAACAGTGTTTATTTACAGCGGTGAAAATGCAGTCTTTAAACAGGTCACAAGAGCAGGTACAGGAACCGGGGAGCGGGAGACGGGTCAGGCGGGTGCGGTGCAGGTAGAGGCGGGCAGGACAGGACCAGGACGGGGATAGAAGCAGGTGCGGTACCAGGGCGGGCGGAGCAGACGAAGACCAGAGCAGGGAGCGGGTGACAAACCAGAGACCAGGACCGGACAGGAGACGAGACGAGCAGGAGACGAGACGAGCAGGAGACGAGACGAGCAGGTGACGAGACGAGCAGGAGACGAGACGAGCTGGAGACGAGACGAGCAGGAGACGAGACGAGCAGGAGACAAGACGAGCTGGAAGCGATACCGGGACTGGAACGTGGCAGCAGGAGCTGGGCGAGTAGAGGCAGGAATCTGGAGGGTGCATAAATCCAAATGAGCATTTGCAGGAAAGTACCATATAACAAAGCTTAGCAAGAAACATTCACGTTTACACGCGGACGGTCTGGCACCGAGTGTAGACTGCCAAGCCTTCTTGTACTCAGCAGCAGGTGGTGGTGATTAGGCTGATGCACCCCAGGTGTGCACGGGAGGAGTCAGGCACTCCACCCAGCTCCAGACACACAGGTAGGGGAGGGGGAGAGAGCACGGGAGGACAGGGAAACTGACATCATGACAGTACCCCCCCCCTAAGGTCCACCTCCTGGTGGACCCCCAGGCTTGTCAGGATGAGCGCGGTGGAAGTCTCTCACCATGTCGGGGTCCAGAATGCGTGCCCTGGGCACCCAGGATCGTTCCTCCGGACCGTAACCCTCCCAATCGACGAGGTACTGGAGGCCCCTACCACGGCGACGAACGTCAATCAGGCGGCGGACGGTGAACGCCGGGTGGCCGTCAATGACTCGGGCGGGCGGTGGGGGATCGGCCGGAGGGCACAGGTCGCTGGTCCGGACTGGTTTAACCTGGGAGACGTGAAAGGTCGGATGAATCCGGAGAGACGGGGGTAACTGGAGGCGCACCGCCGATGGATTTATGATCCTCATGATCTTAAACGGTCCCAGGAATCGGGGGGACAGCTTACGGGAGTCCGTCTTCAGCGGGACCGTCTTGGCGGAGAGCCAAACCATCTGGCCAGGTTGGTATACGGGCGCCGGGACACGGTGGCGATCGGCCGTCGCCTTAGTGCGCGCTCCAGCCCGAAGAAGGGCCGCCCTGGCCTTCTTCCAGATCCGGCGACAGCGCTGGAGATGGCGCTGAACAGACGGGACGGCGAGGTCCCTCTCCTCCGTGGGAAAGAGAGGGGGTTGATATCCCAGCGATGCCTCGAAGGGGGACATACCAGTGGCGGAACTCACGAGGGAGTTGTGAGCGTACTCTATCCAGGGTAGGTGAGTACTCCAGGTCGCGGGGTTGGCGGAGGCTGTGCACCGTAGGGCCGACTCCAGGTCTTGGTTGGCCCGCTCCGTCTGCCCATTAGATTGTGGATGGAACCCGGACGTGAGGCTAACCGTGGCCCCCAAACTGTCGCAGAAAGACCGCCATACCTGAGAGGTGAATTGGGTCCCTCTGTCGGACACGATGTCCACCGGGATGCCGTGGAGTCGGAAGACATGACTGGTCAGCTGGTCGGCAGTTTCTTTGGCTGTGGGGAGCTTAGGCAGGGCAACGAAATGGGCGGCCTTGGAGAAGCGGTCCACAATGGTGAGAACCACCGTGTTCCCCTGGGAAGGGGGAAGGCCCGTCACGAAGTCCAAGGCGATGTGGGACCAAGGGCGACGAGGAACTGGGAGAGGATGCAAGAGACCAGAAGGGGGTGAGTGGGAGGCCTTGGCCCGAGCACATACCTGGCAGGCGGCGACATAAGCCCGGGTGTCTGTGTCCATCGTGGGCCACCAGAAGCGTCTCCTGAGGAGGGAGAGAGAGCGACCGGCACCAGGATGGCAGGCGAAACGGGAGGCATGGACCCACTGGAGCACCTGAGACCGGACAGAATCGGGAACAAACAGTTTATCTGGAGGGCCGTTACCTGGGTCGGGGTCGTTGGTCTGGGCCTCTCGGACGGTGTCCTCGATATCCCAATGGACCGCGGCCACCACACACGAGGAGGGGATAATTGTTTCTGCGGTGACCGGGCTATCCTCCAGGGCGAACTGGCGGGAGAGGGCATCTGGTTTGACGTTCCGAGATCCGGGGCGGTAGGTGAGGAGAAAGTTGAAGCGGCTGAAAAAGAGGGACCAACGAGCTTGACGGGGATTGAGGCGCCTGGCGGACTGGATGTACTCCAAGTTTTTATGGTCGGTCCAGACGATGAATGGTTGCTCCGCCCCTTCGAGCCAGTGGCGCCACTCCTCCAAGGCCAGCTTTACGGCAAGGAGCTCCCGATCCCCCACATCATAATTGACCTCGGCCGAGGACAATCGCCGGGAAAAGAAGGCGCAGGGACAGAGGCGGTTGTGGGGGTCGAACCTCTGCGAAAGCACGGCCCCCACTCCCGAGTCGGAGGCGTCGACCTCCACGATGAATTGCCGTGAAGGGTCGGGCTGGTGCAGGATGGGAGCGGAGGTAAATAGTCTCTTAAGCTTCTCGAAGGCTGTCTGCGCCTCAGGAGACCAGGCAAACGGCAAAGCAGGAGAGGTGAGTTTAGTTAAGGGCGAGATAACCCTACTAAAATCCCGGATGAAACGTCTATAAAAATTGGCAAAGCCGATAAATCTCTGGAGCTGTCTCCGGCTGGTAGGAACGGGCCACTCAGTGACAGCCTGGATCTTTTCAGGGTCAGCTCTTACTTGGCCCCGCCCCACAATGAAGCCCAAAAAGCTGACCTCCTCTGCGTGAAACTCGCATTTCTCAGCTTTCACGAACAGTTTATTCTCGAGGAGGCGCTGGAGAACCTGGCGAACGTGCTGATGATGCTCCTGGGGGGACCGCGAGAAAATCAAGATGTCATCCAAGTAAACAAAGACGAATCGGTTAAGGAAATCACGGAGCACATCGTTGATGAGGGCTTGGAATACGGCAGGGGCGTTGGTGAGACCGAAGGGCATAACCAAGTATTCGAAATGTCCCAGGGGTGTCTTGAAGGCCGTCTTCCATTCGTCTCCCTCCCTGATGCGCACCAGGTGGTACGCATTCCGCAAATCCAACTTTGAGAAGATGGTCGCACCGTGGAGGGGCGTAAATGCCGAGTCCAGTAAGGGAAGCGGGTATTTATTCTTTACGGTTATATTGTTCAGACCCCGGTAATCAATGCAAGGCCGCAGGGATTTGTCCTTCTTAGCCACAAAGAAGAACCCCGCTCCCACGGGTGAAGTGGACGGGCGGATGATTCCGGCAGCCAGGGACCCACGGATATAGTCCTCCATTGACTCGCGTTCAGGTTTAGACAGGTTATATAGCCTGCTAGATGGTAGTGGGGCACCCGGCAGGAGGTCAATGGCGCAGTCATATGGACGGTGGGGCGGTAAAGAGAGGGCCTTGCTCTTGCTAAAAACCTCCCCCAGGTCGTGATATTCAGCAGGCACCGAGGACAGATTGGGGGTGTCTGGGGACGGATCAGCGACAGGAACGGACCTCCCGGCCGGAGGGAGGGCGGACCGAAGGCACTTGGCGTGGCAATCGGGACTCCAGCCCGAAACTCCGCCCCTGGCCCAATCGAAAACAGGGTTGTGGGCGCGTAGCCAGGGGTAACCAAGGACCAGAGGAGAAGCGGAGGAGGACAGGACATGAAACTGACGGTTCTCTTGGTGGTTGCCGGACAGAATCACGGTGACAGGTTCTGTGATGTGAGTGATGTGCCCCAGAAAACGTCCATTGAGCCCCTGGGCATTTAAGGGGCGTTCGAGGGGCTCCAGGTAGACCCCGAGCTGCTCCGCGACTTGGGCATCAATAAAGTCCCTCTCAGCCCCGGAGTCGATAAGGGCGGAAACGCATAAGGTCTCTGTGCGAACGCACAGGGTGGCGCTGAGCCGCAGTCTATTAGAAGAGTCCAGGATGTGTTGCTCGCCCACCAGTACTCCCAGTGCTACTGGTGGGCCCCCCCTTTTGGCCGAACTGGGCAAGTGACCACATAATGTCCGCGCTCACCGCAGTAGAGGCAAGCCCCGGCCAGACGACGCCTCCGTTGACGCTCCTCGGCCGACACAAGGGTCCTGTCGAGTTGCATGGGCTCATCCGGCGGGGGCGGGGCAGCGCGTGGCTCCGGCGGGACCGGTGACCGGCGTCTCTCTCGGCGACGAGCCCGTAGGCGGTTGTCTATACGGTGAGTGAGGGAGATGAGGGTCCGCAGGTCGGGGGGTTCGTCCCGGGAAACCAATTCATCTTTCAAAGTCTCGTTCAGGCCCCGCACAAACACAGCCCGCAGCGCGCTGTCCGTCCAGTCCAGCTCCGCCGCATGTGTCCAGAATTCAATGGAATAATCCGCTACCGTCCTGGAGCCCTGGCTGAGAGTCAATAACCGGGAGGCAGCATTGTCCTGGTAGTGCGGGTGGTCAAACACCAGCTTAAACGTGGACACAAATTCATTAAAATCCAGGCTATCCACAGACGTCTTCATTAGGCGCGCCTCTGCCCACTGGAGAGCTCTGCCCCGGAGTAATCCACATATATATCGGATCTTGGTGGCCCCCGAGCTGAAACGAGAAGGGCATTGCTGGAACATGAACTCGCACTGGAACAGGAATCCGCGACAGAGGTGAGGTTGTCCAGCATACGGCTCCGGATCCGTGCCTCTCGGCTCCGGGAGGCGTGGCGGCGCTCCAGCTGCAGCAGGCGGGGTGACGAGGAGCGCGGCCACCTGGTGGTTAAGCTGTGCCACCTGCTGGGACAATGTCTGATTTAGCTCCAATAGAGTTCGAATGGATTGTTCATGCTGACCCAGCACCGCCTCGGGGTGAGAGTGCGTGAGGCGGCGCGTCTGGTCCGGATCTGAGCCTGCTTGGTCCATAGTGGCCAGACCGTTCTGTCGTAACGGTGCGGATAGGACCAAAGGATGCAGACCAGAGCAGTTTTAACAGTGTTTATTTACAGCGGTGAAAATGCAGTCTTTAAACAGGTCACAAGAGCAGGTACAGGAACCGGGGAGCGGGAGACGGGTCAGGCGGGTGCGGTGCAGGTAGAGGCGGGCAGGACAGGACCAGGACGGGGATAGAAGCAGGTGCGGTACCAGGGCGGGCGGAGCAGACGAAGACCAGAGCAGGGAGCGGGTGACAAACCAGAGACCAGGACCGGACAGGAGACGAGACGAGCAGGAGACGAGACGAGCAGGAGACGAGACGAGCAGGTGACGAGACGAGCAGGAGACGAGACGAGCTGGAGACGAGACGAGCAGGAGACGAGACGAGCAGGAGACAAGACGAGCTGGAAGCGATACCGGGACTGGAACGTGGCAGCAGGAGCTGGGCGAGTAGAGGCAGGAATCTGGAGGGTGCATAAATCCAAATGAGCATTTGCAGGAAAGTACCATATAACAAAGCTTAGCAAGAAACATTCACGTTTACACGCGGACGGTCTGGCACCGAGTGTAGACTGCCAAGCCTTCTTGTACTCAGCAGCAGGTGGTGGTGATTAGGCTGATGCACCCCAGGTGTGCACGGGAGGAGTCAGGCACTCCACCCAGCTCCAGACACACAGGTAGGGGAGGGGGAGAGAGCACGGGAGGACAGGGAAACTGACATCATGACAAAACCAGACTTAGAGAGACTTATCCTGCATTTGTCTCCAGTAGGTTAGACGACTGTAACGTCCTGCTCACTGGTCTCTCCAAACGAGCCTTAACACAGCTGCAGTACATCCAGAACCCTGCTGCTCAGGTCCTGACTAGAACCAGGAAGTACTTCACACATGTGTCCTGTGCTCAGGTCTCTGGCTCCTGTGGCTCAGAGAATAGACAGCAGCTCTGTTTGTGAACAAGTCTCTCCATGGACCAGCACCAAAGAACATCTCCCACATGTTAGAGCCACATGGACTAAAACCAGGAATAAACCAGGACTAAACCAGGATTAAAGCGGGACTAAAGCAGGACTAAAGCAGGACTAAAGCAGGACTAAAGCAAGACTAAACCAGGACTAAACCAGGATTAAACATGAGGAATCAGCATTTCAGTTTTATGGAGTGAAAACCTGGAACAGTCTTTCTGAAGATGTGAGACAGGCCTCTACTTTGAAAATGTTTAAATCCAGGCTCAAAACAGTTCTGTTTATCTTTGTATATGACTGAAAGGTTTTTATTCTGCACTTTTCTCTTTTAATATTAATCTTATGATGATTATTTATTTGTTTGATTTGTTGTATCGTGATTTTAATGTCTTTCTTATTCTGTAAAGCACTTTGAATTACTTTGTGGACCAATTGTGCTGCACAAATAAACTTGCCTTGCCTTTCAGCACAGCAAAGTTAAATCAATAGTTACACAGCTCTAAAACTGGATTGCATTAGAAACATTCCCACACAGAAGATCAAAGTTTAACTGCAGGGGCAATACATTTGAAATACATTTTTTAACAGACTTATTAAAAATCGAATCGTAATTGGGTCTGTTGTGATGTGTCTTCAAATCATAAAGCTAAACTATGACTTTATTCCTAATCGCTGGTGGGTAAAGTAGGCAAAACCTTTACTCAAATAACAATTTCTTTAGTTGTGAACGTAGAAAGACTCATGTGAAGCACGAAACATGAAATATATACAATACAAAAGTGGTGTTTGCGAAGCTAGATCATGATTTCTGAAGGAGCGGTGAAAGAAACACATGTTCAGATCATTTCATATTATCAACACGAGCTTTTGTCTCGTGTACTTACTCACAGTGGGAGGAGTAACCAAAACTTTAACCCATAAGAAAACTATTAAATGTAGTAGCAGTAAAAGTATGGGGTCTGAATACTAGCAGTACTTTTATTAACTGTTTCTCAAGTACATGTAATTAAGCAAATGTAACCACTACCGGATATGTTCATACAGGTAATTTGAACCAAACGCAATTATCGCTATGGCAACCTGTAACAGTTCTTCAAATTGGCTTCTGGAGATGTGTCTAGTGCCGGTTTCGCAATCACTCAAACCTAGCGGTCCCATATTACACAAAATTGACTCTTGTGAGCTTTCAGCAATGTTATAATGTTGTTTCCTTACCAAAAACAGACCTGGAGTTGTGTTTTGCGTCATTTACATATGTTTGAGTAATCCTGAGTAACCCCTACTTCTCCACGGCTCAAAATGCTCTGTTCCACCTTGTGATGTCATGAAGTGGTAGTTTTCAAGTTAACAGCTGCATTTTACCTTTAGTTCAGTAGAGACAGGCAAAGTTTTGAGAGAAGAACTCACCCTAAATATGCAGGGTTTGTGTGTTAAACATGTGTGAATGAAATAAAACACAATTCCAGGTCTGTTTTTGATGAGGAAACAACGTTAGAACATAAATCAGAAAACAGTGTCACATGGGCTCTTTAAAGTCACCTGTTGCGTAACTCAAACTTTCAGAACAAAATCACGTGCGACACAGTTCAAACCAGCCAATAGGTCCACTGCAAGCTCCCCATTACTTTATTTACCCGTCTTGTCTTAATATAATAAAGGGCTATTAGCTGCAGGCTACGCTACATTCTATACAGTGTGATGCTAATTAGGTTATCACAAAGGATCAGTGTCACAATGGAGACGCAGGCCGCTGGGACATCAGGCTTTTGTTTTCCACATGAATGACTCCAAATAATCTCCCGTAATAGAGATAAGTGCAGCGCTTAAGCAGCAAAGCAAAGGTCAACTTGTCATTGAGGTTTTAGTGAAAGGAAAATGTGTAAAAAATAGGTTGCTGTAGGATTCGCTGGACATCGCTACCACTTTAATATCATCATGTTTTATTATTTACATTTTTCATAGTCTGTCTTAACAGTATACCAACTACAGAAGATATTTCAAACACAAATGAATAGAGACAATGCACGTCCAAGTCCTCTCAAAACTGTGGTCCTAGTACTGACCATAGACTGTATGAAGAAGTGGACCAAGTGAGTGTGACGTCACCCATAGTGGGAGTAAAGCTCATCAATGCTAGCAGTTATAGGGGCCAATCTGAGTTCCATATTTGTAATTCTGATTATGAGGGCGACAGTAGCTCAGTTGGTAGAGTGTTTGTTGACTGATCCGAAGGTTGACGATTCAAATCCCGCTCTCAGATCCACTGACCAACAGGTTGGTGTTGCATGAATGTGGGTGTGTGAATGGGTGAGTGGTTCTTTAATGTAAAGTGCCATGAAGGTGGGAAAGCGCTTTATAAAAATGTTACCATGAGTCCCATAGCAACCAAAGAGTCAATCTAGAGCAAGGCTGTTTTTAAGGATCTTTACTGTTCGCTATAGTAAGTACAATGTGAGACCTTTTCAATTTCAATAGCTGATCTTTGACATCTTTTGATTTTAGATTTATTTTCTTTCTCACCTCTCCCAGCAGCAGTCTCATTTGAGTAACTAAAGACAGTGGAGGATGTGCAGGTTTGAAGCTTCTCTTTAAAAGTAAATACTGTGTCTCATTCAAAAACAGATGAAAAAAGCCAAACTCATGAGTTCTGCTGTGCGTTTAGCTCTGAGCAGCAGAGTGTGACCTGAACACAGGCCTCTGCTCTGACTGGCTTTAACATCTGCTCAGAGGTAAGAGTGAGTCAATTAACACTTTTTAAATTTAGTTGTCAGTTAAAACAATAATCAAAATATGTTCTAAATGATTTAATCCATGTTTATAATGAGGACAGAGGACACAGGAGGAGGATCAGGATCTATCCTGTGCACAGGTGCACCCAAGGAACATTTTAGACACATGTGCGCCACACGGTCACACTCTCGACTGAAAAGTTAAAGTATTTTTTATTATTGTTTGAGACCTGTTGAAAAGTATGTGAGTTTATTTTTAACACAGAGCAAAAATATATAAATAAAAGCGGCAAATATTCTAGCTTTATTAGATCCCAAAATCTGCACAAAATACGTTTACTTTGTACTCTTTAAGTACATTCCTAAACGGGTACTTTAATACTTTTACTTAAGTGGATTTTTTCATGTGACACTTTTATTTTTTTGCTCTGGTATCTATACTTTTACTTATCTAATTGAAGTGCTTCTTCCACCGCTGAATGTAGTCATATACTCAGGACATTGTGCCACTGTAAACATGGCATTACAAAGTGCCCTGGTTCTAAATCGTGCTTCACCATGTTGTGCTGTAGAAAAGACTCCACAGTCTGGGGTCTGCTGACTGCTCTGGCAAAACCTTGTAGTCAGCTCTTCCTCAAACATCAAATAGCGCTGCGTAGCTTTGATGCATATTTAGGCTCTCGGCGCGCCAACACAAAATGAGACGTGGAAGCAGGGCCTGGGAACGGTCTCCAAAAGCCACTGTATCCTTTCTGCTTTCACTTTCACCTAGACATCCAACATTTATGAAGCTCTCACTGCTGCTTCTGTTGCTAAATGGAGTTGTTGTTTGAGCTGTTGCCAAGGAGAAGTTTTTGATACTTGGTTGTGGGCTGGCTGGTATTTAACAGTTAGCTTTTCAATATTTGAGTTTCATTCAGGAAGTCTGCACTATTTATAAGATACTTTCTAGGCTAAAACTCTAGACTGTAAAGCTCATCAAGGCTAGCTAGTTATAGTGGTGAATTTGGTGCAGAGTTCCACGAGTATCATAGCAACCAAATCGCCAATCTCGAGCAACGCTGAACCTCCTCAGATATATGTATACATAAGATACCAGTACTACCATAAAAACTCTGCTTTGTCCATTAAAGTACTCATGCTCTATTGGTTATTGATCTATATATATACAAAAATACCTAAGATCTATATAAAACTATAAAAAAGAAAGTTGATATTCTCTGTTTAAAGTTGGAGTTTAGTGACTTTATAAGTAGGTGCCATTCAGATTCCTGCTCTTCCGTGACGAGAATCTGACTGATATAGAGAGTGGCAGCAAACCCTCCACCCCCTGCCCCCGCTCGCTCACTCCTGTCTCCTATCTCCTACTTCCTAACTCCTTTCCTGTCCCTCTTTTCTAGTCGATAACTCTGTGTCTTTCGGAAGCAGTGGTTTGGACCATTTGCAGACACCAGACAAACTGCCAAGGTTTCTCAGCGTGATAAACTTTTAAAAAACTTGTTGACTCCAGAGTAGAGTCTCAGGCATGTTGGACAAATGTGGCCCGAAAGTGCAGCCGTGTGTCACCTTGAAGACTTTGAGAGCACTCATAATGAGTTGCCATGGCGATGGAGAGAAAGATGATTTTTGTCAAAACAATAGGTCAGTATCATATGTTTTGTTCACTCCTGCCATGAGTTATAGATAGAAAGAGTCCTATGCAAATGTCAGATCACTATTTTGTGTGCTGGGTGGAGAGTAGTGGAACATTATCTTACTCACTAGATAGCTGAACCATAAGCAGATGTTTGATTCGTGTTTTTGTAGGTCTACTCTTACTCAAGTGTATTGGTATTTTTAAAACTGGGTTTTCGGGTTATTGCAGCAGTACACTGGTTTATACAGCAGCAATGATATCGCTAAAAAGTCAATAAGTAGACATATTCTTACCCTTAGACTGTATAAAGAAGTGGACTAAGTGAGTGTGACGTCACCCACAGCGTTCGGCTCCAGTCAAATGAAGCTCATTGAGGCTAGAGCAGTTATAGCGGCCAATTTGGAGCAGAGTTCCATATTTGGAATTCCGACCACGAGTATCACAGCAACCAAAGAACCAATTTGGAGCGAGGCTGTTCCTCTTTCTACCTGCACCGCTGGTTTAGCAGGGAGGGGACGCTTAGCAACGCTGTCAATCAAACCTGTTGCTAATGTTAATGGGGAAAGAAGGCGCCTGATTTGTCTGTTATTAATGTTCATATCCTGATTTACGGATCACACAGAGCGGGTTAATACGAACATTTTAAGACCAAAATGACGAGTCTGACAGCAGCATTTATAGAAAAAGGAGCAACGGCTTTTCAGTAGAAAGTGAATTGGAGTTGATGGGCCTATGCTCACTTCCTATTTGGAACGTGGTGTCTAGCAGGTTAGCTATTTCCATATATATATATATATATATATATATATATATATATATATATATATATATATATATATATATATATATATATATATATATATATATATATATACACAGTCCATGCTTTTTACATATAAATAAGGAAACTAGTAAGAAAAGGTGTGAAAAGGACATTGAAATAGCTCATGTCCTGCCTGGCGTCTTGTGCTCAGTACTTCTGGAGTCAGTTGGGGCAGATGCACTCGGGGGTAAGATGGTCTCTCTCTTTCATCTGTGCTGAAATCGAGTCGATGATGCCAGAACCTGTTGTAATGGTTTAATCACTCACCTAGCATTAGCTGTTTGCACTACACAGTTCAGCTTCAAAATACACTACAGCTACAGTATGTACGACCATTTTGTTTTATGAAGAAAAATAGATGTAGATATGTCTTACTATACTGATGTTCAAGTGTGAAAGTTTATACCTACGGGGTAATACCAGGGCAATGCACAGCCCCAATGCACAGCCCAAAAATACTATACGTCTTTCTTATCCATCTCTTTATATCAGTCTATTTCTTTAGATCTGTGGTTCCCAAACTGGCATAGGTGTTTGAGTCAAGTCCAGCTTCGTAGTCTATGGCCTATTGTTTAGTCCTTCCCATTGGTACTATAAATACTACTACTGCATTCAACTATATTCTACACTAAAAATAAACTCTCTCTGTCACTTTTTTATACTTGTTTTCTTGTAGCTGAACTTGCGTAAGTGTTATTGTTATTGTCATGTGCCAGGAGTTTTCTTTATGTCATTTGTGTCTTACTTATACTTTCACTTTCCCTTTAATCACTACATTTGATTTATTTATTTTTTTTACCGTTTTATGTTGTCAATTGCAGTAAGTAGTAAGTTTAACGTGTCATTAATATTGGCACCACATTGTTTCACTTCACAGTAGGTCTAACTACTTATAAACTGTCCATGAGCCTATATCTTCGAGTATATAATCTTGTGTTTTCTGTAACAGGTGGACGTGAATCATAGGAGTTGATGGTAGAACAAAGTGACTTACATCGCCTGTTGCTCTGGCTCTGAATCCCGTTTTTCTCCTTGGTCTAATCCAGACTGTTGTCATCTTCTTACTTTTGTGCCAAAAGCCTGATTTCGTCATTTAAATAAACAATTTAAAGTGCCCACATTATTCTATTTTCTGATCTATGATATAATCTTGTTTCCTCTCAAACAGAAAAACAAAAAACAAAACAAAAAAACACTCAATTGCACCTTGTGATGTCATGTGTTGATACAGGAAGTGCTCCACTGTGTTTTTAAACTCCACACACCTTCACTAGAATCATTTGGATCATTTCAGCCTTGGAATTGCTGAATCTCTTCTGAACTAAAGGTCAAAGTAACTGTTAACTTGAAAAGTACCACTTCATGACATCACAAGGTGGAACAGAGCATTTTTAACCAGACTAATAATAAACAATTATTAAACATTCATGAATAAAAAAAACAACAAAAAAACACAACTTCAGTTTTTTTTTTTGAGGAGGCAACACCATTATATCATCACTTAAAGCTCAATAGAATCAAGTTTGTGTAATATAGGATCTGGTCAATAGGAGATGCATCTTTAGAGGGATAGAGTAATGAAATGATCTCAAATCAACTCATTTAAATGTTTAAGCTGCTGATACCACTGCAAAACATGGGATATTTCAGAAATTTGACATTCTCTCAGGTAAGAAAACAGTCAGATAAATAAAATCCCAAAAACCTCACAACCCCGTCTGTGACTCTGATTTGCTCTCATAAAACACAAAACATTTATAGTAAAAGAAAAATTCCAATTCTTCCAACTGGACATAAAGAGTGGACAATGCCTCATATCTGTCTGAAGGGAGGAGCTAACTACACTGAAACTAACACAACTATTTGTTTACAGTTTTTGTTTGTTGGCTCAATAGACCTAGATATAAGGCAGTGTCCAGCAGTAATCTGACAAGACCAGAACATACCTGGACGACTGAGGGATTACCCAGACATCCTCGGCACATTTAGTAACACAATCCGCTTGCATCCAAAAACATACCGTAGTCTTTCTTCCTGGTTTACAATTACTAAACTGTTTAAAAACTGGATGCAGACGCCGCACAGTGATCTGATTTGGTCATAATACTCTGCTTTTACAATATAATGTTTAAGGAAAAAACTACATTCACTCTTTACATGAAAAACTGTAGCGTACCCCAGCGTTAGGTCTAGCAATTATACCATACGCTTTGTACTTACTATACACAGTATTTAGACCTCAGACAAAACATCCATCCATTAGGACACACCCTGCTGAGACGTAGTATTTCATATATACACCCCTGCTTCTACATTTCTCCTGTAAAACCATTCGCCGTTCACCGGTACAGTTAAACGAGGGCGTGTATCGAACAAAGGGAGGCGAAGGGCAGCCCGGTGCAGAGGTAACATTGTAAGCGCTCGGCCGTGTGTGGGTTTTCTAGACTTGATTTCCTGCCACAAAGAGACCAGACAAGTCGATAAGGTTCACTGTTGTGTTTCACTGCCATGCATCACACAGGTGCAGGGGAACTGTTTGCTCAAGTCGTTTAGTTCATTGGGTTTTACATGTCTGAAGGAGTAGAGTAGACTTGTAGTAAAGTTTCAGACTGGATACCAAGGGAAATACTTAAAATAATTCAATGGTAAATGGCCATGGTAGATGGTCACATTTTTATACAGGCATGTCACGATAACACGTTTTGAAAGACGATATATTGATATAGAGAAATACTGCGAGCTCATAGCTTATCATATTACCTAAAAACAGCTAAAATTGTCAAATATTTGCAAGAAATTGTATGCACACAATAAATATTGAGCACCAAAACCTGTTCCAGTTTCATGTTTCATAGATGTAATAATAAGTCTATACAGTAATTATTGTGACAGGCCTATTTTTATACAGCGCTTTTCCAGCTTCAAGACATTCAAAGCGCTTTACATCAAGGAACCACTCATCCATTCATACATTAGTGTATGCAGAGGCGAGGGGCGAGGTGGGTTAAGTGTCTTGCCCAAAGACACAACGACAGCGTTCATCTGTGGAAGCTGGAATTGCACTGCCAACCTGTGGGTCAGCGGATCCAACCGCTCTACCAGTGGTGTTTATGTCGGGAACGGGATTTGAACTGTTAACCTTCATATCAGTGGATTTGACACTCTACCAGCTGAGCTACTGTCACCCAATTATTTAGACATTTTTGTTATATATTTATTTTAAATTTTTTTATATATTTTTTTATATTTATTTACTTATATTACCATATGCTTCTATTTATTTATTAAAATCAATATTCTAGTTTTTATATTTTGACAAGCCTTTGCACCAGTCTGGAAATTTTTAAGCGTAAACATCCAATATAGACATTAACATGAAATCTCCAAGCTCTCGTGTCCCGATACCTCAAGGAGAAGCCAAACTAACTGAACTTCTGGAGTCAGTCAGACATCAACTTTAATCACAGGAGAATGCATAGTTCGGCGTCTCTTTAATTCTTCCAAAAAGATCCCACCTGCTGCCACCACATCACAATGTCACATTTTACAATAACTTGCGCCACATTAGACCTTCTACCTGAGAAATGTTCAAAGACTCTGTTCTCGATTCTGAGTTTCCAATTAACCTGCATAAACACTGCACAACATAATCAATGCAGTTGCCCTTATAGAAAGCAGGCAACAAAAAGAAGTTTCAGAGACTCGTTTTTTCTGTGTATTTGGCTGCGTACTTAGCAGTCCTCAGCCAAGTCCTCCAAACTTCTCTTCATGTTTGTGGTAGGATGCTGTGATGCTGTTTTAACAATCTAATTTCAGCCCTAAATGGCCCTTGTGCTTTGACCCTTAGCTCTAACTTTGGCCTAATTCAGCAAAGAAACGAGTGGATCCCAGCTGTATTTGGCCGCCCTTCAAACTCCACAGTGACACGTTTTTACTTCGCTGGTCATTAAGATAGTTTGTCGTTCTAGAAGATGTTGTGAACTTAAAGTGCCCATGTTACGCTATTTTCTGATGTATGTTTTAATGGTGTTTCCTCATCACAAACAGACCTGGAGTTGTGTTTTGTTTCATTCACACGTTTAACACACAAACCCTCTATATTTAGGAGGTTCTTAGGAGTTCTTGTCTCAAACTGAAAACACTTTGTTCCACCTTGTGATGTCATGTGGTGATACAGTGATACAAGTGCTCCACTGTGTTTACAACTTCACTAGAACAATTTGGATGTTTTCTGTGAGGAGGAAGGGCTTAATTTACTGGATCGCTGGTATCTGATTGTGAGTGTGAATGTATGTGGTTCTGAAAAAGAAAAAATATAAACCAGGCATGCCCAAACTGTGGCCCGGGGGCCAAATGCGGCCCTCAGACCAATTTTTTTTGGCCCTCAAGTTTCCAGGTGAATTGGCCCATATTACCTTAAACAGTACTTTTTACTCTATATTTCTAAATCTACTTTAACAAGCCCATATCAAACATTTAATGTGTCCTACTGAGGATTTAAGCTTGAATAAAGGTCTAGTGGTTCAGTCTAACTTGTAATAATAACAACGTAGATTTGAAGTATTCGCTGTATTGGCGATCAGTCTATGGTCCTCAATCAGCCCTCAGCTTTGAGTGTGTTTTTATATGTGGCCTTCAATGAAAAAAGTTTGGACACCCCTGATATAAACAATGATGAATAAATGTAAATGTACAAGTCATACACAATATGATTACAAGAAATCATTCACAATAATATATAATGATGGTGAAAACAGTAACGAACTGGTGAAACTAATATTAAATCTAATTAAATAAATGCCTCTATATTGGTAACGTCAGCTTTTACCCAAAGGCAGAAAAGAAATGTCATTCATATAAAATAGCTCCCTCTGGCTGTTGCAAAAGTAACTACACAAATGGCTCCCTCTACAGTAATAACAAAGGCCGCTGGAGCCCTTGGGCCACGTGATGTGCTTCGGGGCCTACAATCAATTACGACATATGCAGTGCCATAACTAGTGCTAGAATAAGGACGCACAATACAAGAATATGGAACAGTGAACACATTTGGCAAGGCTGGGTACAAACTTCACACTGTAAACGTAATATGAGGCACGAGCCGTCAACGTAAAAGTAGGCTAAAGCTAACACTAGCACAGCGAAGACACAAAATACAATTAAATAATGCACTATTGATTTTCACTCTTCTCACAACACTTACCTGCAGAACACGCAGGCACTGCACAGAGTCAGAGGACAGCGGATATACAGATAAGTAAGGCAGGTTAATAATAGTCTGCGCTGCTAAAACACTGCTGCTTATGGTGAAGTCTCCGACAGACTGACAACTTCTGCACGATAGACTCCAAGGCGTCCTCAAACATGTGTGAATGAAACAAAACACAACTCCAGGCATGTTTTTGATGAGATAACATTGTAACATGGCTAAAAGTTCTCAAACACTCTCAATACTTTTAGCGGTAGTAGTAGTAGTTGTAGTACTTGTTCATTTACTGCTTCTATTCCTTTAAATCTTGTGTATTAAATATGTTTTCCAGATAACTTCATCCCTCTGTTTCTTTTTTCCTAGAGTGCTGTTTCACTTGAGATTTCATAGTGAATAAATGTGGACCAGATGGGAGAATTCAATTGGGTTGGAATCTGGAATTTTCACTATTTCATGAATAAATGACACAGTTTATAGAGTTTCAGATTCGACTCATTTACAAGGCGTTTGGGGATTTTATTTGCACAAGTTTTACAATTCTGCTGCTAAACGGGAATCGTAACCGAACGGTAAATTATCATGTTATCATTGCTGTGTTTCAAAATCTATAACCTTTGGCTGCCCTCTTATAGGCTTTGTGCACAGTAGCATGCTAGCTAGCTCACTGTGTCTCAGAGCTAACAGACACTTAGCTTAAAACAACAACCGCAGAAGAGGACTCTGTGCTTCATCTAGTTCAGGAGTTGGCGGAGTTGTTCAGAAGCGACACCGAGGATGAAGAATTCAGTGGATTTAGTGATTTGGAGTGAGATCCAGAGTAAATTTGTTAGCTTGTTTTTCATGCTTTAGTTATATGATTAACTGTTAATAACTTACATTAAACATACCAAACACGTGTTCAGTTCTGTCTTCATGAAGCTGAATAAATATAAATGTGTTACGTTAGCGTGCTGTACTGATATTCAGCCTGTTTTTCTCTATTTTATTGTTATTATTATAAGTTGCCTTTAAAGATAAAATGTGTGTTCTTGGTCTCGGATTAAAATGCAACTTATATATGTTTTTTTCTTCATTATTTTGCATTTTTTGGCTATAATACGGTATGCTTCAAAAATTAACCTTAGCATTAGCATTGAGACACAAACATCTCACTTTTTAAACATAGACAAGTGCTCTGTCTTTAAATATTTATTCATTTTAGCATGACTTGGCAAAAACTTCATAGAGACAAAATTGTTGCACAGAGCCAACTGAACCAGCTAGCTTCACGTTTGTTGACAGGTGCATATCTTCTGTGCCACTGCCACTGCTGTAGTAAGCACTTCACTGTTCTCAAAAATACTGTCAAAGTAAATGGGATAAGATCTTGCTGCTTTTACTTCTGATTTCCTCAACTTGGTCCCTGGGCACCGACCGAGAGCCAGTGATGTAGTTTACTGTAAACTTCTAGAAGCGGTATTTTGTGCTGAGTAAAAGTTTAAAAAAAGTTAGTCTTGTTCACTAAATATAAAGCAGAGAATCCAACTGGGAGCTGTTTTTGAACTGGATCCACTTTTAGCTTTGGGAAAATAGCCCGAGCCCCAAAATGTGCTGAGTCACGCTATAGTTGCATTGACACAAACGTATACTCGCACAAACACTCCCGTCAGCACTGCATCAGAAAGCAGCGGCAGCGTCTCCAATGCTAATCGGCTAAAGTTGATTTTCCTCCGCAACAACATGCCGCTGGATTAAAGACGTGCTATTAGCGAGATGGGGCTTAGCATGTGCGCGCCAAAAGCAAAACCACTGGAGTTTAGCCGTCTGAGCTAACAGTTCAACAGTGGCTTTTGATGAATGCGTTGGCGCCGCACTGCACGCTCCCCAATGATCCCATAAAGTACAGAGTGTGAGAGCGAGAGAGCCAGTTTGATGTCACTGTTTACAAGCAGACGAGCCTGCAACACCAAAGGACACAAAGCAATGGTTTATAGAGCGCTACTACAGGGACAAGAATCAGTCTTTCTTTAGGAGGAGTTGGATCTCGAAGCGCTATGAGTTTCAGTGTCTGGTGAGGAAGATTATGAGCTTGTGTTTTGATTATCAGTACTTCTGTAAGGGTAGCCTAGCTAATCCAAACTGATATCGCTCTGTATTTTTTATACAGATTGATATCAGTGTGGTCCCCTTGTTCTCCGCTGCATCTCAAGCCCGGTCAAATGTGATCGTCCAATTGAAGGAGCTCATTGGTCGCCTATGATTTACAAGTAAAATCAAATGTATCCCACCTGAGATTAACAGAATTTAGGCTTCGCTCACTGATTCTGCAGAAATCCGTTATGTATTTCAGCTCTGTGATATATTTTTTTTCCTTTATTATTTCCGATAAGGATGGATCATGCCTGTCCCCAATTGACTAACCCACCAGTCAATCACGTCCATTTGAAACGGGGAGACCAGGGATGGCGCCAGGAGGGGGCTTGAGGGGGCACTAGCCTCCCCTAGAATGGACGATATTTCCCCATAGTTTTCCCCAAAGATTTTCGCCCCACTTTCATAACACATCCAATTTTGACTAAAAATGTTCAATTGGCAAGCACAAAGGGTTCAAGTGAGACTCCAATAAAAAAAGAATTCCATATTAGATTTATAAATCACTACAGCGGCTAACTACATTTAAACTTATTTAAAACACCTCTGGACCCCAGTCTGCTGTACATCTCTATCTCAAAACCATTAACCACTCCTTTGACGATAGGGAGGTTCAGATTTTAGCCAAAGAAAAGAAATGGTTTGAGAGAGGAGTTAAAGAAGCTATTTTTGTTAGGAAAGACAAATCCTTCCTTAAACAGGAATGGAGGCCTGAGACATAATCTCTCACAGATGTATGATTCCATCTTCAGACACAAAGCAAACAAAAAGAAACAAAGAGAACAATAGGAGGGCCATTACATGATGAATAGGGTTGTTACGGCTGAAACTGGAGACAATAGCTGTTTACATTTTCAGTGCAATTAGCCCCTCCCTTCATATAGATATAAGGCAGTGTCCACAAGCAATCTGACCAGAACTGAAGAAGTGGCTTGGATGAGCAGTGAAACGTCTTCAGTCCTACAATGATTTGTCCAGTTGACAGATTTAAATTTCATCTTTTGCTATTTTCAAACACCAAATCAAACATGGTAGGGGGTGGGGGGCACACTCCATTGTTAAAAGGCTCTAAATTACCTCGTTAAGTGAGCACCTATACTGAGGCACCCCTTTAGCTCGTCCAACCAAAAATATCTAACACCGCCCCTGCTGATGCCCAGACTCACATCTCCGTAATGTATTAAATAAGAGTGTTGTGGATCCCAGGCAAATGTGCAAGATTTCTGAGCATTAAAAATACTGGTAACTAATAATACAAATAATAATGGCTTACACTTGTAATGCGCTTTTTCAAAGCCTCTCAAAGCGCTACACTATAGTCATTATTCATTCATTTCCACTCTTGGTGATGGTAAGCTACTACTGTAGCCACAGCTGCCCTGGGGCAGACTGACGGAAGCAAGGCTGCCAATCTGCGTCATCGGCCCCTCCGACCACAACATATCATTCGAGCACACACCACTTTCATACTAGGACTGATTTAATGTCATACTTGGAAACATTCCAGGCAAAGCATCAACATCTCCATGGAGACAAGTAGTTAGGGGACCCCGAACCAGAAAATATATTCATAGAGCACCTTAACATTATAAAGAACTATTACCATATTACTGTGTGGTTGTTTACGTGAACTTTGAATAAAACAGAATTATAATATTTGTCAGCAGCAGTGATTTTGAACCGTTTAATATGTATTTTTAGGTTAGCTCTGGTTGTCCTCATGCAACTGCTTGGTATATCCATTTTCACCTTGTGCAATGAATTACAGAATCTTATATATGAATGAAGGAGTGATAAAAGCATAGACCATTAATAGAGGTGACTCACTTGAAATATGTGAGTTCTGACCATCGACTGTGCAAAGAAGTGGACTAAGTGAGTGTGAGGTTACCCACAGCGCTCGGTTCAGTCAAATGAAGCTCATCGAGGCTAGCAGTTATAGCGGCGAATTTAGAGCTGAGTTGCATATTAAGAATTCTGTCCGCGAGTATCATAGCAACCAAAGAGCCAATCCGGAGCGAGGCTGTCGAAGGTTTCCGCCCGCACCGCTAGTTTAGCAATGCTGTCAATCAAACCTGCTGAACGAAGGTGCCTGATTTGCACGTTACTGATGGTCATATCTTGATTTACAGACACAATAGCGAAATAAAAACACCACGATCATGCAGAGTGGATTAATACGAACATTTTAAGACCAAAATGACGAGGCTCACTGCAGCAGTTACAGAGAGAAAGGCAACAGTTTTTCAATAGAAAGTGAATTGGAAGTCAAAGTCAGTAGAGCCAGAAGTGCAGCAATGCTCACTTCCTATTTGGAAAGGCCTGTGCCACGGAGAGAGACGTTTCTAAGGACTTTGACATTACTGGCGTTGGATACACAGCCTTTTGGCAATGTAATGTAACAGCACACTATAAGAGTTTCACAGAGTATAAACCATCCTCATATAGAGACTTACGCACTGTTATCTGTATAGCACGATAAATACAACAGTTTATCTACTTTAGTGTAACTATAAAAGAATCACAAGAATTATAAAAATCTTAAGAGTGGTTTGAGGCAAAGTTAAGGCAAATGGGCCGCAGTAGCTCAGTTTGTAGAGCGTTTGTCCACTGATGCGAAGTGTGAATGTTGGCAGTTCGAATCCAGCTCCTACAGATGAATGCTGTCATTGTGTCCTTGGGCAAGACACTTAACCCACCTCGCCCCCTGTGTTTGCGTACTCTGGTGTGTGAATGGGTGACTGGTTTCTTGATGTAAAGTGCTTCGAGTGCCTTGAAAGCGGAAAAGCGCTCTATAAAAATGTGACCGTTTTACGATTTGCCAAATTGTGATAAATGTTCTGGTCTTACAACAGGTGCGTAAAAGTAAATAGTAAACAAAATAATGAATAAACTGTTGTATGATAATGCGGCAAAGGCAGAGCTCTACTCTCCTAACAGAGCGACTTCCCGTGCGCCAGTCTCTCCATCTTATCTAACAGTGCAAGACTTGGATATATACTGCCGGAATGTCGGAGTGAAATAAACCCTGATAAACCTCAGTAATAATGAATTTGAACTTCATCCTTCTCTACGTGTTTCCATGGCAACCGCCTCCCTCTCTCCTCTCGCCGTTCCCTCCCCTCCCTTCCCTCTATCCTGCTCCCAAAGTCTCTCTGCCCTCTCGCATTCACATGACTCTGAGGAAGTCGTACTTGAACTGTAGAGGAATGCAGCCATTTTCAATCATTTTATACAAGGTAGCATATCTTTGGAAAGACAAAAAGCAAAGTGAACCTGCACTTAAAGAGCTCATAGTTCATAATTTTTTGATCCATAATATTGTTTCCTCATCACAAACAGACCTGGAGTTGAGTTCTGTTTCATTCACACATGTTTAACGCACTAACCCTGCATATTTAGGCTTGTTTTTTGTTCTTTTTGCAAACTGAAAACACTTTATTCCACCTTGTGATGTCATATCGTAATACAGGAAGTGCTCCGCTATGTTTTTAAACTCCATACACTTTCACTAGAGTCATTTAGATATTTTCAGCCCTGGAATTTCGAATCTCTACTGAAAAAAAGGTAAAAGGTAGCGATTAAATTGAAAACATGTGTGAATGAAACAAAACACAACAGGTATGTTTTTGAGGAGGTAACAGCATTATAACCTGGCTTAAAGCTAACAAGATACAATTTTGTATACTCCTATAGGACCTTAAACCAAGTCTAAAGTGAACAAGAACTAACCAAGGACTAAACCAGGACTGAACCAAGTGAAGTGTAGCACCAACAGGACCAGTACCAAAGTTTGGAGTCCAGTTTCTTGGACAGCACCCACTCTTTGACATGTGAAGTGGCAGCTGGGGCGCTCGCTTCTCCCTGACACATCTGGATGGGGAGCGGGTGGGACAGCCCTTCACTTCGCCGCTCCACTTTTCAGGCCAAACTGACGGGGAGACGGAATTAGAGACAGTAATGATATGCAAGTGTCAAACTATAACAAGTCTTCATCCCAAATCCGGGTTCCGCTGAAAGCTGTTAGAGTTGGTAGTTACTTGGAGGGCACATTTGTCCTTTTCCTCCTCTAATGATCTCCACTTAAGTCACTTACTGTGGCGCATTAACCACCTGGCCGCGTGTATGTGAGAAGCAGGACCTGAGGACTCGGATTAAGTAGTGCTGACGTAGAGCTGCACTTATCAACCCAGAGCCATTAGCAGCTGACGCACATTTCCACTATTTGCCGTCTTTCTGATTAAATGTGCTTACCTGAAATAGAACGAGAGCTACTGGCAAGACGGTACAAGGAATGAGGCATGGGAACAATTCTGAAACGTTATTTAAAGTGGTGCACAGATGCCATGTTAATGCGTTGGTTGTCACGAGTTTGATTTCTCAGCAGACTGATGTGCAGTTTGCATGTTCTCATTGTCACCATAAATAAACTTATAAGTATTAAAGAAGAGATATTGTGTGTCTGCTGTATAATTAAAATCTATGACACCCATGCATCCATTTTCTTCTGTTCATCCGTGGGCAGGTTGCAGATCCAGCAGTCTAAGCAGGGTCTACCAGACTTCGCTCACCCTAGACACTTCCTCCAGCTCCTCCAGTGGAACATCCATGGATCATTATGTTACAATTTGTACATTTAAATCACAATACAATGGTCCCTCTTTATAACACGAAGGTTAGGGTTAGAACTTTGAGAGTGTTTAAACAAGAGAGAAATGTGAGAAAATGTTAATGTGTCTGAGAAAAGTGTATAAAGTGTGTGGTGAGGGGTTTTACAGGATTAAAACATATATAATAATTGTAAAAAAGAAAGCTGAATACTGCGGATTTTGCCTATTGTGGGTTATTTTTAGAACGTGACCCCCGCGATAAACGAGGGACCACTGTATCCATCTAAAACAGCTTAATAAAAGAAACAAGTTTGCTGATGCTGTGTTAGAAAACTGCGGTGTCCAATGGGAGCTGACATCGCTGTAAACGCCATGACAACAAAGAGCCGTGTAGCTTTCGGCGTCCTTTTATGGATAGCTGCAGATCACACTAGCGAGCAGAAGATTTTTTTTTTTTTTTTCATTTATACCAAAATAACTACATGACACTGTCGATCCTACGAGTATCACTGTAAGAAAATAAAATTGTAAAATGTAACACAAGTACATCACAGAGGGTGTGTACTGGTGGTGGTGAAAACAGGAATTGATTGGCAATATGGCGTCTTGAAAATAAGTGATTACAGATTGCTCAAACATGCACGAATCACTCCAAATACAACTTCGAGAGGGTAAATGAGAAGGAAACAACTCTAACATGGTTTAAACCTCTGAAAGTTGATTTTTCCTAATAGGTTCGTAATAGATCTGATTTAAGAATAGCTAAGTACAAGTTAAAGCTTAAACCCAGAGCTGTACAGGACTAATTGCAGAAGATGGACTTATTTAATTTATAGTTTTGACCTCTACAAAAAATCTGACATGCAATTCTTGTACTAGTTAGCACTTCATATTTTGGGCTTTAGAATGCGCATTTTAAGCAGAATCTTGATTTTGAGAACAAACATCCCTCTCGCTCTTGTATAACTTAAGCCACTCCTGCACCTCCTCTGCAAAGCCCCGCGGTATCTGTCAAAATAAGTCATTAAGTTAATTGCATGTACCGGCTGCGAAATAAGCTTGATAAGGTTAATTGAACATTTTGTGTTTTTCCCACAAACGTGCACTTCCGTCAACAGCTGAAAATGAAAAATAATTACTCTAGTCTTTAGGACTGGACAGGCCCTCTAATTATGCTAGGCCACCGTCACGTAGCATTTACATGTGTTTAGCAGACGGCGTCACTAAACCAGGCCACTATATAATTGCCTTTCTCATAGGTAAGGTACAAGTTGAGTTATGTACGTTCTGTAGTGGACCGCAGAGATGCCAATTACAGCAGAAGCCTCTTTGTTTTAAGCCCTGGGCAGAGGCAGGAGCGCTATGGGCCGCTGCCAATCACGTCCTCCAAAGCCTTCCCAGACACTTATTTTACTGTCACTAAATACTGGGTTAAAAGGTGAATGCAAAAGAGGGCTTTGTTCTTTCCTGGCGCTCGCATGTCCTCGTAAGACCTGCAGTGGGCAGTAATTATGTAGCTTACGTGTTAATTTCGACCAGTAGGGTTCTGAAATATTAGCACTGCTGTTTCGACATGCTCTTGGGGGAGTGGGTACGGTCTGAGCTATAGAAATGAGTTTATAGAGGTGATGTGGACTATTAAATGCCTATGTGACACAAAATGGACTCTTGTGAACTTTAAGCCATGTTAGAATGTTGTTCCCTTATCAAAAACGTATCTGGGGATGTGTTTTGTTTCATTCACACATGTTTGAATGATCCTGTATTATTAGTCCGGCTACATCTCCAAAGCTCAAAATGCTCTGTTCCACCTTGTGATGTCATGAAGTGGTAATTTTCAAGTTAACACCTCCTTTTACCTTGAGTTCAGTAGAGATCGGCAATTCTAGGGCTGAAATTATCCAATGTCAGTATATGCAGTTTAGTCATTGGAACATTTCCTGTATCACCACATGACATCATAAGGTGGAACAGAGTGTTTTTAGTTTCAGTTTGAGAGAAGAACTCTGCCTAAATATGCAGGGTTTCTGTGTTAAACATGTGTGAATGAAACAAAACCACACATATTTGTACGCAGATATTGGGGGCAAGTTGGATTAAGGTGTTTTGCCCAAGGACACAACAATAGCATTCATCTGTAGGAGCTGGAATCGAAGCAGCAACCTTCAGATCTGTGGACAAACGCTCCACCAGTTGTGCTACTGTCACCCCAGTTCAGTAGAGATTGGCAATTCCAGAGCTGAATTGTTCCAAATGGTTCTAGTGAAGGTGTATGGAGTTTAAAAACACAGTGGAGAACTTCCTGTATCACCACATGATGACATCACAAGGTGGAACAGAGCGTTTTCTGTCTAAGAGAAGAACTCAGCCTAAATATGCAGCATTTGTGTGTTAAACATGTGTGAATGAAACAAAACACAACTCCTAGTACGTTTGTGATGAGGAAACATTAGAACATATATCAGAAAATAGTGTAACATGTCCTGCATCTATTTGTTTACTGTAGTTTGACAAGGATTTAGAATAGTAGAAATAGGTTAAGCTTCTGAAATGGTATTTTTCCCTTTAATATAGCTAATAATAAATCTGCCCGGGCTATTAACGTCTCAGCATAATGATAATAACACAGTTAAATACGATTAAATAGAAGTAATATCTCTGTCTAATACTAGTGGGATAAATATAGGCGCTCTATGTGATTTTTCTGGAGGAGGGTACAGCACCTCCATTTTAGTGCTTTGCTTGGAATGTTCCACAGTGCAGCTTGAAACCTCTCTCCTTTCAATTATTTAAACTCGAGTGTTTCTATACTCAAAAATATACACCTTTTCTTTTTTTTTTCACTGTGAGCTGATGTTAGGATAAATGGCGATGAGGACTGATCACAGCAGTGAGACTCGTACATATACATCAAGACAAAAATCTGGCATTCCAATCTACAGCAAACAAACTAAATAGACCAAGAACTACTGATAGAGATGATATCATGACTTGTTACCCAGACACACCCCAGAAGAACGCACGTCGAAGAGGAATAAATTCTAAACCATAGTAACCTCAGACTATAGTTTGTGTTACAGCGTTTGACCTCCAGCTCCTCCTATTGTCACGTGTGTTGTCCCTGCGGTCTCTCTCCATATGCAAACTTTGAAGCTACAGACCTCTCCTGCCATTGGTGTGCTCCCCAAGCTGGCATCTGATTGAGTCCTGGGCCCTGCGTGTGATTGGAGCGACGATCCAGAGCCTGGCCAATCCTGGCTTTCTACCTGTGGCAGCGCACCTTAAAACAGGGGTGTCAAGCTCATTTTCACAAAGGGCCACATCAACTAAATTGTTGCTCTCAAAGGGCCAGATGTAACTGTAAGATAAATGTAACTAAATGTAACCAAATGTACTGTAAAATAAACTACTTTTTAATCTTGTTAATTAACTATGATTAATCTATTGATTACTTATTCAAGTTACAAATATTGCATATGGCTTTGCATAGATACGAAAAAAATGGCTGTGTAACTGTGTATCTCCTGATAAACTGATATTTTAAGACAGTCATACTTTTAAATTTTCTCTGCCGCAGGCCACATAAAATGACGTAGTGGGCCGCATTTGGCCCACGGGCCTTGAGTTTGACACGTGCCTAAAAAGGACCTGCCTGCTGCAAATCCTAATGAACGATATTGGCTTGCCTATCGATATTGGCTTGCCTCTCCACAGATCTTAAATGTAACTTGACCTTGTGGTGTCATCTACTGGTCTCCATGGAGTTATGTTCGGTTAAAGCCAAGAAAAGCCTTTCAAATCAGTTTCCCATTAACATCAAATGCGAAACATCACCTTGAAGAGTGCAGCCTGTAGTGTTCCTAGAAGGAGGTTCAATCTGCATACTTAGATCTATGTATCATGTCTTCCTTGAGAACTCTCTAAGCACGTCTGCATATTTAAAAACGATTACATATAGCTTACTTTGATTCAGAAATACCCCGAGCTACAAAACATTGGAATTTTAAAAGTAATGCTATTTTTAATCCATCAATACCTGTATTTTGCCAATTGTCTCGCGGCATCGCTCCCCACTATTCCCTCCTGTGTGTAAATCCAAAGCTACAATGCTCCGTCCCACCATATGTGTTTGTTGTGTCTTCTCCTCATTAAATCCGGGTTGGGAGCCGGAGCCCGCTGAAGCTTATGTTTTATTTATGGCAAAGATGTCGGCAGCGCGAGAGTCGAGCCTCACATTTTTTGATCTCCTTTCATTAGTGGATGTTCAATATTTATCAGAGCTCCTTCCCCATTATTCTGGATGGGTCCGCAGTCGTATTGTTACAACGCCCGTTTGCTGAAGGATCGGCGTACTTATCACTGCAAATCAGTGACACCAGACGATGTTCAGATCTGGGAAGTGGTTAGGACATTTCCATCCCTCTCAAGAGCACTCACTATTTTTACACTTCAGTCAAAGGCACCACACTGCGGGCCTCATCCAAATGCAACCTCCAATTTGACTGTATCACTTAAATTCTGAATCCGATCTGATCATTTTAAATGGCTTTTCATATTCAATAGTGCTTTTCATTTGGGTTTGAAGTTACCAAACGTATTATCGGGTCAGAGGAATTTTCATTTTCATTTAGATGGGACTTGGATAGAACTGTGGCTCTTCAGATGTGATCTTTGTAACACTGGAGCTCCTCTCCTCGGACTCTTAAGCATTTGACGGTTCATTTGGCTGCCGCTACTTAGACCTTGGCTTAGTCGTGGTTAATTCCTGCTTTGGTCATGGTTGACTTTCAGAATCCGAATCAGTTTCATTGCCATTGCCCGAGAACAGAATTCACAAACTAGGAACTTGCCTTAGCAGTACAGTGCAACATGAAATAATGAATAAGACAGAATACAAGTTTCAAAGCTGTACCTCCTAATGCAATAGACATGTATAAAGCAAGGACTTTAAACAAACAAAATCAAACTACAGTGTTCCCTCGTTTATCGCGGGGGTTAGGTTCTAAAAATAACCCGCAAGAGGTGAAATCCGCAAAGTAGTCAGCTTTATTTTTTACAATATTTATATATGTTTTAAGGCTGTAAAACCCCTCACCACACACTTTATACACTTTTCTCACACAGGCATTAACATTTTCTCACATTTCTCTCTTGTTTAATTAATTAATAGTGACTCATGTGTATTTCACAGTTCCTCTGATCGTGCCTCTTCGTCCTGGCATTGGCGTGTCCATCAAACATTTATGTAAATTTGTCTGAACACATTCTGTACTGTACAGGAGACACTGCACGGAGGAGACTGATGGACAAAGGTCTACAGTCCCTTAGCCAATCAGGACGTAGAAAACAATGCACGTTCAGACGCTGTAAAAAGGCATGTAAAAATGCACCAAAAAATCCTAGAAAGCAAGACCGCGAAAGGTGAACCACGATATTGTGAGGGACAACTGTATAGCTATAATTATATATATATATATATATATTAAAATGCTTAGTATAATGCTTTAGTCTTGCATAGTGTTTTTTGTAGACACTTAAACCTACCATCTGTAAGTTTATTTGATTTTCTTCACCAGTAGATGGCAGATGTGAACCATCCTTCACCTTTGCTCTCTAGTCTTTCTTCTGTCAGATCAAAGCTGCCACACTTGCAGAGCAGTGTGGGGGCTTACAAGAACCTGTGGACAATAAGATAACACCTATGTTCTGGTAATTTTGGTTAACCCTATAGCGTCGGATCCTATCGTCGCCGATAGAGCGTGGTTGTGGACTTTCCAACAGCGTAACTCCGCAACCAGTCGTGCTCTCATGTAAATTCAAATGGCATCTCAAAGCGGAGACATGGGGCTGTCTAAATATTTTACCATCATTACGGTAATCTGCCTCTGTTGTCCCTCAAAGGTGACGAATGAGAGCGCGGGTGCTACGGGGATTTTTGCAGTCATTTATTCGATGCGTAAAAGAAAAAATATGGATGGATGTGTAAAATAGAAGTAGTTGTGTGAAAAAATGCAGTAAATACTGATACTTCCTTTAAGATGATTTTTATGGCTAAAAAAAAAGAATAAAAGTCTAGGTGAGCTATACAAGCCCATAGTGTGCTCAGTACTTAAAGGGTTAAATCCACTTCTTATCTGTAGCCCCTCTCACTACGGAATGTGTGACCCCCACCCTGAGAGGGTTATAAAACTGTCTTCTTCTTCTTCTGTTTCTTAATGTGTAACGCCATGCAAACTCGCATGAAGACCTGCTCAACAAACACATACACTGTCTGGCCAAAAAAAAAAGTCACCACCAAAAAAAGGTAATAATATTTAATATTTGGTTATTCCGCCTTTATCTTTAATTATGTCACACATTCACTGTGACATTGTTTCGATTTTGCTTCTACAATGTCACAAGATTTATTTCCATCCAGTGTTGCATTAATTTTTCACCAAGATCTTAGACTGATGATGGTCGAGTCTGACGCTGCACAAAGCCTTCTCCAGCACATCCCAAAGATTCTCAATGGGGTTAAGGTCTGGACTCTGTGGTGGACAATCCATGTGTGAAAATGATGTCTCATGCTCCTGAACCACTCTTTCACAATTTGAGCCCGATGAATCCTGGCATTGTCATCTTGGAATATGCTCGTGCCATCAGAGAAGAAAAAATCCACCGATAGAATAACCGTTCATTCAGTATATTCAGGTGTCAGTTGACCTCATTCTTTGAGCACAGACTGTTGCTGAATCTAGACCTGACCAACTGCAGCAACCACAACATATTTCTTTAGTTAAATCCAGGTGGCGACTTTTTTTTGGCCAGGAAGTGTACATTGAAACACACTATAAAAACTGCCAAGATGCACATCTCAGGACATATTCCTGTCCTTTACTGAAAGTCCGTTACTTCATTGTTCACTTTACCTGTGTGGAACTCATTAAACCCTTCTGAATTTATGTTTCAGTCTCTTGGTCCTCTTTGACGCTTACACCAGAAACAAACATTCTTACAGTAGCTTTAAACTCTGTACTACCCTGGTGTAAGCTGAGGAAAGAAAAGAGAAGCTGTCAATCCTCTTTAATCAAGGACACAACTACAGCACCTGGTCCTGTTGTGATTAAATTCACAAACCTTCTGGTGTGGTTTTATTATTTTTCTTACATTGCTGTCTGATTTGACCTCCTAAAAAGAGCAGCAGACTGGCCCATAGCACATTAGCACTTGTACTCTCTTGGTCTGGGGTCACAGTGATGACCTCGCAGTATGGAGGCCCCTCTTGTTCTTGTCCCTGTTCTTTTCGAGTCCTCTTGTGTTGCTGTTTGTTTGGTAGCCTGGAGTCTGCTACATGAGTCTGTTAGCAGTCTGCAGTGACAGCAGGAGGTGAATGTCTGCTCCCAGGTCAAGCCTTTTAGAGCGCCACTGTGGTCTGCATGCAAAACAGAAAATATAGTCCAGGACACAGACGTAGAGGCCAGTGTGAAGAAAGTTATACTGCTCATATCCAAAGTAAAGCAGCAGTACCAAAAGGATAGCATGGATGTACGGTTCAGCCTCACTGCAGACAAGTTCAAACTGTTCTTGCATAAACTTTTAATGATTCTTCCGGGTTATTACACCAATCAGGCTTGCACTTTATAAATTAATCTACATTTTAAACATTTTTGAAACTGCTTTCGCTCTACATGTGCAAGGGAATGGCACTATTATGGTCTGTTTGCCTTTACGACGTTAGAGAAGATTGGAAGAAGAAGAGATTTCCTACAAGAGTGATTTTTTTTATTTCTTTCTAGACTTCAAATCGCACCTACCTCGTTTCTTACTATGTAGAACTAGCACATAATTACATTGTTGTGGGTATGGGTTACAGGGTGCGTGCATTTCGTTGTATTTTCAACTCAAATGATAGTAATTGTACAATGTTTCATCATGACTGCATAGTATACCATATTGGATTTACTTTACATATAACAAATCCATTGATGCTTGCACCTGCTGAGCCAGACGGATGGGCAGATGGAGAAATGATGGCGGTATCGCTAAGGTCCTCGCGGCAACGCTCTCCACGACAGAGCCTAACGTTTCCCTGTTACATAATGTGAAATCACCTCCTCCTCAAGGGAAAATGAGCTCTCCCGAGGATTCTGGGGGATTTTAAAGGCCCACAATAACAGCTTGACAAGGTGCGGCGTCGTGGGCGGCTACAACAAAAGACCTGTGTTGAATTCTGTCATGCGTTTTACTTTCCCCGCGGGCTAGCTAGGTATACTTAGTCCTGATGGAGATTTTGTCCCACCAAGGCATATTGTGTTGTAATCAATATGTTTTTTACAGTCACATCGGGCGAGCTTAGTACCTACTGTCCCCGCTTAGCCAAGGCACGGGAAGTAAAATGTTAAAAGGAATTTGAGATTTTTGAGTGAAAAAGTTTAGCCCCAGGTCTTTCTTTCTTTTTTATCCAATCTTTTTAAGGCTAGTAGCTGTACAAAGCAGGAGCAGACAGAGAATTAGATTCAGCTCTAGGCAGCAGGTCCTGTGATGTGTTCATAGACGCCCCTCTCTCAGAAGTCCGCACCGCCGTTCCTTCCTTTGCAGCTAGACAGATTTGTTGATTAGCCCCAGAGATAGAAGTCTGCAAGAGATTTGGACTTGTCATAATGCAAAAGTTTTACTGGGAATTCTGGCTTTTGTTCCAAAAATAAAAAGTTAATAATAAAAAGTCTACTCCCTGAAATTGAATAGTTGAACTGCGCAAACTTCAGGAATCTAAGAAGACTCCAAACTTTACAAATAATCTGGCTCCGAAAGTCTGCAGGCAATTTCAAGTCAAAGCAGTCAATTGATTCTCATACTGATGTCTTTTTTAAAATGTTGGCTTTTGAGGCAGAGTAAAGGGCCTATCAAAGACAAGGTGAGGCTTCATAGGACTGCTCAAAGGTGGAAAAAATGGGTAGCAACCATAGACGTGCAAAGAAGTGGACTAAGGGAGTTTGACATCATCCAGAGAGTTCGGCTCCAGTCAAATGAAGCTCTTCGATGCTAGCAGCTGAGTCCCATATTTGGACTTCCAACCATGAGTATCAGTAGCAGCCAAAGAGCCAATCCAAAGCGAGGCTGTTGAAGGTAACGCCCCTTCCCGCCCGCACCATTGGTTTAGCAGAGCGGGAGTTTAGCAACGCTGTCAGTCAAACCTGTTGCCTACGTTAGCAGGAGCAACCTCGGGGAAAGAGGACGCCTGATTTGTCTGTGTCAGTTTTAATGTTCATATCTTGATTTACGGACAAAATAGTGAAATAAACATATCAGGATAGTGTAGAGCGAGTTAATAGACCAAAATGACGAGTCTGACAGCAGCAGTTACAGAAAGAGGGGTGACAATTTTTCAATGTAAAGTGAGTCGATGGAGCCGGAAGCACGCCCACGATCACTTCCTATATGGAACGCAGCGGCCAACAGGTTAGGTCCATTTATATATATAAAGTCTATGGTAGCAGCATGAGTGAAAGTTGGAAAGTCAAACACTGAACGAGTGATAAAACCAACCTTGTATTTAGTTCGTTTACAGAGCTCTCAAAGGATAATGCTTTTGATTGCGCTCCATTGCCGTCCTACCTCAGTCTGTCTGCTAGGTTAGCTTACACACACACAGACTACTGCAGTGCTACGCCACACGTTTAATCAAATCACCAACAATCTCTAAGAGCCGCTCACTTGTGACTCAACTTAAACTTTCTATTTTCCATGCTTTTAATTCTGGTGCAGCTGGGAGGCGACGAGGCGGTAAATTTCATTCAGCGCTCCGGCTGTGATTTTATTGGTTTTCTGATTGAACTGCTGCTTTAAGGGAGCTTGTTAACAATTAGCAGCCCCTCATCCGCCACGCACTATAGTTTCCAATAAGCTTCTACTGACAAATCAGAACCGACAAGCCGACGTACCCGCGCGCGTCAATTCAACATCTGTATTGTTTTCAATGGTCCACTTGAGGTCAGACACAATCTGATAAACAGGCAATTTCATATGACAAATTGAGTTGCGATAGCTAGGATTAAATCAGGAAGTGAGAACGCTACAGGAGTGAACGTGTGTGAAGTGTTACAGCGTTGCCTCGGAGAGCACACAGATATAATTTGATGTAGTTGCGTTAGGCTAGCTCCTGCGCGACTTTATTCACTCATATGTAACTCTATAGACTTTTTATTCAGACATTATTAATCGCACTTTTGGTTTTATTGTCTGTGCGTCGGGAGCCTGTGTGTTATTATGCATGGGGAAATTGCCTGGGCCTAACAGCTGATCTCCAGACTTATTGCACAATAATCCCTGTGATTAAATCAAGAGCCACCAATATGATCGCGGAGGATTTGATAAGGTGCCGGAGATGGACTGTGCCAACGTGAGTAATGACAATGTAATGTAAAATCAATATGCGCAAACTGTATTCGTCAAATGCCGGTTTTAAAGCACTATTTGGCAGTTGTGGAGATGGAATGCTGTCAGCCAGAGAGGATGAATGAGACTCACTTGGAGCTGGATTCATAGAAACAGTCACAAAGGCGTAATGTGAACAAATACTTTACTTATGCATAATCAAACATTGGGCTGTATAATTTAAAATACAAGGGGAAATATGTGTTGGGCCTATCCTTATGACAAATAGGAAAATAGAACTGAGAACAAGACTTATTAATGTGCATAGGCTAACTCTACTAGCAAACATTATTATCATTATTAGTATTATTTGTGCACAGCTTGTATCATTGGTTGTGCAGAAGGCTAACCACTCTACCATGTATCTTCAATCCAGTTTTACTCAATATAAAGGTTTTACATTATGCAAAATGGTTGAGCTTTAAGCCAGGTGATAATGTTGTTACCTCATCAAAAACATACCTGGAGTTGTGTTTTGTTTCATTCACACATGTTTGAGTAATCAGGTGTTATTAGTGTGTACATCTCCAAAGCTCAAAATGCTCTGTTCCACCCTGTGATGCCATGAAGTGGTAGTTTTCAAGTTAACAGATCCTTTTACATTTAGTTCAGTAGAGATTTGGCAATTCCAGAACTGAAAGTATTCTAGTGGGGGTGTATGGAGTTTAAAAACACTTCCTGTATTACCTCATGACATCACAAGGTGGAACAGAGTGTTTTCAGTTTGAGAGAAGAACTCTGAAAACTCTCAAACTCTCTTAAAATATGCGGGGTTTGTGTGTTCAGCATGTGTGATTGAAGCAAAACACAACTCCAGGTCTGTTTGTGATGAGGAAACAACATTATAGCATAAATCCAAATATAGTGTAATATGGGGCTTTTAAGTGCATCATTTCTAGCGGTTGTCACTTGTAATCACATTTTAGGAGAAAAAAGTTTTAATTATGTCTAATCCATTTAGCAGGAACACTGTCTACAAGTACTGCTTGAGCTGTGTTGTTGGGCAGACTTAAGTGCACAGATCTATAATCCCCATGTAATCCTCCAGTGGACATGAGTTACACCTGTAGGCTACCAACGCTTTTTCCTCCTTTCTTGCAATCCAATGTCCCCGGGAATCAAGCTCACTTTGCAAACCGATTGCAGCATTTTTCCATTTGGGGATTGTTTGGGGGGACGGACAGGATACAGACATTGTCATTTAAATGTGCCACATGTCCCTGCATTGCACCGCGGAGGTCACTTGTCAGGCGCTTACAGTGACATTCACCGTCTCACTCCAGGGAGACTTGTGCAGAATAAATCCCTGTCAAATCTTCGCCTGGAGTCTGCCGCCGCATGCATTAGGAGGAAGCCATTCTCTCTCCCAACTCACTGTCTCCAACTATCTATATGACTTTGTAATAAGGGAAAGGAGTCCGCGGAGAGCAATCAAACTCCCCATAGAAATACCCGACTATGAGCTCGGTCGCTCCACGCTGACAATGCTAACCGCTAAGCCGCCACCTGCTGTAAAAATGTCAAATAACTTTTAAATCATTTTGGCTCCTAGACTGGTGCCATCCGTTAGAATCCACTGACACAGCAGAGGCGGTCTTTTGAGTACAATGTTTTTGCTTCTCTTTTGTTCAGAAAAACCTAGGAGCACATTGAGAGTACTTTAAAGAATAGGTGAACTGTCTGACCTCCACCTCTACAATTAGTTTTGCCTGATGCAGCTCTCCCGTGTATCGATCCAGAGGCTACAGCCCAAAGAGGGAAGGAGAATGAATGGTTTTGATCTCTGTAACTACGTTTGGCCCGCTGCTCTACTGATTTTCTGCAATTACATTTGGAAATAGTCAATATACATAACATTTATCCACCTTTTTCTGGTTTCTGCTAATGCTGCTGTTGTTGGGAAATTCCTTGATTGTAGAGGCATGATTCAAACTGATGGAGAAAGATTTTTACTGAGAATGATCAGTCCATCCATCTTCAGCATTACAGGGGTTAGTGATTTTGTGAAATCTACGTGTACTTGTGTGTAGCCTTGGGTTTTTCTGTCTTCTACCTCATTGTCAAAAGACTTGAGCTGAATGATTTGGGGAAAATATTCAACTTCCCTTTTTAAATGTGTCCACAATTGAAATATGAACTGGCAAACCAATACAGTTAGCAGTTTTTTTTTTTGTTTTTTTTTGTGGTGACAGTGGCTCAGTTACTCAGGTGTTTGTCCACTGATCTGAAGGTTGGCAGTTCAAATCCCACTCTCAACGTAATAATCATCGGTTGAGCGGTCAAATCCACTAACCCACAGGTTGGCGATGCGATTCCAGCTCCCACAGATGAATACTGTCATTATGTCCTTGGACAAGACACTTAACTCACCTCACCCCCAGTGTCTTGAAGGTGGAAAAGTGCTATATAAAAACGTGACCATGATAATTTACTTAAAAACCTGCAGCTTTTGCTATTTGCGTCCATTCAAAGTGCAATTTCATTTTGACTGCAATTCTTCTCACAGCCCTCTTGCATGTACTGTGTGAATTGGTCAGTCTAAATGGCTTATATAGATGTGGGCATTATTCATAGCAATCAATATCTCTGTATTGCATTAGAAGAAAAGTGCTAAACCGTGTCTGTATGTGTCCTGGCCTTGCACCAATAGCGAATGGATTGACCAATTCACCACAATTTGTCCAGTCCGTGTAAAGAGGTTTTTAGCCATGGCAGTATTGTAGTAAACATGTGTAACTTTGCAAACTAATCTGTCACCAAATGTTCATCCAGACTTTTCAGAATTTTTTCCCACGCTTTTTGTGGTAGCACTTTTGGTTAAGTGGGAATCACATTCACTTCAATTGAGAATTTGGGAAATGTTTCACTGCTAAAATCTGATATAAATGTTCAGTGTTTATGTGCAACAACAAGTCAACAATGCACTGATTCTCTGGAGGCTTTAAAACGGCTTTGTAGTCCCTATAAAACTTCTTTACTGTCAAGATCGTCAGCACCATGCAAAATAATACAACCGGAAAGACGACGGCAGCGTCAACCGATCGCCATTTTCAAAGTTTTTGCAAATATTTTTGACATGTTTTAGTCTTTTTAACTTTTCCCATTTTCTTGTCGTGGACTTTTTAACATAATGCGTCACCTGTTTCAAATGCCTAACCTTTTATCACTCAGATGTAAAACAGAACAGTGCCTCGTACAAGCATAAAAACCCTGCCTTGAACTTACACTCACCTGAAGTTCTTTATCACATGGCTCACTGTATTCCCACAAAGCCAAGCACTCTCTTTATCAAACTACTACGAGTTGTGCTACTGATTAGTGAAGTGGTCGAATAATGCCAAAAGCTCTCATTTGGAGAGTACTTCGTTATTTATCATCTCAATTTCTTAGTCCTTAAAAACAAATGATTCAAATAAGTTCATGAACTCAACGCACTCTCCTGTCTATAATGGTGATATAACAGTGGAAGGCTCTATCAAATAAGCTTTATAGAGGAAGTGGGACAAAGTGGGCAATACAAGGAGAATATGCTAATGCTCAATTTTTTTGTAATGCAATGAATGCAGGGGCAGGACCGAGGAGGGGCTTGAGGGGACACTAGCCTCCCCTAGAATAACCAATGCACCCCCATAGCTCACCCAAAGATTTTTGTCACATTTTCATAGACATTCAGTCTTGACTAACATGTTCAAATGGCGACCACAAACTGTACAAAATGAGACTACAATAAAAACCAGGATTCCATAATAGGTTTTATAAATCATCAGGGGTGTCCACCCTTTTTTCACCAAGGGCCTCATACTGAGACATGTTTGAAGCGGGGGGCCACAAACCAGTGTGGATACACGGAGTCAAATTATGCATTTAACACAGGTTTGACAGAGCTATTGCACCTTTAATAAGACTTGGAAGAATATTTTTAGGTCTCTGTCACAATGCAGTGTGATGTTATTCAGGTTATAGAGGTAGAATTTCTTCAATTTGTAGTAAAAAAAAAACAAAAAAAAACTTCCTGATCAATTGGGTCAGTTTAGAAGGAGGCATGAGGGCCAACAACAATTGGTCTGAGGGCCACATTTGGCCCCTGGGCCGTATTATTATTTTTTTTATTTAACCTTTATTTAACCAGGAAGGTCCCATTGAGATTAAAAACCTCTTTTTCAAGGGAGTCCTGGCCAAGAGGCAGCACATTTCAAAACAAGTACATTCAAACAAACAATGTTAAAATTGCATAGATCATGAAAAACAGTTGCACATAATCGAGGCAGTCTGTAAGGCTTTGAGTTTAGTTTTAAAAACATTTAAGGACAACAGTTCAGTCAGTTTCCAGTCTTTCTGCAGCAAGTTCCAAGTAAAAGGTGCAGAGTGAACAAAGGCTTTCTTCCCCAGCTCTGTGCGGGCAAAAGGAACAGACAGCAACAACTGATCATTTGATCGCAAGGAGTAAGAGCCACTATTTTTCCTTGTGATCAAAGTACAAATATACTTTGATACTTTGATCTGTAGTTTGGACACACCTGTTCTAAATGAACATGTTAAGTGAGGGCCCTCAGTGAAGAACTTAGCACCCCATAGCTCCTCCGACAATGCTCCTTGACAACCAACGTTCAGTATAAATGATCCTGAATTACCCTTTTTTTCTCTATTGTTTATTTTATTTATTTATTTTTTGTAACTACTTCTAATCTACATCTAATATCTTGAATTACGTTTATTTTAATTTTTGTCAATTATTATTATTTTTTATTTATTTATTATAACCATTTGTAATATTATCGTGAATTACCCTTATTTTTTCAATTTTTTTTGTTTTTATTTAACCATTTGTAATTTGTAATTTAAAAAAATAAAATTCAGATAGGGCTATAACTATAAAGCATTTAATGATAGCATGTTAGCAAGGAGCAGCACCAGAAAACATGCATCTTTATTAAAATACCCAGCGGAAATGGTCCCCTGTGTTTTGCGTTTGCTGATGTTTTTTGTAATTAAATCCATTTGTGTCATTACTGCTTTGATAATTATTACAACGTATTATCCGTGCTGGGGAACTTGTCATTAGTCGCTTAAGAACCAATTATCATCTTGGGAAATTGGGCTCCATTTCGACATGACTGGGAGACAAACATGTTAGCAGCAGACCCACAGCATCCAAAATGGATGTGACATATTTGATTACCGTTAGCGAGCGCTGTGTTGTCTTTTGAATTCGCTTGTCACTTCACGTTGTCGTCACGCGCGCCCGACATGCAAACACCAACACGTTCACAGCCGGACATGTGGCAGCCCGCCGTACATGTGCTATTGTGGTAGAGCAGTGCATTGTGGGAGGTTTAATTTGAAGTGCTGCTCGGCGCTACCTGCTGCTTTACCCGCGGAGCACACAGGACAGGATTAAGCCTCATTAATTGGATGTGGAGTTCATTTGTGGAGGTGAATTCTCATATGAAATGCAAGGCCAGGTCGCCGTTAGCTGCTGGCATCGTCCTCAGCGCTGGCACAGTATTAACGCTGACACACGCTAATAAAGCTAGCTGTTTGGATGCTCCACAAATGGACCTTATTAAAGAAGTGAAGTGACTCAAAGAGGGGGGATTTTTTGGAGCTTTCTACCATGTTATAGCAATCTTGTTTTCTGCAAATTTCGCATTTTCAAAACAATAAAAGGTAACATGCTGATCTAAATATATTACCCTATAGAATTGTAATGCCCCCTAATTAAGTAAACCTTATCCTCAGATATCAACATGTTCCAGTCTAATATTTATTTTACAAATATTAATTGTAGCTTGAGCTCGAACGGAGATGTCATTTTGGCCATAGTGTCACTTGCTTCTCTCCATGGAAAGAAATATGTTTAATGCTATGTGTGGAACAAAACAAAGCAAACAAGCAGATGGCGGACCCTCCACCACAAATGTTACACAATGGACCTTTACAACAGACTTTATTGTATATAGACATCGAGGCTAGTGGTTATAGCGGCGAATTTGGAGCTGAGTCTAAGAATTCTGGAGCCTTTTCGACCTGCGGGCACTCAATCAAACCTGTTGCTAACGCTAGCGAAAGCAACCTCATGGAAAGAAGGTGCCTTATTTATCTCTTAATAATGTTCATATCTTGATTTATAAACACAAAAAATATCATTTACGAAGATTTTATAACCAAAATGCAGCAGTTACAGAGAGAGGGGTGACAGTTTTACAATGTAAAGTGAATTGGACTTTACATTGTCGATGGAGCCGGAAGTGCGCCCATGATCACTTCCTAGACCACAACACTGGGATTGGCTGACTGACACGCACGGAAGGGAAAGCGGACAAGAAGAAAAGTTTGGAAAAGGAACAGTGACTATGGCGGGATGAATGTTTGATCAGCAATCAAGTGTGCACCCCTGACTGTAGCCACCCTCTGTGTTGACACCCTGTCCTCACACAAATTATACCATTATTCTTTAATAGTGTTAGAAAAAATTTAATTCTGTCAACTTGACAAAATGTTATTAGAGTGAAGACATTTTGCTGCTCATCCAAGCGACTTCTTTTGGAACTGAAGAAGCTGAAATGAAGAAATCGCTTGGATGAGCAGCGAAACACCTTCACTCTAATAACATTTAAGAGTTTAATTTTTTCTTTTAGACCCAATTGAAACTAAACTGCTCCTAGTAGCCTTAACTATAGCCAAGAAAACAATACTCATTAACAGGAAATCAAAAAGCAAAATCAACCTCAACCAATGGAAAAATCTACTCCTTGAACTGAATACACTTAACAGATTATTATTATTATTATTATTATTATTATTATTACTTATTTGTTTTTATTTATTATTGTATTTTATTATAATTATAATTATTTTTAATTTATTATTTTATTTGATTTATTTTTTGTGTTTAACTTTGTCTTAGATCACTCTTAATTTTTGCATAATTAATTGTGAATAATATATTATAGTATATACTCTCCCCATCATTATCAGTATTTCAAGCAGTTTATAATCACTATTCTTACTAAAAATAAGATATTTTACAATGGATTACACATTATTATTTAATATTGAGTTAAAGGCACACTATGAAACTTTTCTGGAAGAGGGTACGTCACCTGCTTGACTCCATACAGATGTCATTGCTTTCTATTTAAGATTTTACAGTATGACATTAAACGTATTCATCTCCATGGAGACAAGCAGTTGACATCACCAAGTTAAATAACAGGTCATGTCTGCGGAGCGGTGACCTCGCTCTCAGTATTTTTGCACTATAAAAACACCTGCAATTGAATGAATGCAAAACGAGTGAGCACTACGCCATGCAGTTTTATGTTGACTTTTATGTGAAGCACTTCGGGCAGCTGAGGTTGTGCTGTATAAATAAACTTGAATTGAACTGTGGAACATTCTAGGCAAAGCAACGTCTTCGCTATGAAAAGGATGGCTGCGTATCCTCCTCCCGAAAACGTACATAGTGCACTTTTCCTCGTGAAGAATCCGACAAAGTCATAGAAGTGTAAGTGGGTGTAAGTAATGGGCTTTGTGGCTTGTATTTCATTAGGAGCAGAGAGAGGTGCTGTGCTCTGAGTTCAAACTGCACTTGGAGCGTCTGGAGTAAAGCCAGGCTCTCCAGCTGTGTCCCACCCAAAAGAACTGCAGAAGGGTCCTGGAGACGCACAAAGACTCAGGGAACACATACGCACAGATGAAAGAGTCATACAGCCACAGTATTTCAGAGAGTTCACAGGTTTATAAAGCCACCTAACACCGCAAGTAACGTCAGGATTATTCTGTCAATTAACCGTTGGGATTCTGTGGGTAAGAAGATAAAAGTGATTACGTAGTAGGGTTGTCAAAAGTAAGTAATTGATTAAACTAGATACTTATTTGAGCAGTTATCAATACAAAAAAGTCATATTCAAACAACAGAACAGTATCAGCTTTACTTTATACAATTATTCTATATGTTTTGCAGCTGTAAAACCCCGCACCACACACTTTATACACTTTTCTCACGCAGACGTTAACATTTTCTCACATTTCTCTTGTTTAAGCACTCTCAAAGTTCAAACCTTCGTAGATTTTAAAGAATAAGTACAGTTTTATAGAATGAAACCAAAAATCAAGACCTGTATTTAGGGCCAAACATTTGGTTGAGAAATAAAAATGTAATGATGATATATATATATAATGATAGCTTTTAGAAATATTTTTTTTATATTTATTTTTATATTTAATGTTTGTTGTAATTAATAATAATTTGTTTATATTTCATTTATTTTTTTATATTCAATTTTGATGATCATCTTACGAGGTTGCACACAAAAGAAATTGTTAAAAGTGACTCACGTGTATTTTCACAGTTAATCTGAATTTTAGTCGTGACAACTTTATTGCACTGATCATTTTAGACGCAGAAGTTATTTTATTTCAATGTATACTAACTCTAATATTACTTTTTCATTCATAATAATATTTTGTGTGTAATATGTAAAGTTTTGTATGCTTAGGAGTTCAGTATTGTTTCATCTTAGACCAATTTTGAAGTACTATATATTGCCCAACTAAATATAGACGATATACGGTACCCAAGAGCAGACTTAAACCACGAAAACTAATCTAAAGCTACAATATAATCTACAAAACAATCATGAGCTGCAAAAAATAAATAATAGATAGCAGAATAAAGCATTTAAGTACATAGTTTGCATCTGTAATTTATTATAGAGGTTATTAATTTAACTTTTCACAGCTTAAATCTTATTGTATATCAGAAAAAGAACAAAAAATCTCCCAGTAGTGCAAAGAAAATGTACACATGATAAATACTGACCCCAAAAAATAAAGTTCCAGCTGAACGATAAGTCGACATAGTGATTATCGTGACCTATTTCTTCCTAGTGTTAATAATTGTGAATACACGATAACTGTATTATTAATTTCTGATTATGTGACACCCCTAATCACCACTTTATATGTTTGTTTCCTCTATTAAACTAGTTATATTGTATTTCCACTGAACACAAAACACTTCTAGGTCTTTGCTAACCCCTTATGGCTGAGGTTAACATATTTTTTTTACCTGGAAAGTTTATAAAAAAAACCCAAAGTCTTTTTATTCGGACTAGCTAAACCAAACCTTTTCTTACTTGACCTGCCACAATCCCTGACAGGTCAAGTAAGTCGCTAACCCCTCATTCACTCCACAGCCCTGCACTCTGTAGACTCTATAGAGCTTCATTCACACAGAGATTCAGACACACAACTTGCTACTTTTCTGTCAAGTGACTCTGGCGTCTGGGTGAAAAAAAAGTCTAAACGCTAAACTCAGATAAAGCTTGATTTCTGTGATAAATAATTATCAGATTGGACTGACACAAGCCTTTATAAACTAATAATAATCATCAGATGGATCTGTTATGACATTATTTAACCCTATAGCGTCGGATGCTATCGTCGCTGATAGACTCGCGGTTGTGGACTTTCCATTGCCGTAACTCCACAACCAATTGTTCTTCATGTAAATTCAAATGGTGTCTCAAAGCAGAGGCATGGGGCTCTTTAAATATGTTACTTATTTTACCAAAGATTAAAAACATAAGCTGCAGAACTTCAGATATTCTTTAGTATAAATTCCAAAAAATATGACCTGGCAAAATCAGTGTCTTAATAATGCATAAACGCCTGACATTTTTTTTAATAGGAAGGGCTGTAAAAACCTAGCTCTAAGTACAATGTGCATAATGTCTTGTATAAATGTTTATTATTGTTCATATATGTAATTTAAAGTGTTTCTGAGCTGGCCAGATAGTTTTGTCACTGTTTGCTCGCATAAAAGTTACTCAAAAGTACATCCGTTTTTACATTTTTCTTCTACTTAAACTGGTCTTCCACACTTATTTGATGCGTCAATGGAAAAATACAGATGGATTTGTGAAATAGAGGTAGTTGTGTGAAAAAGGGCAAAGGTACATGGTGATACCTCATTTAATATGATTTGTATGGCTAAAAAAAGAAAAAAAGTCTAGGCGTGCTATAATGGTCTATAATGTACTGAGTCCTTAAAGGGCCTAAATCTTTACTCGTATTGTTATGGATCTCTTTAACCTAACATTCATGATACTACCTGTTATTCTGCAGGAGTCCATCTCTTGTCTGTTAGCCTACGAGACGATGTGGCCAGCCGCCTTGAGCCACTTAGATTAGACTAAACGGGTACGATCGTTTTGATGGTATAAACACACTGTACGTATGTTCATTTGTCACTATTAAGGACAACAGCTCTTTGATGATTGTGCACATGATTGATCAATAAATCTGACTTTTTCATTCAAGACAACTTCTCTTGTTGATTTTATATTTCTCAAGATTTGTATTATTAGAAATCCTACAACAGATCTCACTTAAGTAGATTGGATTATGCATTTTTTTCGTGAGATCTGGAAATTCTCGCTCTGTTAGCAGCTCAAGCTAAGGTAAACGGCTGACGCTAGCAACTTTACACTATAACGGTTTATTTAAGAGCGTTTTATTCATAATCAGGATCAACATTGAGATAAACCAGTGCTTCTATCTGATTCATTCAGTCGTGTTGTGTCCAGTTAAAAACCTGTCGCCATGCTGTTGTTTTTCCGACTTTCGCGATGCATTGTGGTCTATATTGCTGTCTAGTGACCACTCATGCTTACTACTTTTCAAGGTGCATTGTGGGACACCAACTGGACATTCGGACACCACTAAAAACAGGATGACCCCTAAAGAGTGTGGACATGCAGACTTTTACTCATTTATTCGTATTATATCGTTTATAGATCACTGAATTCGATGATTGTTCCAGTTGTGGAGAAAGTGCTTACATGTTAGATTCGCTTTGCTCTCAAGAACCCCCAGAATTTATGTTTTCAGAGACCATCTTTAGAGCCAATCTGGAGGGATAGTTTAGCAAAGAAATGTGAAGCGCTTGCATGCTATAAAATGTTTGCTTATGGTCGTAAAGTGAAGCCGGGGCCCTGTATAAAGCAGTGTGCAGCTGGTCAGGGAGTGTCTATAAACGCTACTGTTTTTCAAAGCTTTAAACTACAGCACTTTGGAATATGTTGTTTTTTTTGGATTAGCACAAGGATCAACAAATCTTTTCTATGACGGGTACTTTCAGGCGTTTTTTCAGTAAACCAGAACTGAGCCGGGGATAACTGTTATGTACTAAACCAGGAATTAACTAGAGAGAGCTGGACTCATTTTAAACTGAGTGAACCTGCAGATGTTTATTTCAACCTGCTCACTACAGGTGTAAATTAGTATTCACGCTATAACCTCTGAGTCGCATCTTAAACTTTTTTCTTGGTCAGCGTATTGTTGTCCACTACAACCTGTAACAGTAGACAGCAGTAAACGGTCACATTTTTATAAAGCACTTTTCCAACTTTAAGGCACTCACAGCACTTTACATTAAGGAACCACTCTCCCATTCACACACATATTCATACACCAGTGTACACAGACACTGTGGGTGAGGTGTGGTTGTGTCCCTGCCACAGCATTGATCTGTGGGAGCTAGAATTTATTTAATGCAAGACAGTGACTTATACAGTGGTGGCAAAGGGTGATAAGACATAACAACATATGATTTGTAGATGTAAGTTATTTACAATTGTTTGTGTTGTGTTATGCGTGTATGTTGTGTGTGTGATATTTGTTTGGTTTTGGAGAAGGTAAGGATGCAAGTACTTGTAAATCATAAATCATAAGTAAGGAAAGAAGATATAGAGAATGGGGGAAAATTATGAGGGAGAAAATAAAAACAATATAATACCATTAAATTTAATACTAATAATAAATTAATATAAAATCAACAACAAGAACAAGAACAACAAGAAGAACAACAACAACAAGAAGAAGAAGAACAACAACAAGAACAACAATTTTTCAATTCAATTCATTTATTTTTGTAACGCCCAAAATCACAACAACAGTTGTCTCGAAGGGCGTTCATGTTTTGGTTGATGGGGGAAACCGGAGTACCCGGAGGAAACCCATCCAGACACGGGGAGAAACATGAAAAACTCCACACAGAAAGGCCTGGTGACCCGGGGATCGAACCAACCTTCTTGCTGTGAGACATGAGTGATGCCACTCAGTCACCGTGCCGCCAAGACACAAAAAACAAAACAACAGGAAAAAACAACAACAACAACAAGAAGAAGAAGAAACAATATAATAGTATTACATTTATGAATAAAAACATGAAAAAAAAAGTTAAAACATTTACTTTATTAAATTAATGATATAATAATAAGAGAAAAAAAATATTTGTAATAGTTTAGTCCTTTTTCTGTTTCTGTTATTTTTCTTTCTTTCTCTCCTTTCGTGTAGCCATACTAAGGACTTGAGCTTAGCTGTTGCCAGGCGCTGAGGAGGCAGCGAGACGAGCAGGTGCATCACACCTTCTCAACTAATGGTGTTTATGTCGACAGTGGGATTCGAACCGTCAATCTTTAGGTCAGTGGATAAACACAACAACTGAGCTACTGAAGCCAACTAAACAAGACATTAACTGCAATAAAATACAAATAAATACATGCAATAGAACACAATGTCTTAAATGTCATGCCATATTGACTTGTTTGCAATAGCAGCAGAGTACATGAGAGTTAAGTGTGCTTTTGCAGTCAGAATCTTTGGAGCGTCCACGATGAAAAGTGGAGTGGAGTCTTGTTGTGTAACATGCCAGACGGCCCAGGCCTCGGTGATTGGATGTGGGCAGATAAAATGCATTGGCGGTAACGCAGTGTGAAGGCATACCTTATTTTGTGCTCCTCTATCTGCAGAGATGTGTCACACGCACTGGATTCTTCTGTGTCGCCGATGACCCGGTGCACTGCAGAACAAACTCCACTTGGGATTTTGGACTAGCGCGCTCGCTGGCAAACATCAAATATTTACTGTCTACAGACGAGGCTCTTATTATTGCCCAACCAAGTATGTTATCTGGCTTTTATTGTGGAAATTCTGTACTTCTAAATTGAGGTAAAGCAAATACTAAATTTGGACAAAGCTTAGACAAAAAACCCTTTCAAAACCAGGACTAATCCAGGACAAGAACTGTTCAAAGCTAAGGATGAAAAAAAGTACAAACTTCACTTGCGTAAAAGTAAAGGTCACATATTACTATTGTGTACTCAAATTAGTATTTAAGTTAAAGTACTTACTGTAGAACATGCTTACAGCAGACCTATTCTACAAAATCTTTTAGAGCTTTTAACCATGTTTCCCCTCACCATTTACTCACCTGAAGTTGTCTTTGGAGTAATTCGTGCATGTTTGAGCAATCTTTAACCACTTATCTTCATATTGCTGCACACGTCCACTGCTCTCTTCTTACTTCGTTCTTCGGTTTTATTTTCTTAATCGGTGATACGTACAGGATTTGGCAGCGTTGTGTAGTCATTTTGGTGCAAATGAATAAAAATCTGATGCTCGTTTGCTTGCGTGATGTGCAGCGATCCATCAGAGGCGCCGACTCTTCGCTGTGATGACATTTACGGCGACTTCAGCTCCCGTTGGGCACCAAAGTTTTTTAACATGGAAGTCAGTGGATCTGTTTCTTTTATTAAGTCATTTTAGATGAATATTGAGATTTTAAACATGCATATTATAACTGTATGATCCATGGGTGTTATAGATTATAGCTATACAATGGTCCCTCGCTATATCATGGGTCACCTTTCTCGATCTCGCAAATTTTTTTTCTATGCAATTTTACAGCGTATGAACGTGCATTGTGTTCTGCGTCCTGATTGGCTAAGGGACTGTAGTCCATTGTCCATCAGTCTCCTCTGTGCCGTGTCTCCTGTACAGTACAAAATGTGTTCAGACAAATTTACATAAATGTTGTATTGCAGTGTGACTCTGAAGTGCTGTATGCTTGCAATTTGCTTTCTCCCTGACAAAACCCACAAAGTCGATGAAACATTCTGCACCGACAAAGGTGCCTACGAAGGTTTGAACTTTGAGAGTGTTTAAACAAGAGAGAAATGTGAGAAAATGTTAATGCCTGTGTGAGAAAAGTGTATAAAGTGTGTAACTCACCAACTCCAATGTGGTTCCATCTCTGCTTAGACCTGCAAATACTGTTGTCACGTTCTTGAGCACGACACTTTGGCTGTATGATTGTGCAAGTGACTGTTTGGTCGTGGTCAAACGGGTCAAAGGTTCTCGTCGGAAGTCTGGTTTCTGTCCGTCTACCCCAGGGCAGCTGTGGCACACCAGCTGATAGGACTGAATAAAGAGTTTGAAAAGCACTATCTAAGCATACTTCCACTGTGTTTTTCTTTCTGCATTTTCCCCTAAATCGCCCGGAGCCAACTGAATACTTAACAAATTACAAGTATAGTTCTGCTGACACCCAATGTATTTCTCAATTAACATGGATTTTTCAGGAAGATAAAGTAAATGCAAAGTCGGCAGAAATCACATAGTCATATTTATAGATCTTGAAGTGCTCCAACGCTGCTGTTAGTGCCACTATTGGTTAGCTACAGTAAGTCTTAAATCACTCATCTGTTTCAGCGTTTTATCGCCAAACTCATAGCGTAAATGAGAGATTTATGTACGGACTTGGAATAGGCCCTTAGCTCCAAGTGCATGACGTGATGTGGATGTCTTTTATAATATCATCAGCGTCTGGACTGGGAGTAAATCACGGAAGTCCACCCGCACATGCTAATCTCAAGTCAACTCGGACTACTTTATAACATGGCCGGATCCGTCGTCAGTGCAGGGTAACTCACCGCTTAAGACGAAAGTGTGGAGCGATAACGTTTTTTTTTTAGAACTGGTAGGATGCTATTAAAATGTAGGTGTAACTTAACGAGACAAATGAAGTAATGATCTGCCTGGAACCATCGTGTGTGGAGAGAACGAATAAAACATTTTACAAGTGGGTTAAATATTTTGAAAGTAGTAAGTATTCAGATTACTGTACTGGTAAGTAGTAAAGCTAGTGGTAGCAGTAGTGGTAATGGCGGCGGTTGTAGTAGCAGTAGTAGTGGTTGTAGCAGTAATTGTAGTAGTAGCAATGGTAGTAGTAGTTGAAGTAGTGACAGCTGTGGTGGTAGTAGTTGTGATAGCAGTGGTAGCAGTAGTAGTAGTGGTACCGGTAATGGTAATAGTATTAATAGTGGTAGTGGTAGTAGTAGTGATAGCAGTGGTAGCAGTAGTAGTAGTGGTACCGGTAATGGTAATAGTATTAATAGTGGTAGTGGTAGCAGTAGTGATAGCAGTTGTAGTAGTAGTGATAGCAGTGGTAGCAATGGTAGTAGTAGTAGTAGTAGTAGTGGTAGCGATTGCAGTGGTAACGGTAATGGTAATACCATTGAGAAGTAGGAGTGGTAGTTGGTGGCAGTGGTACTTATATCTTCTCAAAAAGCCGTCTATTTCTCCCGAGAGTCTATGATGCCAATAATACCACTCCTCCCTCGACAGTTGGATTGACAGGTCCAAGAGTCCGTCACGGCTGCAGGTGACACCGTTCGCGGGAAAACGGCGATAATGAATTAGCATCTGTCAGGGGTTGTCAGTGCGAGCGCCACTACACTGGGTCAACAGCTGCCGGCAATGTGATTAAAACTCCTGCCAAGGCAACGCCAAGTGCAACAGAAAAATAGACTAGAACTTAATTACAAATGCATTACCAACTCTCCGGCATGCCTAAACATTTACAGTGGCTATCTCGCTCGTTCTGTTTGCGCTGGCACATCTGAATAACAAAAGACTTGACAATAATGACTAGCTTCACTTTGAAAAGACTGAAAATGCGCTATAAATATCCGTACTTTGTCAAACAGGAGAGCAGCGCCAGCTATTATCTGGCATGACACATAAGTACGGGACCCTATTTTCACACCAGGCTGAATTTCCCACATATGGAAGTGGTTTATAGGCTGTCTGGGATGCCTCGTATAGATGGATCGCTGGTGTCCAAAGCATGAATGGCCACATGGAACCAGGAGAAAGGAAGTGACTGCTACGCCGCGTGGAAAAAAGAAGGAAAATGGACCTTTCATGGCATTGTCTTGTACATCTTAACCGTGTAAACAGCAATGTATAATTTTCAGTCAATAGGCTCTGTGTACAATAGCGCCCGGCAACCTCACTGTTAGCATCACTACTTCCTGTCCAGATGTCCAACTTGTCCTCCCTAACCCCTCATTCACTCCACAGCCCTGCACTCTTTTGTACATTCCGTAGTGCTTCAGTCATTGAGAGATTCATACACACAGCTGACTACTTTTGTGTCATGTGACTCTAGCGTCCCGGTGAAAAAAAGTCTAAAGGCTAAACTCTGATAAACCTTTATTTCTGTCATAAATAATGATCAGATTCGACTGATACAAGTATTTATGGGCTAATAATAATCATACAAGTTTGTGTCAAGCTGGATCTCACATTAACAGATTGGATTATGTTTTTTTTAAAATGTGAGATGTAAAAATGAACGCTCTTTTAACAGCTAACAAACAAGCTAACAAGTTTACTCTCGGTCTCACTCCAAATCACTAAATCCGTTGAATTTTTCATCCTCGATGTCACTTCTGAACAACTCCACCTACTTCAGAGGTAGATGAAGCACCCCTCAGGAAGTACATGGCTGCCATACTGTAATCAAGTCTAGAGAGCCCTTGTGCAATGTACATTATATCTTTAAATAATTTCACATATAAGTCGCATCTGAGTATAAGTTGTACCTCAGATAAACTATGAAAAAAAAGCGACTTATAGTCCAGAAAATACAGTAAATGGTTTGGATTATTAATTTTTTTTATATGAGATGTGGAAATGTTCGCTCTTTAAACAGCTCGAGTTAAGGTAAGCGGCTAAAGCTAGCAACTCTTCACCATAATGGTTTATTTATAATCAGGATCAACAATGAGATAAACCAGCGCTTCTATCTGCTTCATTCAGTCATGTTGTGTTCATTTAAAGACCTGTTGCCATTTCAGACTCTAGCAATGCATTGTGGGCTATACTGACCAGTCTTGTGACCACTGATGTCCACTACTTTTCAAGGTGCATTGTGGGAAATTTTGAGTGCACTACTTTTTCACCAACTGGACATTAAATTCAATTCAATTTACTTTTGTTAAGCCCAAAATCACAGCCGCGGTTGCCTCTTAGGGCTGGACATGATAATTGAACCAACAGAAAGAAAATCAACAATGAAACAGACATTGGTCAATAAGGGACAAGCAGATTAATCAACAGAAAACAAGCAAATGGAGAACTGTCCCAGACTGTCCCCTGTCCTTAGATCCTCCTTCTTGGCAAGGACAACCACAGTGAAGGGGAAATCCACTCCTATGGACGGACAGCTGCAAATGTGTCCAGGACTAATGTGCATCCATTCGGACGCCGCTAAAAATGGTGTGACCCCTAAATAGTGCCCTAAGTAGAATAGTGTGGACACAGTGAGCTAGCTAGCGTACTGCTGTGCACAAAGCCTATCGCTGTCTGCAACTGTGCTATTAATAATTTCACTGTCTGGAGGTCAACTCAAGCGGCTACACATCTGATATCAAACAAAAAAGAGAGCATTTATTTATTTTAATGTGGCTGAAAAGGTTAAAAAGCATCATCGGAAATAGTTTTCAAACTTCAAATTTTAATCTCATGACAACAACTGTAACACATAGCAACAAGTCCCGTGTCTCATTTGGTTAAAAGCTGTTGAAAATGTCATTTGTAGCACACAACTAATCACAATTATGAATCACCATGCCCCTTTAGTCACACCGTGTTCCGGCTGTAATGGTAGTATTTTGTGGAGTGGGCTCGGTGTCCAAAGGCATAAAAATGGTCCATTCATTTCACTTGTGGTATTTTTGTTATAACATTTTCAGCTTTCTTCCACAATCGTCAGCCGTAGTGAAATAAGTTACACTGTAATGCTTTATTCATTCACATTTCCTACTCGATGGTAGTGAGCTTTTGTAGCCACAGCTGTCCTGTGCTGATAAAAGAGAGGCTAGTAATCTGCACCAACAACCCCTCGTGCATGGGGGGACGACATGTACTTTCCAGAGCTGGGATCAAACCACCAACCTTAGCTTTGTTTGATGAAACTGTATCTGCTAGAACTGCAAGATTAATCGCAATCAAATCGAAATTGTAATTTGAATCAGTGCAATTAGCAAATCGCCAAAGCTGCAATTTTTATATAGCACATTTAAATGTAACTTAAGCTGCCCCAAGTCTTTCACATGAAAAAGTCAACAAAAAAAAACTCCAAAAACTAATACCAATAATTTGATACATAGGATAACTTGGTGTTTTATGGTTTTATTGTTCTTTGCCTATCTAACTAGTATTAAATGCTAGGGAGAAGAGGTGGATTTTTAGTCTAGTTAAACCGCATTACAGACAGAGGATCTGACAGGCAGATGGCGCTGTTTTAAAGTTTAGGTGCTGCCACAGAAAAGGCTTTGTCACCTCTGATCTTGATCGTGCATTTCAGCACAGCAGTTCTCAGGGCTCTGGGTGAAGTATAAAGCTGCAATAACTCCCTCAAATGAAGAGGACCCATAGAGTCACACATTTAAACATAAAACCCATAGCGTGCACACATTTAAACATGATCAAAAACATCCTAAATTTACCCGATATGAAACTTTTAAAGTACCATCATTTTCTACCAAACAACAAAATCGCAATACTTCACAATTAGATATTTTCCCCAAATCGTGCAGCCCTACTATCCACTGATCCACTGCCAAATTTGAAGCCCCTGTGCAAACCACAACCAATTTTTAGGAACACACTCAATGCAATACCTGAATGCAGTAATACCTATTAGTGTAGTCCAATGACAATCTGGTCTTTTTTAACAGATTTGTTTTTCTGGGAACACCTTGAGGTCCCACTAGAGGTACTGGAGGAAGTGTCTGGGGTGGAGGAAGCCTGGGAGTCCCTGCTTAGACTGCTGCCCCCACGACTGTCTTTTTTCCAAGGTTTGGTTTGACGAACCACCTAGTTCCTCACCTAGTTTAAGGAACCTTTTGAGATCTAAATTCTCCAAATACGGCGTGTCTAAAGTTACCCAAAGTGACCCTGGCCCCACGTTTTTTTTTTTAGCCCAGCTCAGAACCCATTTACCTTTTGTTACGACCCACTGACTCTCAAATGTGTCTGCGCTCCTATTCTGGACAGGGCTGTGATTAGGTCCGATATTATTTTGATTTCTCGCATGGCCCTCCTGATAACACACAGCTTATAGACAGTGCTAAACTGAAATTCCCTGGTAGCTCTAAGCCTTTTGAATTAACAAAAAAGTGCATTAGCGAGTATTCATTATGCAGGCCAATGACTTAGAAGTAATGTGCAAAATTACAATCCATTATAGTGACTGATTTTCCACACAGAGCCAACAGAAAGGACTGGAATAAGCTTGAATAGAATTATAGCGAAGTGAATGGGACATGTAGTTAGCAGCCGCTCCAATGGACACAAGATTCCCTTAAATACAAATGCCTCTTTAGTACGTTGCATTATGGTTTTGACTGGCTAGCTTGTGTGTGTGTGTAGAGCGTGCGGATGTGCCCTGTCATTTATTAGACGAATCAGACTGCCGCGCCATCCCGCTGTGGGGCGAAACAGGCTATTTAAAGGAATCAGGGCCGCTCGAAGTGTAGAACGGGGTGGTAGGGGCCGATGAACCGCTCACGTAGGACGATGGATTGGAGATGACAACGCGGGAGACGTGTGATGGAAGATGGATGGTAGAACAACGAGCAGGAAATGGATCAAATACTGGCTCAAAGTTCAGTGTGGTCTCTTCTGCAGGAAATAGAGTTATTTTTATCGTTGTATTTTAACATCAGACTGAAAAGAATGTCTAGCCGCAAGATTACTATGACAACGTTTCTGGACTTACTAACTCATTTTTACGAGGTTCAGCCATAGTCTATGTATATACGGACATAGCTAACCTGCTAGCTGCCGCGTTGAGTACGGGTGCACTTTCAGCTTCATCGACTCTGGCTCCAATTCACTTTGTTTTGAAAAACTGTGGCTCCTCACTCTAACTACTCCAGCCAGATTAATTTTGATCTTAAAATGTTCATATTAACCCGCTCTACATGATCCTGGTGTTTGTATTTCTCTATTTTCTCTCTAAATCAAGATATGAACATTAATAACAGACAAATCAAGCACCTTCTTTCCCTGAGGTTGCTCCTGCTAGCGTTAATAACGGGTTTGATTGACAGCCTTGCTAAGCACACACTCCATGCTAAACTAGAGGTGCAGGAGGGAAGGGGCATTACCTTCAACAGCCTCGCTCCAAATTGGCTCTTTGGTTGCTAAGATACTCACAGTCGGGATTCTAATTATGCAACTTGACTCCAAATATGCAGTTATATATCTATAACTGCTAGCCTTGATGAGCTTCATTTGACTGGAGCCGAATGCTGTGGGTGACGTTAAACTCACTTAGTCCACTTCTTTATACAGTTTATGGATTCAACAAAAGTAAAATTTTCAAAAACATTCTTCAAATAGTATAGCATCCATGTGACCTATATAATGGTAAACAGTCACCTTTTTAGATAGCGGTTTTCCACCTTCAAGACACTCAAAGCACTTTACAAGCTCGACCAATGATGTTTATGTCGAGAGCGGGATTTGAACCGCCAACCTTCGGATTAGCGGACAAAAATTCAACCAACTGAGCTACCGTCGTTCCAAACGAAATAAAAGATTCATATTTAAATAAATATATCTGAAAATGTCATTGTATGGTTGGAGATAAGATGCTTTTAGGCAGACAAAAGCAGTAGTACTTAACACATCTTCTTCTGTGTGACGCCCACTAACCATGTGGTGACAATGATATGCTTAAGTGGCTTACCTACTCAAGGCGCTTCCATTGTGCCAGAATGTTTTAAGAGCCAAGCACATCCCACTAAAACCACTTCAGGTGTTGATAATTATAATGCGCTAGCCAAAAGCCATCCTGAAAGTTAAGTATTATAAGCTTTCATTATATTAGTAATAATTGCTGGCACAAATGATGCACTTTGCTTCAAATTGTACGGTACAAAAATAGTAATAATATTTTGACTGAGAAAAGAAAATCTATTGTTTTACTATTTCACAATCAAAGTTTCTGAAGCATGTGTTTTAGCATTACGTGTTCTAGCATCACGTAATGATAGCTACAACGCGACGACTTGATCAAATCGTTTATTGAAGTTCCTATATCACACAAAATTTACTCTTCTAAGCTTTAAGTCATGTTAAAATGTTGTTATGTCCTCAAAAACAGACCTGGAGTTGTGTTTTGTTTCATTCACACATGTTTGAGTAATCCTGCATTATTAGTCTGTACATCTCCAAAGCTCAAAATGCTCTGTTCCACCTTGTGATGTCATGAAGTAGTAGTTTTCAAGTTAACAGCTACGTTTCACCTTTAATTCAGTAGAGATTGGCAATTCTAGGGCTGAAATTACCCAAATGATTCTAGTGAAAATGTTTGTAGGTTAGCTTAAAAACACTTTGTTCCACCTTGTGATGTCATGTGGTGATACAGGAAGTGCTCCAGAGTGTTTTCGGTTTCAGTTTGAGAAGAACTCAGCCTAAATCTGCAGGGTTTCTGTGTTAAACATGTGTGAATGAAACAAAACACAACTCCAGGTCTGTTTGTGATGAGGAAAAACATTATAACACAGATCAGAAAATAGCGTAATATGGACTCTTTTAGATTGGTTTAGGGGTCATGTTTAGGAGTTGAGCTTGTCTTTGTAATGAAGTAGTCACCATGCATGAACCATTTACCCAAGAGTTTTATATTTAATGCTTTTTATGATGTGAGCTCCTTCCCTCTATCCAAGCCTAGGAATTCATAACACTGGGTTACAAAAAAACATTTTTGAAAGTTGTCTGTGTTTTTTCAACTGAATTAGGATCATTTTGCACCGCTGAATCAAAAAATGATATCAATTTTTCTCAGTCAGGTCAGGTTTTGATGCTAATTTGATTTAAAAAAATCCATTCTTCTGTCTAAATTGATTACAATTTTGTGACATTATCAGTTGATTTTCTTTAATATTTCTCATCCAAAAAAAGTTTTAGGAGATAAAAAATAGTTTTCTAACAGAATGTATTAAATAAATGTTACGTTATGTTAATTGATAAAGGTAAGTACATGTAAATTGGAACGTTACATTATCATTGTGCAAAATTCAGGACATGAACTTCTGTTTTTATGAACCCCTTGAATGCTCAGCAGCAGGGATGTCTCTCTTCAGAGTCCAACAGTAATCAGCCATCATGACTGCATCCCAGCATCCCTGATACCTGGTCTCCATCTCTTTTATGTCCTGATGGAATCTCTCCACCTGTTCATCACTCAGTGATCCCAGATTCTCAGGAAACCTGAACATTTAGCTCCTTTTGGGAAAAAGGATGTGGAGCATAATCATTAAAACCACACTGGAGGAATCTTTGTCACTGATGTCAGGAACTTCTACAAAGACAGGTACTGGAATTTCATCACAGTGAGCTACAGGACGACGTGCTGATTCACGGTCAGGATACTTGAGGCTGCTTCGGTTCTTTCTGTTGATCCCAGTCACATCAATAGCCCAGAAGTAGCTATTGATGTCGGCTCCCTCCAAACCATGGGAATTCCAAACTTCAGACAACTCTTCTTGCCTTTAGTCCACTGACGCAGATACTTGGTGCATGACTTGCATGCCATGTGTGGCGCCCAAGCTTCATCTTGGTCACAAAGTTTAATACCAAAATAAGCATGGTAAGCACGCTTTATGAAACTTGTGACTTGATTCCTGTTAGGAACATTGGTGTATTCACCGCAGATGTAGCAGAATATGTCAGGCTTATTTTTGCAAGATCTTCTAGTCGAAGCCATTTCATTCACTTATGACTAATTTTTTTTTTAAATATATTACAAGTTGGCACATGCAAAATCTTCAGAATTTGTTTATAGCAAGAAATAACAGAATTTTGCATCATATGATGTGAAAATACTCATACATGTAAACAAAATCGTCCAAAAACAAATATGTAGCTTAGTTCAGAACATTGGCCTGATTAATGTGATTTTTGGATTCAGCACATCAAAATTATCCTAAATCAGCTAAAAAATCTTAAACAATAAATTTAGTGTTGACCAGTGTAATCAGTATACTCGTAGCAGTGGTCGAATGGAACAATGTAAAAATAGTAAAGTACTGAACTTTAGTGTAAATTTTAGGTATGTGAACTTTACTTAAGTAGATTTTTTAAGTGGATACATTTTACTTTTATATTTGAGAGCAGTATTTGTACTTTCTACTTCACTACATTTTGAACTGGACTGAAAAGGCCCGAGCCCGAGCCTGGGACAAGGTCCCGGTGAGGGACTAATTAAAACCGCGTCCGGAGCATGGAAAATGGCAAAAATCAAGTAGTAAACATGCCCCGACATGGCAGTGATTGGTATCAAAAACTAGAACACGACGAGCTGTATTTGTCACCAAAGACTCCGAGAAAAAATAACAAAAGACGACTCGGTAGCGTCACCTCAAACTTTTCATTTTCATAGGACCAATGGGAGCCCAACTCGGGAAAAAGTCAACGTAAAAATCTGAAACTCACATAAAAAATAGAACATGTCGGGACATGACAAAAATGATATTATGGCCCCGCCCTAAAATGTACAGGAAGTCGGCCATATTGGATAAAACCTGGGAATGACAAAAGCACATACCCTCACATTTAGGACATTTCCTCGCAGTTATCATCACAAACACTTCTAATTTGGTCAAAACCCACTAAACCCATGTGTGATTAAAGATTATCAATCAAATTTTAATACAACTTTGGGTGTGGTCATGATGATTTTTCAACAAAATCGCAAATTTTTTAATATTTCAAAAACATATTTCTCTTTTACACATTTTTTGTTGGGAAAAAGCTAATACACCATTTGCACATTTGTGAGCTGAACACAATTATATGCAAATCAAGGCAATCTCTCACAAAATGGCTCTGTAGTGCCCTCTTCAAATTTAATTTTTAAAAATTCCTAGGAGACAATCAATTTGTCTTGGACTTGTGAAAAAATTCACAGGGACCTTATTTGTGATGGGGCACAATGTGAGAAAGTCACATGACTGTAGCTGTTATGGTTTGGGAGAAAAATAATGGGTGGTATTATACTTACCGCTTTGAGGCCATTTTTGACCCCCTGAACTTTAATGAAAAGTCAATTTTATTGGACCCAAAATTCAAGGTTGGTGAAAAATGTATTATTTTGATGTTCAAAAAAATTAACATATCAAAATAACTCAATAGTGCCGCCTCAAAAATCAAAATACATTACGGCAATGAGAGACCTTTTTCATCATAGACAAATGAAATTTGGTACAAACATAAAACATGTTAAGACAAGTAGAAAATTATATTATGACCCCACCCTAAACCCTACAGGAAGTCGGCCATTGTGGGCAGGACCCAATTTTTAAACATTTTTACCTCGCACATTTGAATTTTTTGCGCCTCGGTTTTTCATTCAAGAAACTTGCAAATTGATCAAAATGAACTAGATCCATGTGGGATTATAGGGAACTCTTTTGGATTTTTTTAAATTATAAAATGTGGGTGTGGCCAGCCTGCAAAGAAAAAATATATTTTTTGAAGTTTTAAATGGCCCGTAACTCAAACATGCAGTGACCTATTTCCCGGCATTAATATACGTTTTGTTCAAAATCTTGTTCTTAATGTAATTATATAAATTTTCATAGGTCAAACATTATATTGCTCCACAGCGCCCCCTTGAACTTTTGAATAGGACCAAAAAAATTACTTTCTCAAAATCATTTGAAATTCGGCATGGACATCTGGCTTGACCATCTGAACAAAAAAGTTCATGAGAACATACCTCTATCTGCAACCATGTTACCGTGGTAACATGGTAATAATAAATGTGTCATTGAAATACATGAGGGTCAGACTACTGGTCTTTGTTGTAGACTAAATAGATGCTCTACACTAATCCAACTATGCCCTAAAATCCAAAATTATATTTCAAAATGACTCAATAGCGCCACCTCAAAAATCAAAATACATTACGGCAATGAGACCTTTTTTTATCATAAACAAATGGAATTTGGTACAAACAGCACAAATTATATTATGACTTCACCCTAAACTCTACAGAATGTCGGCCATTGTGGGCAGAACCCAATTTTTTCAAAATTGTAACTCTCACATTTGAATTTTTTACACTAAGAACTTTCATTCAAGAAACTTGCAAAATGGACAAAATGAACTAGGCCCATGAGGGATTAGAGGCTCCTCCGACGGCTCCTCTGGGATGTAAACAGTCTGTCCTGTGATCAAACATCTATCAACGACCACAACCCTGAAAAAAAAAACCTTCTATGAGCACATCTAAAGTTTGAAGTAACAGTACTGGAGTATACAGTTTTGGTTACTCTTCCCACTGTGAGGAAGTCTATAAGCACAGATGTGTGGTACTCAGTTACATTTTACTTTTTGAACAACTGTATCTTTACTCCTACTTAAGTAATATTTAGTTTGAAGTAACAGTCAACAAGTGACAGAAGCTTTATGTTGACGATATGAAATGATCTGAACATTTGTGTTTCTTGCACCGCTCTTCAGTAGTAGTTTCCCCAAATACTTCATATAAATACTCTTTGCTACTTGACAAATTTATTGGGTTGCTCTTAATCTTATTAGTACAATTTGTGGCCAACTCTACTCAATTTGCACAGACATCAAGGGAGCAACATTTCACTCTCACAGTTAGCTAATAACTACTAGCGTTAAACAGAATATATTTAATATTTTGTACATAAATGTCTAAATGTAGGTAAAGTATAGTAAAAAAGTAAAGTCATCTGACCTGGGACATGCTGAGAGCTGAAGTGGTTGAATTTGAGCCCGGTTGAGTTCAAGTTCTGCTGAAAAACAAACGAAGAACTAGCCGATTAGCTTGATGCTATTAGCTAGTTAGCTTAGCTTCTCTCCGAGTGCAGAGAGAAAATGGCAGAAAATCGGAATGTAAGGGCTTATATATGCAACTATTAGCAACCATGGAATGCATCTGGTTACCATGACAGCGGTTAGCTTGTTTTGATTTAATTTTAGGTTTGTTGTTATAGTTTTACATTGTGAAAAGACCGCTAACCATTGTCAATTCTCTACTCACGTGTGGGTCACTATATAGTCTCAGGGACTTCTGTTTGTGTACTTTTGCCTTATGCTCATTAGATGCATGGTTTTCTGTATTTTTAGCTAAATAAATGACAATATATTCCTTTCTTTAATCGTTAACAGGTGTCAAATTGGTTAAAAATAGAGACACGTGACTCATAACCCACATTGAGTCTAGAGCAGGCCTATCACAATTATGATGTCACTTATGTTAAATAATTAGAAGCCTCACCAGCCCTGCACCTATGACTTTTCCCACTGTGAGGAAGTCTATAAGCAGAGATGTGTAGTACTCAGTTACGTTTTACTTTTTGAACAACCGTATCTTTACTCCTACTTAATATTTAGTTTGAAGTAACAGTCAACAAGTGACAAAAGCTTTATGATTACAATAAGAAATGATCTGAACATTTGTGTTTCTTGCACCGCTCCTTCAGTTGTAGTTTCCCCAAATACTTTACTCTTTACAACTTAATAAGATTATGAATAACCCAAGAAGTTTGTTAATATAATTTGTGGCCAACTCTAACCAATTTGCACGGATGTCAAGGGAGCAACATTTGACTCCCACAGTTAGCTAATAACTACTAGCATTAAACAGAATATATTTAATATTTTGTACATAAATTAAATGTCTAAATGTAGGTAAAGTATAGTAAAAAAGTAAAGTCATCTGACCTGGGACATGCTGAGAGCTGAAGTGGTTGAATTTGAGCCCGGTTGAGTTCAAGTTCTGCTGAAAAACAAACGAAGAACTAGCCGATTAGCTTGATGCTATTAGCTAGTTAGCTTAGCTTAGCTTCTCTCTCCGAGTGCAGAGAGAAAATGGCAGAAAATCGGAATGTAAGGGCTTATATATGCAACTATTAGCAACCATGGAATGTATCTGGTTACCATGACAGCGGTTAGCTTGTTTTGATTTAATTTTAGGTTTGTTGTTATGGTTTTACACTTTGAAAAGAGCGCTAAACATTGTCAATTCTCTACTCACGTTTGGGTCACTATATAATCTCAGGGACTTCTGCTGGTGTATTTTTGCCGAATGCTCATTTTCATACATGGTTTTCTGTATTTTTAGCTAAACAAATGACAATATATTCCCTTCTTTATTGTTAACAGGTATCAAATTGGTTAAAAATAGAGACACCTGACCCATAACCCACATTGAGTCTTTAGCAGGCCTATCACAATTATTATGATGTGACTTATGTTGTATAAATAGAAGCCTCACCAGCCCTGCACCTATGACTTTTCCCACTGTGAGAAAGTCTATAAGCACAGATGTGTAGTACTCAGGTACATTTTACTTTTTAAACAACCGTATCTTTACTCCTACTTAATATTTAGCTTGAAGTAACAGTCAACAAGTGACAAAAGCTTTATGTTGACGATATGAAATGATCTGAACATTTCTGTTTCTTGCACCGCTCCTTCAGTAGTAGTTTCCCCAAATACTTATTAGTATAAATACTCTTTGCTACTTGACAAATTTCTTGGGTTATTCTTAATCTTATTAGTACAATTTGTGGCTAACTCTACCCAATTTGCACAGACATCAAGTGACAGCAACATTTGACTCCCACAGTTAGCTAATAACTACTAGCATTAAACAGAATATATTTAATATTTTGTACATAAATTAAATGTCTAAATATAGGTAAAGTATAGTAAAAAAGTAAAGTCATCTGACCTGGGACATGCTGAGAGCTGAAGTGGTTGAATTTGAGGCCCATTGAATTCAAGTTCTACTGAAAAACAAATGAAAAATTAGCCAATTAGCTTGATGCTATTAGCTAGTTAGCTTAGCTTAGCTTCTCTCTCCGAGTGCAGAGAGAAAATGGCAGACAATCGGAATGTAAGGGCTTATATATGCAACTATTAGCAACCTTGGAATGTATCTGGTTACCATGACAGTGGTTAGCTTGTTAGGCCCGAGCCTGGTACATCGTCTCGGCGAGGGACTCATTAAAACTGTGTCCGAAACCAGGAAAATGGCAAAAATCAAGTAGTAAACACGCCCTGACATGCCAGTGAGTGGTGTCAAAAATTAGAACTCGACAAGCTCTAATTGTCACCGAAGACCCCGAGAAAAAATAATGAAAGATGACTCGGTAGTGCCCCCTCAAACTTGATTTTCAAGAGGCCAATGGAAGCCTGAAAAAGTCAACGTAAAAATCTGAAACTCACATTAAAAAAATAGAACATGTCGGGACATGAAAAAAATGATATTATGGCCCCGCCCTAAAATGTACAGGAAGTCGGCCATATTGGATCAAACCTGGGAATGATCACACCCTCGCATTCAGGACATCTCCTTGCACAGTTTTCATGACAACCACTTCAAATTTGGCCAAATCCCACTAACCCCATGTGTGATTAAAGATTACCATTTACATTTTGAATATGACTTTGGGTGTGGTCATGGTAAATTTTCAACAAAATTGCAATTTTTGGAACATTTCAATAAAATATTTCCCTTTCACACATTTTTTGTTGGGAAAGCGCTAATACATCGTTTATGTATATTTGTCAGTTGAACACAATGATATGCAAATCTTGGCACTATTTCACTAAATGGCTCTCTAGCGCCCTCTTCAAATTTCATTTTCAAAAATTCATAGAAGACAATCTATTTGTCATGGACTTATGAAAAAAATCACAGGGGCCTTATTTGTGATGGGGCACAATGTGAGAAAGTCACATGTATCTCTAATGGTTTAGGAGAAAAATAATGAGTGGGAAAAAAAATTCCATTATTGGGTCCGAGCCTGGGACAATGTCCTGGCGAGGGACTCATTAAAACTGTGTCCGGAGCCCAGAAAATGGCAAAAATCAAGTAGTAAACACGCCCTGACATGCCAGTGAGTGGTGTCAAAAATTAGAACTCCAGAAGCTCTAATTATCACTGAAGACCGAGAAAAAAATAACGAAAGACAACTCGGTAGCGCCCCCTCAAACTTTCAGTTTCATTGGGCCAATGGCCACAAAATGGCTCTCTAGCGCCCTCTTCAACTTTCATTTTCAAAAATTCATAAAAGACAATCGAGTTGTCGTGGACCAGTGAAAAAATTCACAAGGGCCTTATTTGCGATGGAGCACAACGTGAGAAAGTCACATGATTGTAGCTTTTATTGTTTAGGAGAAAAATAATGGGTGGAAGAAAAAAATCCATTATTATTATACTTACCACTTTGAGGCCATTTATGACCCCCTGAATGTTAATGAAAAGTCAATTTTACTGGACCCAAAATTCAAGTTTTGCTAAAAAAATTATTATTTTGATGTTCACAAAAATTATTCTTTCAAAATGACTCAATAGCGCCACCTCAAAAATAAAAATACATTACGGCAATGGGAGACCTTTTTCATCACAGACAAATGAAATTTGATACAGACATATAACATGTCAAGACAAGTAAAAAATTATATTATGACTTCACCTTAAACCATACAGGAAGTCAGCCATTATGGCCGGAACCCCATTTTTTCAAAATTTTGCCTCTCACATTTGAATTTTTTACACTATGAATTTTAATTCAAGAAACTTGCAAACTAGACAAAATTAAGAGCACCCATGTGGGCATGTGGGATTATAGGCAACTCATTTTGAATTTTCTACATCAAAAAATATGGATGTGGCATGAACATCCCTACTGCTATACTGAACATAAAAGTTAAAGAGAACATACCTCCATTTGCAACCATGTTACCGTGGTAACATAATAAATGTGTGAAATGAATGGGGTTCAGAGTGCTGGTCTTTGTTGTAGACTAAATAGATGCTCTACACTAATCCAACTATGGCCTAAAATTCAAGAATAGTGAAAAATTTAGAATTGTCATTTGCTAAAAAATTTATACTTCAAAACGACTCAATAGCGCCACCTCAAAAGTCAAAGTACATTACGGCAATGAGAGGCCTTTTTCACCGTAGACAAATGAAATTTGGTACAAACACAGCACATGTGAAGACAAGTAAAAATGTATATATGACCCCACCCTAAACCCTGCAGGAACCCCATTTTTTCTAAATTTTCACTCTCACATTTGAATTTTTTATGCCATGGATTTTCATTCAAGAAACTTGCAAATTGGTCAAAATGAACTAGATCCATGTGGGATTATAGGCTACTCTTTTAAGTTATAAACTGTGGGTGTGGGCAGCCTGCAAAGAAAAAAGACATTTTTTGAAGTTTTAAATGGCCCATAACTCAAACATGCAGTGTCCTATTTCCTGGCATTAATATACGTTTTGTTCAAAATTTTGTTGCTGAACAATCCTGAATGCAATGATATACAATTTACATGGGTCAGACATTATATTTCTCCACAGCGCCCCCTTGAACTTTTGAATAGAACCAAAAAAAATTACTTTTTCAAAAACATTTGAAATTCGGCATGGACATCTGGCTTGACAAACTGAACGGGTGGCGAGGTCCTTTATCACTGCTTGCAGTTTTAATTTTATCATCATTATTGCCAGAGACCTGCTGAAAAGGCTGAGGATTTATTTTTAACACATTCATATTTCCAGCAAAGAAAAATATACATATAAAAACGGCTAGACAAAAATATTAGTTCAATTGTTTCTGCACAAATTCAGCATGAATCTTCAGTAAATTAGATCTCAAAATATTTAAAATACTTTACTTTTTACACTTTATGTACATTTTGAAACGGGTGCTTTAATACTTTTACTTATGTAGTTTTTTTCGTCAGGTATCTGTACTTTTACTTCCATCACTGACCAGTAGAATTCCATCCCAAGAGAAACTTTTTTTGCACATCAGCGCTATGGCCGTTTCTATGTGATTAATTTGTTGTTAAATTGACTTCACACATTGGCTTCTGTCATATAAATAAATACAAAAAGAGCCAGTCTTTTGAACGGCTCCTTTATATGAACTGATCCAAAAGATTCAGATCCCATAAAAGAGCCAAACCTCCCATCACTGCCATGTATCAATGTGAACACTGCTTGCGCGCTGTGCCATCATTTTTATAACTAATAAAAAACATGTTTCACTTGTTAAATATTGATGAACTTCAGTAATTAATTAATCTGCCATTGGGACAGATTGTTTCCATGGGCCCCGTTTCCACTTACCCCTGACAAGCGTTTCTGTACCTGTGCAAACCCACAGCATTCGGCTCCCGGTCTGTGGAGTCCAGATCACATCTCAGCTCCTGTAACAAGTTTGAAAGCCTCAAGCAATAATCCAAAATGTTGTTCGCTTCAGTCTGCCTTGTTTTGCTTCACAATAACACTTTTTCCCCTCCTCCAGTTTGTTTGCCTCTGTCAAAATGCAGCCTTTAAACTTCCAGGCTCCTTTGTCAGCAGCAAACCACACCCCGAGCCAGGGAAAAACAAGATCCTCTTTTTTTCTCCCTTTATTGTTTTGAACTCGTACTGCAATTAAGCCCTGCCTGCGCTAGTTTTCAAATTCAAATTATAGTGCTCTGCCCAAAGACACATACTTTTTTTCTCTCTTTTTTTTAATAATGATTCGATGGAAAATGGCTGGAGCAAGTATAAACTCTGCTCCATGTTGAGGTGGATGCACAAATTAGCTCGGTTGATTTTGCATTTACTGTATTTTCTGGCCCCTCCCCGAACCGCCACCTTAACGGGGTGGAGGGGTTTGAGCACCCGAATGATCCTGGGAGCTATGTTGTCGGGAACTTCATGCCCCTGGTAGGGTCACCCATGGCAACAGGTCCTCGGAGACGGGTCTGACTAAGAGCGGTTCAGAAGCCCCCATGGATAGAAAAACAGCGAGGCCAGTTACGTCGCCCGGACTGGCGTTACCGGGGCCCCACCCTGGAGCCAGGCCTGGGGTGGGTGCTCGGCAGCGAGCGCCTGGTGGCCGGGCCTTTCCCCACGGGGCCCGGTCGGGTCCAGCCCGAAGGAACGACGTGGGGCCATCCTCCCGTGGACCCACCACCTGCGGGAGGAGCCATGAGGGGCGGGTGCGGAGAGATCTGGGCGGCAGTCGAAGGCGGGTACCTCGACGACCGGATCTCCGGACATGGAGACTAGCTCTGGGGACGTGGAATATCGGACGGCCTCAAAGAGATTCTGGCAAACCGTCCGACGCCTCAGGAGGGGGAAGCAGTGCTTCACCAACACTGTTTACAGTGCGGGTGGAGAGCTGCTGACTTCGACTGGGGATGTTGTCGGGCGGTGGAAGGAATACTTTGAGGATCTCCTCAATCCCACTGTCACGTCTTCCGAGGAGGAAGCAGAAACTGGGGACCCAGAGGCGGACTCGTCCATCACCCTGGCTGAAGTCACTGAGGTGGTTGACAAGCTCCTCGGTGGCAAGGCTCCGGGGGTGGACGAGATCCGTCCTGAGTACCTCAAGTCTCTGGATGTTGTGGGGCTGTCTTGGCTGACACCTCTCTGCAACATCGCGTGGCGGTCGGGGACAGTACCTGTGGAATGGCAGACCGGGGTGGTGGTCCCTCTGTATAAGAAGGGGGACCGGAGGGTGTGTTCCAATTACAGGGGAATCACACTCCTCAGCCTTCCCGGTAAGGTCTATTCCAGGGTACTGGAGAGGAGAATCCGACCGATAGTCTAACCTCGGATTCAGGAGGAGCAGTGTGGTTTTCGTCCTGGTCGTGGAACACTGGACCAGCTCTATACTCTCCATCGGGTCCTCGAGGGCTCATGGGAGTATGCCCAACCAGTCCACATGTGTTTTGTGGATCTGGAGAAGGCATTCGACCGTGTCCCTCGTGGTGTCCTTTGGGGGGTGCTCTGGGAGTATGGGGTCCGGGGCTCTTTGCTAAGGGCTGTCCGGTCCCTGTATGACCGGAGCAGGAGCTGTGTTCGCATTGCCGGCAGTAAGTCAGACCTGTTCCCAGTGCATGTTGGACTCCGCCAGGGCTGCCCTTTGTCACCGGTTCTGTTCATTATATTTATGGACAGAATTTCTAGGCGCAGCCAGGGGCCGGAGGGGGCCTGGTTTGGGAACCACAGGATTTCATCTCTGCCGTTTGCAGATGATGTTGCCCTGATGGCTTCTTCGAGCCAGGACCTGCAGCAGGCACTGGGGCGGTTTGCAGCCGAGTGTGAAGCGGCTGGGATGAGAATCAGCTCCTCCAAATCCGAGGCCATGGTTCTCGACCGGAAAAAGGTGGTTTGCTCTCTCCGGGTGGGTGGTGAGTCTCTGCCCCAAGTGGAGGAGTTCAAGTATCTCGTGGTCTTGTTCACGAGTGAGGGAAGGATGGAGCGGGAGATTGACAGGCGGATCGGTGCAGCGTCTGCAGTGATGCGGTCGCTGTATCGGTCCGTTGTGGTAAAGAAGGAGCTGAGCCGGAAGGCGAAGCTCTCGATTTACCGGTCAATCTACGTTCCTACCCTCACCTATGGTCATGAGCTCTGGGTAATGACCGAAAGGACAAGATCGCGGACACAAGCGGCTGAAATGGGCTTCCTCCGCAGAGTGGCCGGGCGCACCCTTAGGGATAGGGTGAGGAGCTCGGTCACACGGGAGGAGCTCGGAGTAGAGCCGCTGCTCCTACACGTTGAGAGGAATCAGCTGAGGTGGCTCGGGCATCTGCTCAGGATGCCTCCTGGACGCCTCCCTAGGGAGGTGTTCTGGGCATGTCCCACCGGGAGGAGGCCCCGGGGAAGACCCAGGACACGCTGGGGGTACTATGTCTCTCGGCTGGCCTGGGAACGCCTTGGGGTCCCACCGGAGGAGCTGGAGGACGTGTCCGGGGTGAGGGAAGTCTGGGAGTCCCTGCTTAGACTGCTGCCCCCGCGACCCGGCCCCGGATAAGCGGAAGAAGATGGATGGATGGATGGATGGATGTATTTTCTGGACTAAACGTCGCTCTGGAGTATAAGTCGCAACAGTGAGAAAATACATAATAATGAAGAAAAAAACATATAAGTCGCATTTTTGGGGAAATTTATATTACAAAATCCGAGACCAAGAACAGACGTTTTACCTTTATCCTCCTGACACTCGAGCTCTTGCATGGCTTTATTAATTTCTCTTTATTATTTAGGCTGATTGGGACCTTATGAGTGTAAAAACAAAGATCTTTTTACATTATGTAGTTTCTGAGAAAAGTGATATCCACATATATATGTCCACAGAGGATATTTGTTGTACAGTTTAATCATTTTGATAGAACTTTTGAATAATGATTTGCAAAAACTATTTAAGTGCCTGAACACAACAACATTTGTCCTGAGAGTAAAAACAAATGTGCCTCTTGGAACAATGTGTTTCATGTGAAGAGCTGCTGACAGGAGCAGGAAGACAATGCCTTTGCAAAAAAATTAAATAAAAAAACAACAACAACAACAACAAACAAAAAACATCCCATTCTAAACTCTTGAAAATCTTCAAAACTGAACATTTTACATTGTTGCTGTTCTTTTTCTTCTAAAAATTTGCATTGTGGCCTAGACAATGCAAAATGTGTTGTCCACATATGAGGACACCAGGTCCCAGGAGTTATAATATAATAGTTAGTTAGGTTAAAGTTAGTAAATAAATATAATATAAAAATAATAATATAATAATAACAATAAAATAACAATAAAATAGAGAACAACAGGCTGAATATCAGTACATCACGCTAACATAACACATTTATATTTATTCAGCTACATGAAGCATAGACAGAACTGAACACATGTCTGGTTTGTTAACGTAAGATATTAACAGTTAATCAGATAAATAAAGCAGAAAAAATAAGCAACAATTTTACTCTGGATCTCACTTCAAATCACTAAATCCACTGAGTCGCTTCTGAACAATTCCACCAACTCTTTAAGTAGATGAAGCACCACTCTGGAAGTAGATGGCTGTCATACTGGTACACAAGTCTAGATTATCCTCACGCAGTTGTCAGTGTGACAATAACGAAGATGTGAAATTATATATTTTCTTAATAATTTCACATATAAGTCGCATCTGAGTATAAGTCACACCCCCGGACAAACTATGAAAAAAAGTGCAACTTATAGTCAGGAAAAGAATACAGTAAAATGGAGACGTTTACAGTAATTACAGGGTGTTAATGTAAATAAAAGCAGTAGGTCAGATATAGGGTTAATACAATAAAACACTAACCATTCACTCACACATTAAAGGTTCACTGTGGAACTTTTCAGGTAGTGGGTCCAACACATGAGCTCGTTCCAAATCCGTCAAATTGACCCCAAAACTCGATGTGCGTCGCTGTCTGTCATGATAAGGACTGTCCGAAAAGTGAGAGTTAGGAAGTAGTTAGCAAAAGAAGGCCGTATGTTTCATCCTTTCATCGCTCCTTCAGCACAGGAACCTCAGGAGCTTTCTAATCAGCGGAGCTATGAGGCATCCCACAATCCAGTGCGCTTTTCCCCGAAGGTTTCCGAACACGGCGGTCTCTGCAGAAAAGTTTGTAAGGCAGTGAAAGTTTTATTACAGCTCAAGATCCTTTTCCTCACTGCTTAGAAATCTTACGGTTGACCATGTGACGTACCTCCAAATTCAAAATGAGCCATGCTATTGCTTTGCCTAATGTGCCGTACTGTTTCATTTCACACCTATATATTCATGGACACATGCGAGTGACGTCACCAGGCCAAGTTATAAGTCAGGTCTGCGGAGTGGAGAGCCCCCCCTTTCCCCCACAAAAAATAAAACTGTCATGTTTATTCAAGATATGTGTACATGTTACTGAACACATGCACGACAGATATGTTTAACTCCACACTGGAACATTCTACACAAAACAAGGCAAGTTTATTTGTACAACACAATTGGTCCACAAAGTAATTCAAAGTGTTTTACAGAATAAGAAAGACAATAAAGTCCCAATACTACAAATCAAACCATAAATAATCATCATAAAAGTAAGTAGGTAAGTGGATAAGTCTCTCCAAGTCTGGTTTTCACAGAATACTTTTGATTTTTGCCATGTTTTTCGGATGGTAAAAAGCCATAGATGTAATTGACATCTCCATGGAGACAAGCAAGAAGCCTCCTCCATCAGAAAAGTTACATACATGCACTTTAAAGGCACTATAGATGACTACGTTTAAAGAACTATTAAGGTTTTGATGGAGCAGCTTTGTTTTTGATTAATTCTAACACTTTACTCCAGCCACAGCGCTCAGTATAAGCCCAGTGTACTTTAACTTCTCTCGACGGCCCACATTGACTTCACCTTCATTATTTATTAAAAACTTTTACAAATAACGAGCCACGAAATGATGCTTTGACTTCACCGTGAACATTTTCTACATAGTTACATTCAAGGAAATCTGGACTCATTTAGAATAAAGATTTGTATTCAGTGCTCAAAACAGATTAGGAAGAAACATTTTAAGTTGACTCCTACTTGAAGCTCTAACACTGGAAAAAATCAATACTGCGGAGGCTGGACTTGGGATTAGTGAAGCTCCAATGCAGCTCTCCTTGGGGTATACAAGTTTTTGAGAAGATGATTAAATAAATAAATAAAATAAATAAACATGGAAAAAAAAATAAAAAAATCACGCTAGGCTGGATTTCACAATATGTACAAAGGCTGTGAATGGAGCGGGCGTTTTCAGTTTGCTGATAATTGAAAGCCTGAGACTGTTCCCCATCATTTCACAGCACTTGAAGGCATCGCGGAGCCTTGTTCTAACATAATTAATTCACGTAGCAGGCATCGTTAAGAGTTTAATTTAATCTGTGTGACTGTTGGCGATTGCAGGGGCCAGCCTTTGGAATATTGAACATGAAGGATCATTTAGATGCACAAAAACTAGATAAAACTCGTCCTGACTGTCTGCTGTATTGTACTCGTTTTCTGTTACACTTTTGTGAACATAGACTGTATATATAAATGGACATAGCTAACCTGCTTGCCGCTACGTTTCAAATAGGAAGTGATCATGGGTGCGCTTCTGGCTCAACTCCTAAATGTTCATATTAACCCGCTCTACATGATCCTGGTGCTTTTGTTTCACTTTTGTGTCTGTAAATCAAGATATGAACATTAATAACCTACAAATCAGGCACCTTCTTTCCCCGAAGAAGGCGCCTGATACTGTAATTTTACTACTACTATTGGTAGAGATCTGCTGACCCACAGGTTGGCGGTGCGATTCCAGCTCTCATAAATGAATGTTGCTGTTGTGTCCTTGGGCAAGACACTTAACCCACCTCACCCCCAGTGTTTGTGTACACTGGTGTATGAATGTGTGTGTGAATGGTTGAGTGGTTCCTTGATGCAAAGAGCTTTGAGCCTTGAAGGTGGAAAAGTGCTCTATGACTATTTACCATTTACTACTACTACTGCTTTGTATTTATTTTTAGACTGCAGTTACTTGCATGGAGCCAAAAGAAAGACTATCTCATTATGGAGTAAAACCTTATTAGAACTGGATCATCTCAAATAAGCAAAGTTTTGTTTTTTTTAAGTTTTTTTTTTTTAATACTACTATGAACTAAAAAGTAAAAAAAAAATTATATATATATATATATATATATATATATATATATATATATATATATATGTGTGTATATAAATATATATAGTGTATGTTTCATGGTATAGGTGTGTGTGTGTGTGTGTGTGTATGTATGCATATATGTATAATGAGTTTGTATCAATGTATTATGTGTTGTGTTTTTGGAAGTGACTGTGTGTGCATGTACACATACTAACAAACATGTATGTCTTGATTTTGTTGTTAGGATGTCTTTTTTTTGGTGGGAGGGGGGAATCTTGTTTTTGTTGTTTTGATTTTGTTATCATACAAATAATTAAAAAAGGAAATTACAAAAAAAAAAAAACACCCTGCAATTACATAAAAAAGTACTCTTATCCTACATAATTCAGTTGCCAATATTACTATCATTTTTACTTACTATCGCTACTGCTACTACAACAACTCCTACTACTAGTACTACTAGGTGGAAAATGGAAACACTGAGCAGCACATTGTCACTTATTCAAGTAGGTTACATCTAAGTAGAATAAAAACATTCAGGAACTGCAAGCAGTCTTTTGAAATGTATAATTACGACTGAACAACTTGCATAATTGCATCTAGTCTTTAAAGTATCTATTTTTCCACATATGCTTCAAAACAAGTTAATTGGTCGGGCTTGAGGGATTAAAGCTACAATCTCTTTCTTTAAATGGCACCAACGGGACTGGATTTACGGATTATACACGGATTTAAGGTTTGTCCAACTTTCTCCAATAGTCCCTCTTCTCCCACAGGATCTGGCTGTACAGTAAATCCAACGCCACTGTTGACAATGGGGCTGTGTGTGTGTGTGTGTGTGTGTGTGTGTGTGTGCAGTTCAGCGTACGGGGTGGCTCTGTCTAATCCCCAATGGTGCAGTGTCATATGCTTTGTCAGTATTTAAACTCTTTCCTGCAGTCATTCACTCATTCCGTGGCCCAGCTGCCGGCTCCCCGCACCTGTTTCCACCAGGTGTTACTGACAAAAACTGCGGGAGGCCAATTTTATTTCCACCTGCTTTTATACAACTGCTGCAAATTAATGAGGGCTTCACTGCTGTCACTGGAAAACATAACACGACTGCCACAATCATTAGGATTACCAGTATATTATTAAGCTACTAATGACCGATAGAAGGGGAGAACGTATAGACTCTATGTATAAATGGACATAGCTAACCTGCTAGCTGCTGCGTACCCAAATAGGAAGTGATCATGGGTGCACTTCTGGCTCCATCGACTCCAATTCACTTTCTATTGAAAAACTGTGTTCCCTCTCACTGTAACTGCTGCTGTCCAGATCATCATTTTGGTCTTAAAATGTTCATATAGACCTAGACCTCTACATGATCCTCGTGTTTTTATTTGCTATCGTGTCCATGGCTCAAGATATGAACTTTCTCTAAGGTTTCTCTGTAACTGCTCTAGCCTCGATGAGCTTCATTTGACTGGAGCTGAACACTGTGGGTGACATCACACTCACTTTGTCCACTTCTTTAAACAGTCTATGGTTGAACTACATGTATTTTGACATGATGTCAAAATACATGTCAAAGAGGCGTCATGTGCAACGTTTGGGTGGAGAAGTTAATTGTTCCACAGTGAAGCATTAATCTTATCTTTCTCTAGGAGCACAGGCAGATGATATCACCAGACTAAGTTACAAGTCAGGTCACAGTAAAGCTGGGCTGTTATGAGCAAACACTTGTAGGATTTTTCTGACTTTTCATTGGCTAAATAGTGTCATGTGACCACTCGTCAACCAAAACGTGTCAAAGTTGTGGCGCTAGCAGTGATGCTAACTCACTCGAGATTCTCTCACGTGGACATTAAAAGTGGCGACAGGTGAAGAAGTTGGGCATGTTTCTGTGTGGATGATATCAGAACAATCCTTTTGTTCTTTGGAGCACTCAAACAGATGAGGCATCACCCGCACGAGAAGAGGAAGAGGAGGAGGGGTCATTATCACAGTGATTACAATGGTTTATATTTGATATCACTTGAGCTGGTATAATGAAAGTAGTGCTTGTTCACTTTCTGTGTTATTAATCTGCTATTAAGGCAGGGGTAATAAGCAGATGCATCACTGTTGCTATTGTTTGTGCATTGTTTTTTGCCTGAAAAGAGAAAAAACTGTAAAGTTTTAGCCTCAACAAGCATCTCCTCCACCCCTTTTCGTTGGGCGCTGGACTCCATGTGCACTCCACCTGAGACTGGACAAAGTCAACCTGAAAAATCCTGAATAACCATGACTGGAGTCTAGGCGTGTATTGCTGGGTCAGATGTAAAACGACATCAAAGCTTTCTATGAGCCAGTAATATTTAATACAGATGGAGGCAGATAAAATGAATACGGTGCATATAGCAGATGTAACAGTGAGTTCTTGGGTCTAGATACTAATAGAAATTATCAGGTTCAGTATTTGGAACTTTTTGGATATTTCATGGCAAAGTACAGTGTAATCAAAACCGTCTTTACCTAGTGATGACTGGAAGTGACAATCGCAACTGAAAAAGAGAGCAAAATGAGGCTAAATATGGTGAAGTGTGCCCCTGTCTTAAGAATACATGATGGATGACACCTGTAAATGAAAAAATACAAGATATATTTATATGTAGGTTTATGCCAAACTGTGTAATATTTCAGCTGTAATGTCATGGCTTTAACAGTATCAGTATTGTTAGTTATGTACAGTGCCATATGTTCTACAGCAATATATCACACTTCAAACTGTTAATCTGTCAAGTCTAATAACATTTGACTTCTTATTTAGTAAATATCAGACACAAAACTAGCATATGTTTTTGTGAGACTTTTGATCCCGGCTCCGGTGAAGTGAAGCCGTTTTGTCAACATTTGTACCAAGTCAAGTCAAAACTAAAATGTCTTTATCTGAGCTGCACCTGTTTCCTCATTAGTTTTGCCATTTGTGGAGCATACTCACTTTTTATTTATGGTTCAGTTTGTGGAGAACGTCTGTTACATCAACGTTAAGCTACGGGTAAATGGAAGTTCATGTCATTCACCAATGCCAGGCTGCAAAAAAAAAAATAAAAAAATAAAAAGATATCTATATTTATGAAATGTCTATGAAGAAAGAGCTAAAACTGCTGCACTATTCCAAATATTCACTTTTCATATATATTCATCTAAACTTTTAATCTTTTGTCGATTTTTGTAATGAAAGCATGGAATAAAAAATGAACAGAACTCAAACTCAAGTGATTCCTCGCTCACTGATGTAATAGCAAAATACATCTGAACATGTTCTTAAAAATATACCTCAGTTTCAGTCAGCACTTTTCCATCGAAACTAGCGATTCCTCTGTACATCCCCTCACTGTCCAGTCCGAACCCCAAACCCCAGCCTGAAGTAAACCCAGTGTCTCTCTTCTACCTGAAATACTCTTTTATCTACTTTGCCCCTTTTCTTGCAAAACAATAAGAAAAGTTAGAACATTGTTTGACTCAAGGCCGTATTTCGTTCTCACCGAAATATTTCCTCAAACATATACAAAATCATATTAAAAGCACTAGAGCTATATGAAAAGGAGTAACAAATAATACACGTAGCTATCAAAAAATGATACTAAAATCTATGTGTATCGACATTTTTACAAAAGAAATACAAGTGAAATGTATGCCAAAAAAAAAAAAAAAAAAAAAGAATCAGAATGTAATATTTTTGTATTGTTGCTTGTTCCCTAGGCTACATACGCAACTCTTTACAGACATCACGGAGAAGCAATGTAATAATGAGAGACATACACATCTTGTTTATGAAATACTGTCAAATTTACATATTACCGTATTTTCCAAAGTATAAGTTGCACTGGAGTATAAGTTGCACCAGCCAAAAAATGCATAATAATGAAGAAAAAAAGATATTTCACATAGATTGCATTGTATAAGTCGCACCCATGGTCAAACTATGAAAAAAAGTGCGATTTATAGTCCAGAAATATGCTACATTTTTAAAAGTCATATACGTCTCTAACATATCCTCACATCTCATATGTTGTGGCTATAGACTGTATAAAGAAGTGGACAAAGTGAGTGTGATGTCACCCATAGTGTTCGGCTCCAGTCAAATGAAGCTCATCGAGGTTATATATATATATATATATATATATATATATAGCGGTGAACTTGGAGTTCCATGTTTGGAATTCCGAGTATTATAGCAACTAAAGAACCAATCAGGAGCGAGGCTGTTGAAGGTAATGCCCCTTCCTGCCTGCACCGCTGGTTTAGCAGGGAGTGGGCACTTAGCAACACTTTCAATCAAACCTGTTGCTAACGTGAGCGGGAGTGACTTCAGGGAAAGAAAATGCGTGATCTGTTTTTATTAATGCTCATATCTTGATTTATGGACACAATGGCAAAATAAAAACAGCAGGATCATGTAAAGCGGGTTAATACGAACATTTTAAAACGATGAGGCAGCACTTTCAGAGAGACGGGATGCACTTTTTCAACCTAAAGTGACTTGCAGTCGATGTAGCCAGAAGCACGCCCATGATCACTTCCTATTTGTAATGCGGCGGCTAACGGGTTAGCTACGTCCATTTTTATACGTCGTGTGGTTGTGGCCATAGGGTGAAGCAGTAGACTCTCTTTTCCAATAGCAAAATCGAAGCGAGTAGCAGTTGACTGGACTTCCTGATGGCTAACACACTGTAGCCCGCAGACCGGACTTGGTAAAAATCATTTAAAAACCTCTGCGCTCTCATACATTACCCTCCAGAGGCCACATAAAAAGTGACTGCGGAGCGTATTCAGACACAGGTCCACATGTCAAATAGCCTCCGGGGGGACACTGCTATTGATTCATAGTGGAGGTCGTAATCGTATGACCGCGAGGGACGGGGCTTTACTGCTTGTATTCAGCTCCAGACTCAGAGATGAGACCTGCATATTACACACACATTTTACTCCAAATTACATCTATTACTCAGGTAAGATCCATAGAAAGCTTCTGAATGCGCTTTTAACAGTATGGCAGATTTAAGCTAAACGCGAGCGAATCATGGCTGTCTGAGAGGGGCATTAGCACAGCACTTCAACGAGCTAAGAGTTCAGCTAATGGCGAAAATACTAAAAATGTCAGGTATTTAGAGTCTGTATATGGCTGTACTTTAACCTTCAGCGATGCAAATACAAAAAGTAAAGTTTGTTGAAGTATTTGATCAGCGTAGGTCAAAGGGCAAATATGGCATTTTAGTGGCACGATTACGATGTTCTCTGAATTATTGACACAGAGGCCAAACAAACAGGGGTCCATAATTTGCTTTCATTCACGCCGTCAGATAGAGCACAATTTCGAGTATGTGACCAGCAAATAAAACAGTGAGTGTTATATTTACGTTCACTTTTTTGATTGAATTAAAAAGGCTAATTTCTCTCAACATAAACATCATCGGTAGAGCAATTCAAGCACATGAGATATACTGATTTTTGTCCGTCTAATTTTGTGTTGAAGGTTACAACTATAATTAAATATCTTGGGCGTATCATCACTGCGGACATGGCTGATGATGAGGATAGTTATAGACAATGCAGGATGTTATTGCTCAGGCTAATACTCTTATGTTCAAGTTTGGTTCATGTTCTGATGATGTAAAGTTGATGTTGTTTAAATCATATTGTGCACACTGTCCATACACTGTCCACCTCTGGACTCATTACAAAAAAACCCATCTCCAAAGGCTGCAGATGGATTATAATGACACTTTATGGGTGATCTTGAGGAGACTGCGATGGACTAGTGCCACCGAGATGTTTGTCACTGCACGACTGAACAGGTTGCTGCACTAAGAACTTGAATGTACAGCAGGGGTCTCAAACTCAAATTATCTGGGGGCCACAGGAGGCAGAGTCTGGGTGAGGCTGGGCTTATCAGGTATCCCACAAAAAAAGCTTTGTTAAAATCTTCTCAAACGTCATTTTCTGTTTTCAATATACATGAGGAAACATGCCAATTCTTTGCCAATTCTTGTGGATTTTATGGATACACATCATTATTTGTTGAATCTTTATTGAAACATGGTAATGCCATGCTAACATTAAACTTTCATGTTGTCCTACGGGCCACAAAATATCATCTCGTGGGCTGCAATTGGCCCCTGGGCCGCGAGATTGAGACCCCTGATGTACAGTTTCATTTGCAGCTGAATAAGTCAAAAAAAATGAAATAATAATGTCATTCAAAAATGTAAGATTCAATGTAATCCACTTCAGTCCAAGATGTGAGACATTGGTGTGGTTCTTTTTAAAACGTAAATGTCACTGTTTCTATTGTCACTGTCCTTGTCTGTTTTTAAAAATGAACCACGAGTCTGGAATAAAGATGAACTGAATCCAACAATATTATACCAAACTGGAGTGGGGAATTTATGAAAGTGTCTTGCCCAATGACTAGAATGACGTTGTCTTAATCATAAAACCCATGTTGTAGGGGGTGACAGTGGCTCAGTTGGTAGAGCGTTTGTCCAATGAAAGTCCGAAAGTTGGCTCTCCATGTAAGTGTAACGCGTTGTAGGCTAGGCGGACTGACTGCAAGAGACGTCTCAGACTAGATTCGGTAGGGAGCCAGTAAGTAAGTGAAAGAACACAGACAAAAATAAAGTTGATTATATGAATGATTGTATTAATATTTTTTCTATATATAGTCAGAAATTCAATAATACTTATAATAATCAACATTTATATTAAACAGGTATACAATAATAAAGATGTGATCAATCTGATCAATCAAAACAAAGAAAATAAATGAATAACAACTTCAGACCCGTGAAATCCGATTGTTCATGTGAATATTTAGTCCATGAGTTTGTGTGTGTGGGTGAGCAAAGTCTTTCAGACCAAGTTTCAAAGTTTGTATAAAATCCAGCGATAGAGAAGAAGAGTTCAATTTCCTCCCACAGAGTGGTGTATGGGTAGCTCGCCATCACAGGTGAAGTTAGAATCATCAGACTGAAGGGGGAAAAAAAAACCTGACCTGTACATGGTCAAAAAGGAAAAACCCAAATTAAACTCACATTATGAAGCTTACAGGCTATAAGCTAAACACTAATACATAGTTACAATTAATATAAATTGCAACATTATTCATATCAAAATATTATAAATTATTCATTAGATAATATTTCACATTTCCAAAAACATAGTGCACCTTTAAGTTAACTTCCTCTGTTTTAGGCTATTAACTGAAATGAAATGTGTCAAAGTTCTATAAAGTTGCGCAACAAACAAACAAAACGTAGCTACATTGGTCAACAAATCACCCATATCAAAATAACAAATAAACATCAAAACGAGGGTGACTCAGAAAACTAAAAGTGTCCTTTGACGTTAAAGGTTAGGCCTTTAATTCGGCATAAGTAAAAACTTGATATAGTTTGTATTTAAATCAATACTGACGTAAATCAGGTTGCACTCGTCATACGCGCTAGCATTTGCGTGTTTAGCCGTACCTCTATGGGGGTTCGTCATAGCTTTGCGTAGTACTAGAGCGCGTTTTTTTCTCAATTGAACAGCGGTTAAAACCAGAGCAAGACTCACCGCTGAGCGGATGGTTGAATGCATAGAATGCAAGCAGTTGATTCGGATTTTGAACGACAGATGAGCACGACCAGCACGAGCCACAGTGAGCACACAGCAAGAGCACCAGAGCAGGAAGTGACAGGGGCGCGCCAGGTACTTAAACGCTCACCGGTGCGTTAATGGGTGGGGGCAATCTAGGTCACGTGGGTTACATAAGCACCATTGGTTGAGCGGTCAGATCCACTGATCCCCTCCAGCTCCCATAGATGATTGCTGTTGTTGTGTCCTCGGGCAAGGCACTTAACCCTCCTTGCTCCCATTGTCTGTGTACAGTGGTGTATGAATGTGTGAGTGGTTACTTGATGTGAAGTGCTTTGAGAGTCTTGAAGGTGGAAAAGCGCTATATAAAAATGTGACCGTTTACCAATTTAAATTTTGTATGACAATTACTACTCTCAGACGACTTCATATGACTCAATGAGGCAAATAATCAAAAGATTGAGAACTCGTGAGTCATTTGTGAATCGTCAAGTATTCATTTTAGTATTTGAATGCAGAGGTCTAGAGCCAATCCTCTGTCGGTAAAAGCATGTGGTTTGGAGTTTGAAGTGTATTTTTTCACATTCATAAAGTCAATACTAATCAATAGAGTTATATTCTTGTTTATGAAAAGACTAAAAATTAAATCAAGAACAACCAATATGAGGAGAAAACTCTAGAAGAGTGCAGAATAAAAATGTTTCAGTCATATACACAGCTAAACAGAACCGTTTTGAACCTGGATTTAAACATTATTACCATTTCTACTGCTACTACTCAGGCTCCTACTATTTGTACTGCTACTCGAACAACTTCAACAATTTCAAAGTTTCATTCATAAAAAAAGTCCAAAAACTGTCCAAGCGAGATAAATTCTTTAATAACCCTCTGCACAGTTTTGCTTCTTTCAAATGTCTCCTGTTTATTTGCAAGAAACACTAAAAGTGAGTCATCTTAGAAGTGGGACCATAAACCTCCAAGCTCTTCACAGTGTTTGGACCTGAACTCCAACAAAAAAGTATTTTCAAACCAGAGATTTTTCATTCAATTTGATGTGATTCTTTGATGTAACAAGTGCGGTGAAAGAAAGGGCTGCATTTAAAAGATGTCCAACACACGCTGCAATGCATGTGGGCTTTTGAGTTTGAATCAGTTCTTTTCAAAAGGTACACAGAGTTTGGTACATTCTAGTGTTTTCTGTCCTTGTTAGCTAAGGAGCTCTATGTGTGTTCTGATTAAAAGTAATGGGCTTATCAAAAGAAAAGACTGAAGATGAAAAGTTCACTTTGGAACACTGTGTAATTGCAAGATTTGTACAAAAAACTCTTTCACCCTTGTGTTATACTCATAGACTGTATATATAAATGGACTAACCTGCTAGCTGCGTGCTCCAAATAGGAACTGAACAGACTGGTCATTTTGGTCTTAAAATGTTTGTATTAACCTGCTCTACATGATCCTGGTTTTTATTTTGTTATTGTTTCCATAACTGTTGTAATGTCTGAGGGATCAAAGATACAGACTCGGGGTAAAAAGTTGAACAGAGTTTATTTACCTGGCAGCAGATAGTAGAAAGCGGGGTCGTAGGCTGACGTCTTCGAGCTGATTGTAGGTAGTGGGGTCGGAGGCTGAGGTGTTTGTATCGGTCATGGAGAGCTGGGTCGGAGGCGGAGGAGGTGCAGGGTGGGTCCAAATAGCGGGATGTGGCAAAAAACGAGAAAAGGTAGCTGAGTTCTATGATCATACACACAAAACTAGACTGAACCAAGTGGAACTGTACCACGGAGGATACACTGACGATCTGGCGACGTGTGTCAGGTCCCCGGTCCCTTACTACTCCATAGCTGAAGGCTTGATTGCTCATGGGCTGCAGATGTGTAGTGGGTGGTGTCAGAGTCTCCACGCAGCTCCAGAAACAGACACAGAAGGAAGGGGGGAGAACAGCACAGAAACACAGGGACAGACTGGGATCTTGACAATAACTCAAGATATGAACATTATAAATAGACCAATGAGTTGCCTTGTTTCCCAGATGTTGCTCCCACTAGTGTTAGCAACAGGTTTGATTGACAGCATTGCTAAGCGCCTCCTCCCTGCTAAACTGGTGATGTGTGCAGTAAGGGACATTACCTTCAACAGCCTCTCTCCAGATTGGCTCTTTGGTTGCTATGATACTCGCGGTTGGAATTCCAAATATAGAACCGCTATAACTGTTAGCCTCAATGAGCTTCATTTAACTGGAGCCGAGCACTGTGGGTGATGTCACACTCACTTAGTCCACTTCTTTATACAGTCTATGGTTATACTAAAGATTTTTGTCATACAGGAGCCTCACCAATGTCAAGAAGAATATTTGGAAAATGCATTTAGCTACAGAGTAATGATTACTTTCTCTCCATCAAGTGTATTTTGTAAAGTATTCTTTCTTTCTTTCGTCTTTATTTGTCAGGGGCCATGTCCAAATTCATTAATATTACTAAAGAAAAAATTATTTGTACCAGATTTAGCTCCTGTTATGTTCCATCTGCAGTCCCAGGCAGGTGAAAATATATTAATAATACAAATTTTTATTGCAATTACATTATAAGACTAACAGTAAAATAAAATAAATGTCCAGGTCCAATGCAGTATGTTTCCTATACTCCATACTAATTCAAAAAATCTGTTTTTTTACAGTGAAACAGAACAGTACAAATTATAGTGAAACAGAACAGTACAAATTATTAATATTGATTATCTAACATGTAATTTTTCAAATTTCCGTAACATGGTCGTCAGAGTACTGTAAAACATGACATAGGATTAAATAAATACTTAAATACTGGTACCTGCCATTTGAAGCCTAAATATCATGTTGAAGTACTGCCATGTATTCCTTTGAGTTTAGGACGGTAATCTGAATACCACCCAATGAACTGAACCGCAATACAGTTACTCTTTCTCTAAGTATTTTTGTTCCACCTAATACATTTTTTTTCCCTGCAAATTTGGACTAAAAGCGGTAGTTTACTTGCCCCGAAAGACATCTTGATGATAATGGTGCTAAAGTACTTTCCTGTTTGATTTATTCAGTAGAAATGAGCTGTATTTTATTATTTTTTTTTCCTTTTTTCCTTTTTTCTCCACTTGCATGAGCACGCACTTGGCTAATCTCAAGAGGGGAATTAACTAACGTGCTAAAGCATGAGGAAACGTCAGCGCAGCCGAGCCAAGGATGCAAGGTACCTCTGCCGCTTTACATCTCCTTCAATAGACAGGCCTCAGTGTTGTTTAATACTAGCATCACTACTTCAGTACAGTGCACGCTTAACCTACATATGAATAATACCAATTTAATGCTATACTGTGGAACATCTCGTGGCAAAGCAATAATATCTCCAGGAAGACAAGGATGCAAAATGGACTTTTTTGAGCGTTTAGTCAGTAAAGTTGTTTCCCCCGTTCACCCTCTCAATGTTGTTTTTGGAGCGATTCGTACACATTTGAGCAATATTTAATCGCTTATTTTCAAGACGCCAGCTCCAATTGGAAGTGAGCGGACTTGTTTCTTTTATTAAGTCACTTTAGATGAATACAGTGGTCCCTCGTTTATCGCGGGGGACACGTTCTAAAAATAACCCGCAATAGGCGAAATCCGCGAATATCAGCTTTATTTTTTACAATTATTCTCTATGTTTTGCAGCTGTAAAACCCCTCACCACACACTTTATACACTTTTCTCACACAGGCATTAACATTTTCTCACATTTTTCTCTTGTTCAAACGTTCGTAGGCGCCTTTGTCGGTGCAGAACGTTTCATCGACATTGTGGGTTTTATCAGGGAGAAAACTTGCAAACCTACAGCACTTCAGAGTCTCACATCACTTCAGAGATCCAACATTTATGTAAATTTGGCTGAACACATTCTGTACTGTACAGGAGACACAGCACGTTCATCCGAAGTAAAAAAGCATGCAAAATTACAGAAAAAAAAATATGCAAAAGGTGCGCAATAGGTCTTCTTTAAATTAAAAAAAATACAAAACAGGAGATAAAAGTGGGGAAAAAAAGCATTTGAACTGTTTTTTTTTTTTTTTTTTTTTTTTTTGTTCTTTGAAACCTGTGGCAATAGTTCCAGAGCTCCATGACTGCTATAATACTATACTGTGGAACATCCAGTGAGACAAGCATGCAGAAAGGTTACATAACACACCTTTAAATACAAAACATGAGACAGAAATGGGAAAAAAAACTACCATTTTAACATTTTTTTGGTTCTTTTAAACCTGTGGCAATAGTTCCAGAGCTTCATGACTCCTATAATGCTACACTGTGGAACATCCTGTGGCAAAACAATAAAAATCTCCAGTGAGACAAGCATGCGGAAAAGTTACATAATACACCTGTAAATACAAACAAATACAAAACAAGAGACAGAAACAGGAAAAAAAACAAGCATTTGAACTTTTTTCATTTTTTGAAACCTGTGGCAATAGTTCCAGAGCTCCATGACTCTTAATAATGCATGAGTCTTAATGTGCCCTTATGATTAATGGAGCCTATTTATTACAGTGTGAAACCACCTGCAATTAACAGCAGCTGAAATGAGAGCACACAGGATCCAGCGGAGCGGCCCTCACACACAAAGCAGGCTAATTACAGCAGATCTGCCATGACTTAATTAGAGCCATGCAGCCGTAGCATGTCAGCGCTAAGAGACGCTAGTATTAAATGGCCTTTCCCACATGTTTAATGCTCGGGTTAGCATTCACACAGCTAACACGGGTGTATTATCTCAAAGGGAATAATTATATGTGCGGCAGGTATGGGAAATCTGTGTATTGTATGAGTACTATAGTGATGGTAGCTGGATAATGGTTGTGGTCATTACTGCAACTGCAATTTGTGATATTGATCTCACTTTCTGTGCTCTATTTACAGTGGTGGGTGAAGTACTCAAGGTTGTTACGTAGAAGTACACATACAGATGTAAAACGTTAATCGAGTAAAGGTAAAAGTGTTTAAGTACCGATTTAAAGAAGTATTTTAAGAGTAAAAAGTAAAATTATTTGACACAAGTGTTGTTCATTTGTTAAAGTGTAACTGTAGCGATATTGATTCAAAATTATACATATTTTTGTCAACAGTAGCAACATGAATCAATTTTGTGTGTTTATTTTTGTTTGTTGAAACTTGAACTTGAAATTTTTTGTCAGGATGTTTCCACGAACATGGTAAAAATAACCCCTCAAATCATATGAAAAGCAAAGGCGGTCCACATCCAATTTGGACAAAAAAAAGGTTCAAATGGCAACCCCAGAGTGTTCAAAACAAGACTACAATAATAATAATTAAAAAAAAATCCATGTTTTATAAATCACTACAAGGGCGAACTACTGGTTGAAAACAGCAAACATGGTAAGCGGGGTGTGGGGGTACGCTCCATTGTTAAAAGGCTCCAAATTTACTTGATAAGTGAGTACCCGCACTGAAGACGTTAGCACCTCCTTGGCTCCTCCAATAAATACATAAATAAATAAATAACCCCTGATGAAAACTACTTTTTTAGTTTTCAGTCCAGTTCAAAAATATAGAAAGTACAAATACAGTACGTGCTCTCAAATGTAGTGGCAAAGCAAGTTTATTTGTAAATCATAATTCGTACACAAAGTAATTCGAAGTGCTTTACAGAATAAGAAGGACGTTAAAATCACAATGCAGCACATCAAAACATAATCACAAATAATCATCCTAAGATTACCATTAAAGGAGAAAAGTGTAAAATAAATAAGCTTTCAGTCTTATGCCCAGCTAAGCAGAACCATCTGGAGCCTGGATTTAAACATTGTCAAAGTAGAGGCCTGTGTCACATCTTCATAAAGACTGTTCCAGATTTTACCTGCAGAAAACTGAAACGCTGATTCTCCATGTTTAGTCCTGACTCTGGCACCAACAGGAGGCCGGGACTAAATCAGGAGTAAACCAGGATTTCAGAATGACTAAACCAGGACAACATCAGAACTACAGCAGGAGGCCGGTCCCTGAAGTCCTCAGAGTGTGAGATGGTTCATGTGGCTCTAACTTGTGGGAGATGTTCTTTGGTGCTGGTCCTTGGAGAGACTTGTTCACAAGCAGAGCTGCTTTAAAGTCTATTCTCTAAGCCACAGGAGCCAGAGACCTGAACACATGTGTGAAGTACTTCCTGGTTCTAGTCAGGACCCGAGCAGCAGTGTTCTGGATGTACTGTTCTGTCTTAAGGCTCGTTTGGAAAGGCCAGTGAGCAGGACGTCACATTAGTCTAACCTACTGGAGACAAATGCAGGATAAGTCTCTGTAAATCTAGTGAAGTAAAAATAAAAAGCATCTACTGTAAAATATCCTTAAGTAAAGTACAGATACTGAAAAATCTGACTTAAGTACACTGCTTTACTACTTTGTTAACATCCAGACTGACTATTTTAAAGATTTCTATTTGAAGTACAGTTTTCGCCAAATTAAATTCAAGTGCCCATTCTGTAACAAACGCAAATATAAATCTACTATCTGTTTGAATCTAATCTGTGAGGAGATTAGTCCGAAGCTGAAAATACCATTATGCCATTGCGGTGTTAATATGATTCATAATTAGTTTACAATCTGCTTAAATCCATGGCATTTGGATTTCTTACGCAGCTTATCAGCCATACAAATACTGCTGTTTGGAACCGCTCAGTGTGCAGGAGAAGCAGGCACAAATACGAATGACCAAACAGTTTCCAGATGACTTGTCCTGTTGTTTTTTGCGCGGTGAACAGATGTTAAACCATGCATGGAGAGCCAGGCACATGCAGCGTGTTTATCCTAATGAAATGTTGTTGTGAGGCGGAGCAAAGCGTTTGTGACAGAAGTTTACACAAGACCCTTCCGCTTATTGAACAGCAGAGATTCAGTGTAATATATCCAGCTCCCATCTCTTTAGCCTGTCAGGACGATTTATCCAGAGAGTGGAGAAATATTTCCCTCAACTGAAACTGTTCAATACCACCTAGATGTGCTACAGTAATGTTCCACTAGGAGGCGGAAGTCTGGTTTTAATATTACCGGTGTGAGGTGGGGTGTAACCGGGACAGTCGCCAAAGTATAGGGAGACATAATCAATCAGACAATAGGTGGAAGTCGCAAGAAGAGAATACCAATTGAGGAGGACATGCAGCCGTAGTACGAATGCTAACCACTCTGCCACCGTGCTCTGAATGCTAAACGCTGTGCCCCCAAAACCTCATAGTTAGTTTTTTCCCCAGTCGCTTCACCGTTAAACACGGCACTACGCAACTTGTACGTTAATGCTTTGCCTAGAATGTTACGCAGAATGGCATTAAACTCTTTTATCGTTCACTCATTCAATTATAGGCGTTTGTTTTACTAAATAATAACTTGAAAAGCATGCGTTCTTATCATGAGCAGGTTTGTCACGCCGCAAATTTGACGTAACTTGGTCTGATCCATAGTAAAAGCCAAAAGTTAAATCTGTCAACTGGACAAAAAGTTGTAAGACTAAAGATGTTTCGCTGCTCATCCAAGTCGCTTCTTCACTTTTGGTCAAATTGCTGGTGGACACTGCCTTTTATCTGTCTTTATTAAGCTACAGTAAGTGTGCACTGTGCCTGAGACATACTTCACATATTCATACACTCCTTAACGGGTGTTTTTTGCACCTATTAGCATCCTGGCCCGCTCTATTGTTCTCTTTGTGCCCTTTGTTTGCTTTGGGTCTGGGGATGGAGTTATAGATGAGATAATGGTAATGTCAAAGGCCCCCATTTTTCACACCTATTAGCATCCTGGCTCACTATGTTGTTCTCTTTGTTTCCTTTGTTTGCTTTGGGTCTGGGGATGGAGTTATAAATGGGGGAAAGGTGATGTCACAGGTCCTCATTCCTGTTCAGGGAAGGATTGTCTTTCCTAACAAAAACTGCTTCCCTTACAACCTTTTGTCCAGTTGACAGATTCTACATTTGGCTTTTACTACGGATCAGACCTGGACCACTGAGGGATTACACAAATTTGGTCTGATTGCGTCTCTTGCTTGCCGCCATGGAAATAAATCAGTGCAGCACCATACTGCGGGACTTTCTAGGCACAACAAGAACATTTCCATTAGAAAAGAAATAGATAGATAGACATGCACTTAAGCAGAAGATGAGTTATGATGTTTTATGATGTTTTATTTCTCGAGAATTCATTAAAGACACTTGTGCTTTTACGTGTTGTGCCTTTGAGTTGTTCCAAGCTCTCTTTACAGTGTTGTTAACCTTCAAGCATCAGGACACCACTTGATAGCTTTCCCACAATGCAATGGTTCGATCTAGCAAGTGCAACTCATTTTCACTTTAATTTACCAGCCCATTATTAGTCATGGGGACTGATTTAACCTTTTGAAAATTCTCACAAACTGCACGCCGATCTCGCCGCAAAGTCAGACCTCACCTTAGTTCAACCTCGTCCATGCAGAACTAGCGAAGACTATAACCTATCAATGCACCACCGTAACAAGAACCCGTTGACCTTGGCGGGCTCGCTACTGAAGGTCCCTCATGCAAAATGCCAGAGACTCCGTGTCCTTTGGAGCTTTACCTTTCATATTTAAAGTGCAACCAGTTCACGTTTTATGTAACATCCAAAGTGCCTCAAATCAATAAGATCCATTAAGACCCTTTGACAAGTGCAGCGTCCGGTCCACACACTTTGCACTACAACTTAGCATTCAATATTTAATGACTGATGATGTACAGGGGCATGTGAGGAGATGGAAGTGACGACGCGTCTTCAAGGCACCGGAGAACCTAAGACTATTATTCAAGCGAGCAGTGTCTACAGTTGAGTTTCCATCACCTTATTTTTAACGTGCATTTTGAAGACTCGCATAAGTAATGGGAGGTGGAAATGCCAAATATCACATTTAGAACCCTTAATTCGCTCGCTTCAGGTGGATTTTGATTTAAACGCTGAACAGTTAAAATGTATTTTGGAAGGTGGGAACGCATTTAGATTCTTAAACTCATGAAGTGAATCAAAAACCCATGTGATTTTTGGGCTACCTAACTGCACCAGACCAGAGTGGACGCAGGTGATGGACAAAGTCAGAACAATCCAAGTTGCTGGTTGTTGTTTGCTCAATCAATCAATCTTCCAGAGGAGCACAGGTTAACGGACATGGACTAGTGTAATAGCGTGAGGTTCATGCTAAAAACAAAAGATGTTGGCTAACTAATAACTAGCCTAAAGACACATACACAAGGTCAAATCTTCATAGTTCTTCGTGAGTAACTTGGGGAAAGTTTATGCTCGTCCAATGCTGTGGAGAAGTAGTGGACTTTAGCGATCATTCTTTTTCAACTTCAGTGCCGTAGTTGAACAAAGACTGAGGCAACACCTTTGTAGTAAAACATGTCTATAAAATTATTACAGTTTAAACAATATGTTAAGTTTTGGACACGACCATAGACTGTATATATAAATGGACATCCTGCTAATTACTGCATTCCAAATAGGAAGTGAGCATTGGCGCGCTTCTGGCTCCATCGACTCTGGCTCCAATTCACTTCACATTGAAAAACTGTCTCCCCTCTCTCTGTAACTGCTGCTGTCAGGCTCATTATTTTGGTCTTAAAATGTTCATATTAATGCTCTACTCGCGGTCGTAATTCCAAATATGGAACTCAGCTCCAAATTGGCTCCTATAACTGCAAGCCTCGATGAGCTTCATTTGACTGAAGACGGACGCTATGGGGGATGTCACACTCACTTAGTCCACGTCTTTATACAATCTATGGACATGACACAAATGTATGCAGCAAACGGGTAAATAACTGACAAAGTACGTCTCTAGCAAAGACAAAGCAAACTGTGCACTGTGGACCCTCTGCAGGATCAGAGGTGTCATGACACAGAGCAGACAGACGGGACTCGTGACCAGGTGCTCAGATCCTTAGATGGAAACGGGAATAAAGTCACATTTGTTACGCACTTTTCCAATACAAATTATAGAAATGCACACATTTTTATGGGTGGAAAAGTTTGTTTTTAGGTTGTTTTTTTTGTTTCATTTTGATGTATATTAGAAAGTGTTCGCTGCCTGCTGTCTGCATCTAAATAGACAAGGCAAGGCAAGTTTATTTGTATAGCACAATTCCTACACAAGGTAATTCAAAGTGCTTTAGAGAATAAAAACGACATTAAAATCACAATACAACAAATCAAAATATAAATAATCACAAATAATCATCAATAAATTTAAAGGAGAAAAGTGCAGAATAAAAACCTTTCAGCCGTATGCACAGCTAAACAGAACCATCTGGAGCCTGGATTTAAACATTGTCAAAGCATTTTGTTGTTCGATGATCAGGAAGTGCACGTTAGCATGCTAGTTGTTAGCTTTATCATGACGTCAAGACTGGTTGTCTGGCTTATGAGAGTTGTGAAAAGTGCTTGTAACCTCATAGAGGTGAATTATTATTAAACAAACTAGTTAAAAATCTGGTACAGTGCCTTTAAGGTTAGGAAAGTAGTGACTATCAGTAAGGTCAGGATCAGTCTCCAGGAATGACTATAAGCAAATGTAACCCAACATCTGTGCGTGTGGTGTATGCATTGTGTTTTTAAAGTGAGTTCAAACTTTCAATAGCTTAGCACCTTCATCTACTATTTGTTTTCGCCGTACCATTTTTACCTTCAACTATCTGTATTCTAAACACCCATACCCCCGTGTGATCTAGGAGTTTTTCATCCTGGAAGTTTTATAGATAATGATACAATGGTAATAAAGGCACGGCGCATGTTTATGTTGCGATAAACAATTGCTCCTTTTGTCCGGCCGATTTCATCCTAACTTTCCCCACAACAAAAGATATCAGATAATTAGGGCACATCTTCTCTCCGCTGAGGTCTTTTTCTTATTGTCTCATAACCTCCAGTGATGGCGCAATTTCCAAGTGAACATTGAACACATCGCAGACCAAATTATCACCGCGGTCCAAGAAGCCAATAGGCAATTTTCAACTTGTAACACAAACCGCTTTTTACTCCAACTCATCACCAGCTAATTAAGCTCGTCCCACTGGAGTTCAGGCTACTTGGACCTCAATATACTGCATGCACATTCATTCAACATTGCATTGTCCATACAGATGTGTCCACTTCGCCTACGCCTTTCTGGTAGAATTCGTTGTACTCTTTTGGAATAAAAAGCTCACTCGCCCATAACATTAAGATTGTCAAGTAACAGAAAACTAAATGTTCAGGTAAACTCCGGTATAGAAATACTGTAGTGCATTCCCGTCTCCTGCATAGTCGAAGCTTTACGCCCTTCGAGACAACTGTTGTTGTGATTTTGGGCGTTACAAAAATAAATGAATTGAATTGAATTGAATTTACGTTCAGTATGCCTGGGTCAGATAGTCTCACACTGGCCGTCTTTGTTACTATGACAACCTGACAATGCTTAACATTTTACGCAGAAGCCATAAACTGTATATATAAATGGACATAGCTAACCTGCTAGCCGCTGTGTTCCAAATAGGAAGGAAACATAGGCGTGTGACTCTGGCTACAATTCACTTTACATTGAAAATCTGTGGCTTAAAATGTTCGTATTAACCTGCTCTACATGATCGTGGTACTTTTTATTTGCTATTGTGTCCATAAATCAAGATAGGAACATTAATAACAGACAAATCAGGCGCCTTCTTTCCCGCTAGTGTTAGCAACAGGTGTAATTGACAGCATTGCTAAGTGCCCGCTCCCTGCTAAACTAGCGATGCAGGTGAGAATAGGTGTTACCCTTAACAGCCAAGCTCCAAATTGGCTCTTTAGTTGCTATGATACTCGTGGTCAGAATTCCAATCATGGAAATTGGCGCCAAATTTGCCGTTATAACCGCTAGCCTCGATGAGCTTCATTTGACTATGGGTGACGTCACACTCACTTAGTCCACTTCTTTATACAGTCTATGGCTGAGCTAGCACTGTGTCGAGTTCATGTCTCTGGGTCACATAATGATGGAGAATGCACATAATTCTTTCGACCACTACATCCCGTTTTTGACATAAACATAATTGCTTGAGTGGTCAGATCCATTGGCTCACAGGTGGGATTCCAGCTCCCACAGATGAATGCTATCAGTGCGTCCTTGGGCAAAACACTTAACCTACCTCTCCCCCAGTGGCTGTGTACTGTATGAATGTGTATGTGAATGGGTGAGTGGTTCCTTGATGTAAAGTCTTTTGAGTGCCTTGAAAATCAAAAAGCACTGTATAAATATGTTTTACGACTTACATAGTTTTTTAAAAACTTTTTTTGTTGTCTTTGCGTAGTCATGGTTTAGTTTTTCTTTTTTATCCTGCTTTAGTTTAATCTTGTTTTTAAAGTCCTGGTTTTGATTGCAAATTGGTTATTGATTGATTTATGGAATATCATGAAGTCACTCTCATTGTAAAAAAATAAATAAATACAAAAATATATACAATTAAAAATAAAAAATATAAAATACAATAATAATAATAATAATGATGATGATGATGATGATGATAATGATGATGATAATATCAATATATAGAAATATTTTATGAAGTGAAATTTGAATAAAACAGAAAGATTAAAAAAAATAATAATATTAAAAAGTAAATAATATGTCCAAACTGTATGAAAAAAATGAAAAAAAAAGAAATCCAAACTCACCTCCACTCAAACTCCCATTGTGTTTTCTGCAGCCCAACTTCTCCAGATCCATCCCTCCCTCTCCCTGTTGGAAGAAAGCTCAGTCGGGCGTAACATTGAGTTTCCAGAGCCTCCATTACCTCTGCTTTAGAGTCACAGGTACAGAGACTATCCAGCGGCATGCCATCAGCCCCTCCACAAAGGCCCTCAATCTCCACACATCAGAGCGGTGGCAGGCCAAGCGCGGGATCCATCAATGAAAAACCACTAGAACTAAAGTGTGAAAAGCTGCAGTGTCCTCCCAGTCCTTTTGACAATGTAACGGCTCATATTCTGACAGTAATAGGCCTTTGACGTCGGGCTAATGGCATGCGCTCTGGTAAGACGGAGCTCAAACGCGTCACCCTGCAGCTTATCTGGCAACGCGAATGGAGACATGGTTATGAAAAATCGCTGCTGCAGCTGTTCCATGCTAAAGATAAGTTCAGGCAATTCTGGATGTTGGAGTGCTGCTAATGTCTTTAAATCAGGATGTGTATTTTGTTTTAAGGAATTTTAACAAATTTTTGTTTTGATTAGGTTTATTATGATCGTGCTTTGTTGTATTACTATTTAATTTTTTTTGTTCAAACTAAATTAACAGCTTTTCTTTTTTCCAGTGAAGTTCATCTGGTCTCTCGATAATAAATTTTAATAGACTATTTTTTTCAGTCCAAGGTTTAGTTCGTGTTCATCCTTGACAGTTTGGACTGCTCACTAGCGCTCTTCTTCACACTGGTCATGTTATATTGCTGTGATGTGTCCACATTATGGACTGGAATGGAGGAAACATCACTGAAACAGAGGACAACAAACATCATCACTGGATTAAGGAGGTAATAGAAATACAGAAACGTGCCCATGGGACTTTAAACCAGGACGAGGGGGCCTTTTTGCTCTCACACACTTGGGATACTGCACTGAAGAAGTCGGACTGCAGATGGCGCTGTCGTCCTGCCTCCACTGGTAGGAAGACGGCGCCAAAACCTGTTTAAACCAACTGATCCAACAAACTGTCAGGGATGAAAACAAACTTAACCTTGATCTGGAAAAATAATCTATAAAAATTAATTATCGGAAAACCAGATTAAATTCACTGGACAACATTAGCTGCTAGTTAAGGAAAAAGTTCCACATTCAGCCAAAGCATTTTACTTTAATATGGACATCGAGAGGAGCCCGCTGAGGTGGCTCGGGCATCTGCTCAAGATGCCTCCTGGATGCCTCCCTAGGGAGGTGTTCCGGGCAGGTCCCACCAGGAGGAGGCCCCGGGGAAGATCCAGGACATGCTGTACGGACTATGTCTCTGGATCCCACTCGAGGAGCTGGAGGATGTGTCTGGGGTGAGGAAAGCCTGGGAGTCCCTGCTTAGACTGCTGCCCCCATGGCTCGGCACTGGATAAGCGGAAGAAAATGGACCGATGGATAGACCAATTAAGTTATTTATTTTTAAATTATTATTGTTCATTTTTTTCTTGTTTCCTTTGGATGTGTTCATAACGAAGTTTTATGCAAATGTATCTCACTTTTTTATTTGTAAATTATATGCAATATTTGATTTTTGAAGTAATTAAGTTCCAGATAACATGTGATTTCTTGCGTGAATGTCTAAGCAGAAAAAACTAAGCTCTTCGCCATAAAAATAGCATCAATAGCAGTGCAGTAATAGCAGTGTAGTAATGTGTATTTTCTTTTTACAGTAGCAGCATGGCAGGTTTCATCATAAGTCTATACACTAAAACTCATTTCCTTTGTTGCCCAAACCCTGCAGGTGCTCGTGTGTCGAGATGTGAGCAAGTCAAGCGGCCCGAGCATTGCAGTTGACAGAGTGGTCTGGTAAAAACATCAAAGAATCTGATGTTATCCGCTGTAAATCTATCCCTGATCCTCCAGGATAAGTCCATTGAGCGGCGCAATGATGAAAAGTTCAGAAACTCCCTCCGCCTGCTGTTGGCGCGACAGTTTTTAAGCCTTTTTTGGCCTTTTTCGTGCAGTACAGTAGCCCCTATAGCCCCTAACAAAGCTAACATCCTAACTAGCCCAAATCCCCAACTTTATTCCTTTCAACTTATGCCTCCAGGGCTCATCATGTATCGCCCAAAACTTTGAACTACTCTTGGCGTCTTTTCTTTCATCTTGCCCTCCGTTTTCGCCCAATATGCTGCTTCACAATTAGCAAGCGCAGCGGCTAATTTATATTCAGTGGTGACAAATGGTCAACCAAACGTAAAATGACATAATTACCTTTCAAAAAAAAATATGGCAGGACCTCGTTTAAGTGACGTTAATTAGTCAAGAATAGAGTCGAAATCTTTCCAACGTGCGAATCCGACTTCTAATTAGGCTGCGGAGTATTATCCTAAAGCCTATTATGTATAGCTAGGAATATTATCCAGAGACTTGTACTATCTCTTTAGGCGCTCAACGCTCTAACTTGGCCTGTCAGAATAGTTTGTATAATTGGGGTAAGTTGATGATACTTCCTGTTGCCCTTTGACCCCAAGGATATCCCAAAGCACCGTAGGCGTCACAGAAGCTTCGGTGAAAGTTTAACATGTACAAGTTTGTTAAGAGCAGCGTAGTACGTCCAAAGTGCAGCCATCAAACACGTAGTCCTGTATGGATTTTGTGTTGTTCTGCTATACTTTTGTTTAAGTGTGTCCCCGTAGAGCTAAAAAAAATACTGGGAAAGTACAAAAAAGTAGTTAGTTTTGTGTAATCCTTGCACAACATGTTAGTTAATCTATAATTGGTTGTGTTAAATATTGAATTTTTGAGTCAAGTGTTGATTGTTTGGTGTGAAAGTTCATAGTTTAAGTCTGGAGTAGCTTATCCCAAGACATTTTTGGTTGGAGGAGCTATGGGGATGCTAAATTCTTCAATGGGGCCACTCACTTAACCCTTTAAGGACTCAGCACACTATGGGCCAGTGTAGCTCACCTAGACTTTTATTCTTTTTTTAGCCATAAAAATCATCTTAAACGAAGTATCTGAATTTACTACATTTTTTCACACAACTACTTCTATTTTACACATCCATCTGTATGTTTTCTTTTACGCATCGGATAAATGACTGGGTAAATCCCCGCAGCACCCGCGCTCTCATTCGTCACCTTCGAGGGACAACAGAGGCAGATTACCGTAATGACGGTAAAATATTTAGACAGCCCCATGTCTCCGCTTTGAGATGTCATTTGAATTTACATGAGAGCACGACTGGTAGCGGAGTTACGCTCCTGGAAAGTCCGCAACCGCGCTCTATCGGCGACGATAGCCTTCGACACTATAGGGTTAACATGTTACTTTAGAGCAGGGGTGTCAAACTCAATTTTACCGAGGGCGACATCAGCAAAATGGTTGCACACAAATTTGCATGGATGTAAAAAATATGATTGTGTATCTCCTGATAAACTGACATTTTAAGACAGTCATACGTTTTAATTTACCTTGTCGCGGGCCACATAAAATGATGTGGCGGACCGCATTTGGCCCTCGGGCCTTGAGTTTGACACATGTGCTTTAGAGTCTTGGATGGATGAGCGCAACACCTCCATCTACCATGTTTGCATCGCTGTTTTAGACCATTTTAAATGTAGTTAGCCCTTGTAGTGAGTTATGAAAACTAATCTGATATTCTGTGGTTGCCATTTTAACATTTTTAGTTGAGAAAGTGGGGCAAAAATGTTTGGGGGAGGTATGGGGAAGCATTAGCCTCTAGGAGAGGCCAGGGCACCCTCGAGCCCCTCCCTGGCACCGCCCCTGCTTATCTCTACAGCTTTTCTCCACCTATCAGACTTACAATAGGTGATATATCTGCACTTACAAAACATATGGTTAAAAAATGCTGCATAGCCTGTTAGCAGAAATGAAAATCTACTTTTATTTTCTACTTGTGAAATGCCTAAGGCTCGTATACAACAAATCCCACCAAAGCTCAAACGCGTGCATCCATTCAAGTGATCTTTTAAGTTACCCTGACTACTCTTCTTGGCATTGTCCAGTTATTTATAAGAACTACAAGAGCAAAGCGGTCCAATTCTCCTCAACGTCTCTCTCGCTCTGTCAAGCTGGGAACAATTTCTCGCCCTGTGCTTTACATAAACGTCATTTTAACCAGATCTGCCTAAGAACTGCAAGCAATTTTGTCTGTTTTCGATGACCTTATTTGCCTCCTTGTGTTCCATTGTGTGTCTATGTGGACCAAGCAGGCGGGGTAATAAGTCAGTTTGCTCAGTGGAAATCTCCATAAATTGCTGTTTTCGTGTTGACAATTGAGTGGTTGGTCCCTGATATAACCAGATATTAACTGAGGTGCACCGGCTTGGTGAAATATTGTGAATCAAGGGAACATTTTGAGCTCAAAGTCAATGTAATAGAAGTCAAAGGATTTGAACTTTCACTGTTAATGGCTAAGTAATTGGGTTTTAGCATCTTGAAAAGTTGAACTCTTACAGTGAATTTCCAGTGTATAAATGACAGACCCAGCACTTGCGTGTCTAGAATACCTACACATACTCGCTGGTACTGGCTCCATCCCTCATTCGTCCAGGAGTAGACACGGTTTCAAAGTCGTATGGACAATCATTTTGAAATAGACATTTTGGCTGCAATCCAGAAGTCATTTTGAGTCTAAAGGTACTGGTCTGAGAAGCTAGGTTTTATCCTGCCCATGGGGAAGAGTTTACCCTGAAACTTACACTGAACTTGCAGAAATAGTTTCATGTTGTTCTGTTTTATTGTTCTCTGCCAGCCGATTCCTCACAAAACATGGGCAAAGGAGTCAGGAATCAGGAACTTAAATGCCCTGATTTTCCTCCATGTATTTGAGCAAAATTGATCTTGTCACAGATATAAGCAGATCTTGAGGTCAGCATCAAATTATAAAGCATTTAATGTGTGATAATCAGGAAGTGCGCATCATCATGGTAGTTGGTCACCCAGGCCTTTCTATCTGGAGTTTGCATGTTCTCCCTGTGTCTGGGTCAGTTGCCTCCAGACACTCCGGTTTCCCCCATCAACCCAAAACATGCACCATAGTTCCATCCTACAGCAAAAGTATGGGGTCAAATGCAGAGGACCAATTTTCCTACGGGGACAATAAAGTACCTTAACCTAAAACTACCTACTTCAGTTTTTCACGTTCTTAAGACTGTAAAAGGTACAGGTATCAGGTACAGCGCCTTTTAAAAGATAACCCTAACCCATAGCTTTGTGATGTTTGAACGCTAACCCCTTTCTGGTCATAATCTTATGGCTGATCTGTGCATACTGCTGCTGTTGTCATTTTAGATATGCACAGAGCTGTTTCCAAGCGCCACGAGGAAACAATGAATCAATAGATTTTCTGGCAATATCAAAGCTGAGATATTCCAATTTCTTATACCGCCAAGACTGAAAAGACAATATGGTCCCCAGCCTATTCAGCGCTGCAACTATTGTTCTTTTCTCCAGCACCAAGGTAGCAGCACAGTCAGATGCCCAGGTTTAATTAATCGACTGTTTGTTTGGAATTCTCCTGCATAATTTTGCATACAAACAAGGCCGCTTAACCTGCAAGCAGTGCATACCGTTACACAAAAGTCACCTATTCTTTGATATTAGCGCTATTTTCATGTATAGGCTAATACAGTGGTTTGATTTAAGCAGATATAGTTTAGGTTAGAGTATAGACTGTGTAAAAAGTGGACTAAGATCACCTCCTATTTGTAACGCGGCGGCTAGCATGTCAGCTATGTCCATTTATATATACAGTCTATGGGTTAGTTAAGCTACTGCAATCGTTTAAATGTTTGTAATTTCATTCTGATTTCCCAACAACTTTTTACAGTTCTTGTTGGCCTGATTAATGCTTTGAGTCTTTGATACTTATGCCATACTTATACATGTTGTTTCAACATACAACCATGGAGACAAAAGATTATAGTAGCCTTTAGGGATGGGCAAATTTCTAGAGCCAAGTTCACGATTTTAGTCCTGATTCGTCTTTACAGTGTCCTATCAAAGGTAAGGTATCTTAAACGTCTACGTCTTCTAGGAGTTCAGGCTTCGCTGTGACTGCGTCCGGTCTTCCTGGGGTCCTCTTAAGTCAAGTCGAGTAAAATTTATTTATAAAGCACCTTTAGAAACAACCACAGCTCCCCAAAGCGCTGCACAAAGCAAATATAAAGAACAATCTTATAAAACAAAACATGCAAAAACACGATAAAACAAGTGTCTCGCTTAGTTTGTCTTGAAAGCCAGTGTCAACAAATGAGTTTTCAACAAAGATTTCAATATATTTAAAGATCGGGCTAATACACAGAGGAAGACAGCAAAAGCCTGGTCCCCTTCTAATTTTAGCTAGGGTTAGGGTTAGGGATCCAAAATCATCTATCTGGTCTGGTGATCTCAACGTTCTACTGCACATATGTCAAACTCAGGCCCAGGAGCCAAATCTTGCCCTCGGTTGGCCCGTGAGATCGCATCAAAAGTGCATTACAGCTGGCCCGCTGATATATAGCGAATGCACCACTAATACTACAAATCCCAGAGTACTTTGCTAGTACGATGGTGCGCAGAGGAGACCAATGTGCAGAGGAAATCAGAGTGTAATATAAGTTTTCTTTATGCACTTTTTTAAAAAAAATTTTGACTTGTGAAAAATTACTTTAAAAAGAAACTTGAAAGGCTACAGTAGGACACAATTAATTTTATTTACCGGCATTTAAATAAAAAATGAATACTACTAATTTGCTTTTATTTCAGATTTAATTTCTCATATGTTTGTAATATCAGGCTTCAGTTGTTCCAGATTTTGTGTTTAAGCAAAATTCAAGTGTGTGGGTTCAACATTACATATCAGTCAGTGCAGTCAATTTTTCAGTAAATTTTGAGTTTGGCCCGTGAATTTGTCTCAGTTTTTAATTTTGGCCCATTTGAATGTGAGTTTGACAGCCCTGTTCTACTGGGAACATGGACAGACAGAAGCTCAGAGAGACAGGGAGGGCCCAAGGAGACATTTAAAAAACATCATCAGAATCTTAAAAAACGGCCGTTACAACTTAATCAGCCCTTGAAATAGTGTTGATTAAGATGTTGTTCACGGAAGATATCAGTTAGATGTACTGCAAGTATAGTAATTGTTCAGAAATATCCACGATCCTACAGTTTTAGAATGTACCGACCTGGCGCCTACACTGGATCCACCGAGGATTCCCTTTATTTTGACCTTTGTTGTTTATTTTTTGCCACACAAGTGTACAGCTCTGGGTCCTGCATCCAAGCTCCACGTCAAAGGCCACACGGTAACTATAGTAACAGCCAAAGTTACGCTTCTGCTCACATACGTTTGATGTGCCCTCCCGGTGAAGCCGCCCACTTGTGTTTGTGCGAGCACCAAATTAGCTAAATCAATATTTGGAGTACATGTTTGAAGTTTGGGATGTACAAAACATACTCCAACGCCATCCAAGCTGTTTATATATTTTCATTTAGTCATGTGTTGATCTTGTGCAAGAGATGGATTTTGTGGATATCCGGGACCACAGTTATGTGCAATGAAATGGATTTTAAAAAAGCCCCAGATTCAGGTCACACAAACATGAGGTAGTTTCACAATATAAAATGTGTTTCTGTTCAGTGTTTTATTTGAGTGTTATTTATTACATTTTGGATACTGAGGGGAAAAAATGGTGTATGTTGGTGCAGTTCCAGTAGAAATAATGGAAATACATTACATACTGTTCATTCCAAATTCCACTACTGCAACACTACTACTAGTACTGCTATTTCAAATATTATAGTATTGTTATAACTAGTTTAAATATTGGAAATACATAGAAAATAACTACAACTGCACAAACTAAAACTACCCATAACATTCAGATCAAATGCATGTGCAGTGGTGGAATGGAACAAAGTAAAAATAGTAAAGTACTGGACTTAAGTAAAGTACACATACCTAAAATTTGTACCTAAAAAGTACATCTTTAAGTGGATACTTATTACTTTTACTTCACTATATTTGAGAGTAGTATCTGTACTTTCTACTCCACTACTTCATGATTGAACGGGACTGAAAAGTAAAAGTATTTTTTATTTTTATTTTTTGTCTGAGAGCTGCTGAAAAAGCTGAAGGTTTATTTTGAACACATTCATAATTCGAGCAACTACATTTTTAAACAGGTACTTCAATATTTTTACTTAAGTGGATTTTTGCCATGTGATACTTTTACTTGAGTTTTTGTTTTCGTCCTGTATCTGTACTTTTACTTAAGTCACAAAACTAAGTACTTCTTCCAACTGAGTACTTCTTCTACTTCTTTATATGTATTCTTATAGTTATAACAGTATAGCATTCATGTTTCTTTCACAGTTTAATTAAATGTTTGCGTTCATCAATCTCAACCAAAATACCAGGCTTTACTTTACACTGTTCAACTACACAGCACCTAAATAAAATGTCTGCATGCTCCAGTAACAAAAACATAGACGTTCCATGCTTGCTAGCATAAGTTTCTATTTGTGTGACTGATAGCCGCTGATTGACAGCTGGAACGTGGACTAAATATTTAAAGTGTTTTTCCTCGTGTCTCGTCTGTGTTACATCAGACAGAGTGAGTGGCGTGTTGCAGTGTGAGGGCCGGGCGTTACATCAGTGACAGGACGTGTGCTTAAAGCTGCCCTGGGGCGGACCGCTCCTGTATGGCCTGCGCTCGGTCGGACTTCATGTAATAAGCAGCACGATATGGTGCAGGTGTGGAAGTTATGGTCTATCTGTGAACGTGAAGGTTTTTTAAACCAACATGCAGACGTGGATTAGCAAGGAGTCTCCGGATAGCCATGAGGATGATTTTTGGTGTTACTGTTGTTAACCGTATGAATAGGAAACTTAAACAAAGCATTTAACGTATTTTCCAGAGTATAGGTCACACTGGGGTATAAGTCGCACCAGCCAAAAATACATAATAATGAAAACAAACAAACATATATTTCACATATAAGTTGCACCAAAGTATAAGTCGAACCAGCCAAAAAAAGGAATAATAATGAAAAAAATATATATATATATCACATAAGTCGCACCAGCCAAAAAAATACATAATAATGAAAAAAAAAACAACAACACAAAAAACACAAAATTCACATATAAGTCGCACCAAAGTATAAGTCGCACCAGCCAAAAAATACACAATAATGAAAAAAAAATCACATATAAGTTGCACCGGAGTATAAGTCACCCCAGCCAAAAACATACATAACAATGAATTAAAAATCCCATATATTTTACATATAAATCACATCAGAGTATAAGTCTGCTGCTTATAGTCTGGAAAATACAGTAATTTATGTCCTAATGGAAGATACGGGTGGGATTTAATACTTTTTTCTTTTCCCCACTCCTTTATGAGCTTAAATAAGAAAAACAAAAATAAATAAATGTGCATTAAGTGTACTTGAGCTTGAAATAAATAAATAAATTTATTAATTGAAATATTTTTGGCACGGTTATGGCAATGATCCTCAGTGTTTTACTTACGTTAGCATTCAGTTTTCCCTTGCTTCACTTTGCGTATTGACATATGATGTAATAGTTGAGCGACTATGGCGAGGCGAGTTTGTTTGTATTGCTCGGTTTCAGATGACATCATAACATTCTATACGGTAATAATGTTTAATACAGATGGGGGCAGATCTTGGGTTTAGTCACAAATAGAAATGATCAGGTTCAACATCGGTGCATTTGCCTTTTGGATATGTCATGGCAAGGTACTTATCTGGAAGAATGACATCACATTGGTACATAAACTTTACAGAATAAGGAAAACATTAAAATCACAATACAAACAAACCAATACAAACAAACCAAAACATATATAATCATCATAAGACATTAACATTAAAGGAGAAAAGTGCAGAATAAACCCCTTTCAGTCATATGCACAGCTAAACTAGACACGTTTTGAGCCTGGGTTTAAACATTGTCAAAGTCGAGGCCTGTTTCACATCTTCTGTTTCAGGTTTTAGCTCCATAAAACTGAAACGCTGATTCTCCATGTTTAGTCCTGACTATGTGTTTTCTATGAAGAGACACAATCAATCACATTTATATTGAACTATGTGCATTTGTCTACTTTTAAATTGTCATATTTACTTATGTATTTTGCCTATAGCATACGCAGCGTCTTGTTTTTCCTCGTTCCTTCGTCTCAGCGTATTGTCTGCGAAGTAGCGTTAACTTGTATTTTAGTGTTCATACATCTTTGCATATACGCATATTGTGCAAATAAGATTTAGTCTGGATTGTGGCACAAAACAGTGTTTACTCCTCGTGCCAAAATCCTTGTAGTCACAGCCTGTCTGCACATCCGGCAGCTTCCAGTGGGGATAAAAACAGATACATTTAAAACTACGGCACTCGATAGCTAACCTCAAAATACACAAAACATTACAATACATTCGGATGTGTTTTTTTGAATACCAAAGTTAAACTGCTTTAAATAGAAGGTATGGTGATCTGTTTGTATCACTCACGTACATGTATATGTGAATATGTACGTGCTCTTACAGGTACTGCAGGCATTTATCACTATGGAGCGCCACAGTCCTGCCCACGTCGAAGTCCATCCCGGTTCCAAAAGTACATTTTCCATTCATTTTTCCCATAGGCTTTTCAAAAAAATTAAAATATTAAGAGGCATCGTGGAGGCTAACCAGCTACGTGCTAACTAATATCTATAATGTGGTTGCTTTAAGTCCAAAAAGCACATTTAAAACCCAAGATTCTACGAAATGTTTTAATAACTCTACAGTTCATAATGTTTCAGAAACAGACTTTAAATAAAATGATAGATCTTGTGGTCATGAAAAATCCTAACCCCAACCCCCCTCCCAAAAAAATCAAAACCAAACAAACAAAACTGCTATAAATAGAAAGTGCTAGCAATCTTCCGACGTCGTGTTAGCAATTAACGCATGGTCATGTGTCAACAGTTGAAATGCCATGCACTAATATTGTCTAAGCAGTTCATTTCCTTTCTCTGTGGGAGCTGATAAAGCCTGAATTCAATGATTAAATTCGCGGTAATAAAAGCTCAGCTCACAGACAATGAGCGGTGCAGTGCGGCTAAATGGAATGCACTGGGCATCGACCGGCTCTTTGATTCATTTGGCCTGACCTGAGCAATCTCTAATTACACACATGCAGCAGAGAGAAAGAGCAGAGAGCACAGGACCACGGGGCTGAGGACCACAGGGGTGAGCACCACGGGGCTGAGGACCACACAGGGTTCAGTACCACGGGACAATTGCACAAGAGGAAGGAGCACTTCAACTGAGCACAAATCTGAACTAATCGATAAATGTGTCTAATGGAACTGTCACTAACTTGAAAAGTACAATTACTACTATCGCTACCTCTTCTGCTACCACCGTTTGTTCTTATCTTACTACTACTACTATAATGCTACTACTATTACTGCTATTTGAGCTACTACTAGTACTACTGATACTTTTTTTTACGAACTAATAGTACTGCATTTACTCTTGATTCTGATTCTGTTATACTATTGTTATCCATACTACTACTACTACGCACTACTACAGCTGCAGGTTACTACGTCGTGTCGTTATCCTTCAAAGTTACTCCTACAACTGCTAAACCTGGTATTTTTACAACTACTGAATACTTCTTCCACTGCTAAATCAACATAACTGCAGTAGCGTTTGATATATATCGTGGGTTTAGTGGTATTCGTACGATTACTGCAATAAATACTACTACAACTATAGATACTGCCCATACTACTGTTTCTCATTGCTAAAACTAACTGGTTTCATGTCAGCTTTAGATTAAATGTACTTTTTGTGGATTTCTTATTTGACGGCAACAACTACTACTATGAATACTACTATTACTACTGCTACTATGCAATTTCAAGTTGAGTCTATGACATGTGCCTCTTAGGTCTAACTTAAAAGACAATCCATAGAAAGTACACTGTTTGTTTTTGAACTAAAATGTAAAAAACTGAACTCTCCCTACCTCCTCAGGCCATCCCAACATCAGTCACATCCGTACGAGTTACAAATACACCTTTCCCGAGCTTCTGAAGCTACCTGCTCCTCTGTGCCCCGACGCAATGCATCCTGGGATATTCTTTGGTAAACATATTTCCTCCGCTCACTTTGAACCCGGCTTTGTGCCTGTGGTTTGGCAGTTTATTTCTGTACAAGGGCGTGTTCTGAAGTGGTGCAGGGAAAGGACAATAGAAAATCAAATCAACAGGAATTGTGGCATCAAAGGAATGGGAAATGGATTTATGAGGATTGGAAGTCCTTTTGGGAATAGCTGGGATGACTGAACTGGCAACCTCTGACAAAATAGACTATAAAAATATTCCTTTGATGTCTATAAACTTGAAGGTTGATGGTTCGAGCCCACTTTTATTGTAAATGTGATGGGACTTCCTGTTAAGCGGGAATCCCATTCATTTCAAAGGAGGATTTGGGAAAGTTTTGAAGCTAAAATCTGATATAAAGTAGTGTTAATTTATGAAAAAATGTTCTATGTTCATGTGACCAACAAGTAACACTGCACCGATTCTCTGGAGGCTTTAAAATGGCTCTGTAGTCCCTGCAGAACTTACATAAAAATCTGCTGCCCCATGCTAAATAATACAACTCCAATGACAATGGCGATCTCCATGGCAACATCGGGAATAAAGTGAATCATGTTGTGTCATTGGGCAACACATTTCACCCACCTTGCCTCAGTTTTGAATGTATTATTTGTGGTGGTCAATGGAGCTTTGTTTTTAAATTGGCTCAGTGCACAGAAGCACCCAGTGAACTCACTGTTAGCGTCACTACTTCCTGTCCAATTTTATCTCTATCGGCTTTTTACTGAGACACAATAAAATTAATAACACTAATGCTAATTTTGAGGCATAATAAATATTAAAACAATGCCACAAACTGAAATATTTAATTAATTTGAATTTGAATAAACTGTTTTTTGTTTTTTGTTTTGGTTTGTTTTTGTTTTTAAGTTTTCCAATTTTAATAGAAATGCCTGTTAGCCTTGAGACACAGTGAGCTAGCTCGCGCGCTGCTGTGTACAGAGCCTATTATGGTAATAGATTTCTGGAATTTGCTTATTGATCGTAGAGAACCAGAAAATCTTGCTGAATACTTTCCCCTGTTAATTCAATTCAACTAATTTTATTTTTGTAACGCCCAAAATCACAACAACAGTTGTCTCGAAGGGCGTTCATGTTTTGGTTGATGGGGGAAACCGGAGTACCCGGAGGAAACCCATCCAGACACGGGGAGAAACATGAAAAACTCCACACAAAAAGGCCTGGGCGACCCGGGATCGAACCAAACCCTCTTGCTGTGAGGCATGAGTGTTGCCACTCAGCCACCGTGCTGCCTACACACACAAACCAACAGGAAAATCAAACAACTTGGCTTGGTAGCTTGGTAACTGAATGCTCTCCCTCCCACTGTACTTTTGGACACTGTTATTCTTTATCCAGTGGCAGTGGCTCAGTGGTTACAGCCTTAGAGCCCACCAACGGCTGGCTACGAGTTGATGCCGGAGATTGGCAGCCTTGCTTTTGTCAGTCTAACCCAGGGCAGCCTTGGCTACAGAGGTTACAGAGGTTAAATGTACAGAGGGCACTTGTGAAGCACTTAATTATTTTGAAAAAAAACAATATAAGTCAAAAGCCTCATTTCTGTAGGGCTGGAACGGGGCAGTACGGTGCAGACCCTGAGTGCTTCTACTTCATAAAATGATCCGCTCTCTTTTAGGGGTTCAAAGTGGGTGGGTAAACTGGTACTACTTTCCAAAGAGGTCTAGAACGCTTTGGACCTGGGACCGGATTGCAGGGGGCGCTGCTAGTCATGCCCCCGTGCAGGCATTGGACGACTAGCAGCATCTCTAGCCACGTTACATTTCCTTGCTCCGGATACGGCTCCGGGTCCAGGGACAGGACTCTGCTTCATGAACAACTGACGCCACATCAACGTAACTAATATTAACTTAATAAATTTTTTTTAACCTGAATTATACTCTTAAAAGGCTGATCTCAGCAAATCACAAAAGGCACGTAGTATTGCAAGTTTGCAAGATGAGGCTAAAGCTAAACCTAGCGTAAATACTAAACTAATTCCGGTTTCTTGTTAGTTTTTTACAGTTACAGTAGTCCTAGTTACATTATACGCTGTAAATGTAATATTTTTTCTCTTGACAAGTGTGGCGTGCAGCGATAAACAGAAAACAGCTGGTGAGGTCAGTTTTGCCAATCATATCAGCTCTGCCGTGACTGGAAATTCGGCAGTACGTCACAAGATCAAGTCAGCATCTGGTGAGAAACTATTATTTTATGTTTTTATCTGTTTTTTGCCATGTTAATGATGATCGTTTATCTGAGAAATGTCACTGGAGTACTGCCGGTCGTCCAATGAACCGTGCCAGTGGAAATGAGGCTAATGGCATTATTGTAAATTCTTACACCCAGAGCTGTGCAACATGGCAAAAAAAAAATGGATCACAGTTTTCTATCGTTCTATGTTTTTATTTCAATCAAATTACTTTTAATAAGATTCAGGAACTTGTGCTTTTACTGACGGAGGATTGGCTTTAGACTTCACCTTTTAAAAAGCCCTTTCACCAGTTAAAACAGTGTAAACATGATTAAAGTTGCGATTAATTGCACAGTTCCACCTTTGATACGCTTTCATTCTTGATTTCAATGCCTCCAGTGCAGTGATGTCTCTATAACTCAGCATTAGCAGAGTTTGTGATTAGCAGCTCTGATGAACAGTTTTGTGGCACGTCGTCTCAGCCTCTTCTGTTGTGGAGTTTTGACAGATGCAACAACAAGTCTCCTGGTATTTAACATTGTGTGACTGACAGTTCACTTCAAGAGCGTTCATCGGAATTGACAATAAGGGAAGCTGTCTGCCATTTTAATCCTGCCAGTTGTGTTGTAGTGTTTAGACTCAAACCCCAGTCAACATGTGTAGTTTCAATAGTTCATTAGTCGCTCGTTGCTTTTTTTTTTTTTTTTTTACAATTACATGATTGGCAGACTGAGCAAAGAATCATTTCTGGTTCAGTATTTAAGTGCCCTGTAGTTTTCCACAGCATTAGGTAATGTGAGACTGATAAAACAGTTGTAATTGGATGAACAGCAGAGAGTGGAAACATTGAGAGCCGTGATAATAGTAGATTAACAGTATAATCCACAACAAACAAGACACTGACCAGGAAAATATGATTTTTTTTTTCAATCTCTATCAAGGATTTTTTTCCAAGTTGTATTTATTTGTGGAGCCAATAGACCAGACATGGACAAACTATGGTCCAGGGGCCACACACGGCCCTTTGGGTTTATTAATCCGGTCCACCACATGTAATCAAATTATATTAAGGGTAAATCTTGTTCAATTTACCTTTTCAACAAGTCGTTGATCTTTTGGCACTTGATAAAACTGAATGTGAGTTTTGCTCACGCCGGAACTATACTTTTAAACCCACCATTGTTTATTTATTTTTTATGTATTAAAGTAAAATGTGTCTTGTCCCAGTACAGATAAATCATAAAAGAGGCTCTTATGGTCCAAATGTGATCTCTGTTTGATCTCTGCGTCTAATTGTGAAGCATTTTAACCCAAACCAGGAAGTAATGTTGGTCGCTTTTAACATGCTAGTTATCGTTAACAGTAGTTAGATGGCAAAACTCCCCTTTTGGCCTCTGAAAGTTGTGACAAGTACTTATAATCTCATCATGGTGAATACTGAAGATGCTAGGAACATGTGTACACAAAGTGAGGAATGTTTTGCAGACAGTAAAAATCTGGTACAGGGCCTCTAATATGACAAATGTATTTTCTTCCTATTGTTGCATTGTGTTCTCAAGTGTCTGCATACATCTCCATTTGAAGGCTTGTGCATTCAAATCCTGTTGTTTCCAGTGGTCCCATTACAGAAATGAGCTGGCTGTTCCGCGCCTGAGAGAGCGGGAATAAGGGAGACTTCCAGATTTATGTTACTCTGCTTTGGACCGCTCAGTATCTTATAGCCTGGATTATTCATGAACCATAGGCATGGAGGCAGATTTAGGGTCGGACATGTTGGCTCACGTCGGTGCATACACAGGAGCGATGTAGCAGTAAATAAACATGCAGAGCTGACCCAAGCTTCATATGGTGATCATTGGAACGGATCAGGACCACAAATATCTGCAGGACTGACAGTGCGATGCAGGTTTTCAATTCATTATAGGAATCTTTAACCATGAAGGTTTACAATGCAAAACTATACTATACTGTAAGTATTTAAAGCAATGGCAGAAGAAATACTCAATATCATTACTTAAGTAAAAGTGCAGATACTGGAGCAAAAAACAAACAAAAACAAACAAAAAACAAAAAAACAACTCAAGTAAAAGTAAAATTATCACATAAAAAAGTACCTGTGTAAAAATGTACTTAAAGAGTGAAAAGTATTTTACACATGTCCTGGGGTCTTATAAAGCTAAGATTTTGATAAATATTTGTGCTGATTTTATTTGTATATTTTTGTTTAGTATGAACTTGATAAAAATAAACCCCTCAGCGTTTTCAGCAGGTTTCATAAAAAATACTTTTAGTTTTCAGTACAGTTAAAAAAAAGTAGTGGAGTAGAAAGTACATACTGCTCTCAAATGTACTGAAGTAAAAGCAAAAATGATCCACTTTAAAATCTACTTAAGTCCTAAATCTGCACTGAAGTACAGTACTTTACTACTTATACTTTGTTATGTTCCACCACTGATTTAAAGCACAGTTAAAACTGAGTTGTTACTTTAAGCAACAACTAAATTTTGTCAAAGAGTATAGCACTTTGTGACAAAATAAGACCATTTTGTTCTGTCTTCATTTAATTATTGATCTTATTGAGCCCCGCCCACTGTCTAAATGCTAAATCACACTTTCATTGTGATGGTACTTCTGGTTAAGAGGGAATCCCATTCATTTAAATGGAGAAATTAAGAAAAGTTTGGCAGCTAAAATCTGATATAACGTAGTGTTGATTTGTGTAAAACGTTCTGTGTTCATGTGACCAACAAGTCAACACTGAACCGATTCTTTGGAGTCTTTAAAACGACTCTATAGTCTCTATAGAACTTATTTGCTTATTGCTTATTACTTATTACTAGAGTTTACGTGGTTCTGAAGAGTATGTGGGCTTCAGACCAGCGCTGGATTAAAGCAGGAGGTAAAAGTGGAGAGGACAGGTGCCTTGTCTGGACGAGGACGCTGAGTGGACAGTGGAGGTGGAATGGGAATCTGTAGCATGCCCCGAGTCTGGAAACACGTCTTTGAAGATCAGCTCCAGGATGTCGTCATCATAATCTGCACTAATGGACAGTTATCTGTTACTTTTTTCTGTTTATTGAAAGTTTAAAATATTCTCTTTATAATGTGTCTGTAGTTATATATTTTCTTTATTCTATTTTTGGAGTTTAGATTGTAGAGGTTAATTTTTTTTATGGTACAGAGATTTGCTATTACTATTTAATATGTTTTTTTTTTACATTTGATATTTGTTGATATTTGTAACAACTATTCTTGTAAAAGTTCAGTGATTGGAGCTTTGACTTACTGCACCTCTCATCAGGTCAGTGAATCTCCTGGATCACATGTAGAATCCTGTGGATCTGATGGAATATCCATTGTTGTCTCTTGAAGATGGGGTCTTGTTTTTTTGATTGGTGTTATCTCTTCACAAATATCACCAGGCTTGGCCTTTACAGGTGTTGATGTGATGCTGCATGTCGACACACAAAGCCAACAGGAGACCAACACCAACATCTGTGCACTGCGTTTTCAGAGTTCAGAGTTTCTATATAAAAAGAAACAAACAAACACTGATATTAGCCTTACAGTTCTTTCAGCCCAGGGTCTATAAAAAACACACAGAGTACTATTAACCTCTGTACCTCTTTATAGTATCTGCATATAGTATGAATGTTTACATACTGATACTTCTGAAATGAGGCTGGAGGGTTTTGACAGAGCTCTCTGTTGTGCACGTTGTTATTATTTGTGTGTGGCAGCCTGTGGTAGCAGACGATGGCTGGTCTGCACAGAAGTCCCCTAAACAACAATGACATGTTAATGTACCTAATATAATCAATAAGTAACATTCTCCTAGTAGCCATGAGGTATTCTGCTATAAAGTTAGAAGAGTTCGTTATCCACTATATTTAGGTCAACACCGTGACCGTCAAAACAGGAGTAAAATGAACTATGCTGTTATTACTAGAGGCTAAACCCGACTCTGAGCTAAAAGTATTTGAGCTAAACATTTGATATAGCAGCTTATGTCTTTGTACAACTCACATGTGGGCGCTTGGTTGTGCAGAAAACAATCTCTAATAGGAATATTTACACGTCTGTGTAGCGACTCATAGCTTTACCATCTCCTCCATTGAAAATACATTGAATGTTTTCCTCTTGCCTGTGATAAAGAGACAGACTTCTGAAGACGACAGTGTTTATTCTTCGAAATATACAAATAACAATGACAAACAGCGTTATACAAAGCTAATGCTAAAGTCAAAAATGCCAAACAAACCACAATGTCACATCAACATAGACAATACTATTTATCATTATTACAGTGTCATTTTTCCACGAGGCCCATTTTTTGTCGGGGCCCGGTCGGGCCCAGCCCGAAGGAACGACGTGGGGCCGTCCTCCCGTGGACCCACCACCTGCGGGAGGAGCCATGAGGGGCGGGTGCGGAGAGATCCGGGCGGCAGTCGAAGGCGGGGACCTCGACGACCGGATCTCCGGACATGGAGACTAGCTCTGGGGACGTGGAACGTCACCTCGCTGGGGGGGAAGGAGCCTGAGCTTTTGCGGGAGGTTGAGCATTACCGGCTAGATATAGTCGGCCTCACCTCCACGCACAGCTTGGGCTCTGGAACCCAACTTCTTGAGAGGGGTTGGACTCTCCATTTCTCTGGCGTTGCCCGCGGGGAGCGGCGGCGGGCTGGTGTGGGCTTGCTCATTGCCCCACAGCTCAGCCGCTGCGTGTTGGGGTTCACTCCGGTGAACGAGAGGGTCGCGTCCCTGCGCCTTCGGGTCGGGGACAGGTCTCTCACTGTTGTGTCGGCCTACGGGCCAAACAGCAGTGCAGAGTACCCGGCCTTCTTGGAGTCCCTGGGAGGGGTACTAGACAGTGCACCAACCGGGGACTCCGTTGTTCTCCTGGGGGACTTCAACGCCCATGTGGGTAACGACAGTGACACTTGGAGGGGCGTGATTGGGAGGAACGGCCTCCCCGATCTGAACCCGAGCGGTGTTTTGTTATTGGACTTCTGTGCTAGTCACAGTTTGTCCATAACGAACACCATGTTCGAGCACAAGGGTGTCCATCGGTGCACGTGGCACCAGGACACTCTAGGTCGGAGGTCGATGATCGACTTTGTTGTCGTGTCATCTGACCTCGGGTGAAGAGAGGGGCTGAGCTGTCAACCGATCACCACCTGGTGGTGAGTTGGATCCGCTGGCGGAGGAGGAAGCCGGACAGACCTGGCAGGCCCAAGCGCATTGTGAGGGTCTGCTGGGAACGTCTGGCGGAGCCCTCTGTCAGGGGGGTCTTCAACTCCCACCTCCGGGAGAGCTTCTCCCTGATCCCGGGGGAGGTTGGAGACATGGACTCCGAGTGGGCCATGTTCTCCACCTCTATTGTCGATGCGGCTGCTCGTAGCTGTGGTCGTAAGGTCTGTGGTGCTTGTCGCGGCGGCAATCCCCGAACCCGGTGGTGGACACCGGAAGTAAGGGATGCCGTCAAGCTGAAGAAGGAGTCCTATCGAGCCTTGTTGGCTCGTGGGACTCCTGAGGCAGCTGATGAGTACCGGCGGGCCAAGCGTGCCGCGGCTCGGGCAGTCGCAGAGGCAAAAACTCGGGGTTGGGAGGAGTTCGGGGAGGCCATGGAGGAGGACTATCGGACGGCCTCAAAGAGATTCTGGCAAACCGTCCGACGCCTCAGGAGGGGGAAGCAGTGCTTCACCAACACTGTTTACAGTGCGGGTGGAGAGCTGCTGACTTCGACTGGGGATGTTGTCGGGCGGTGGAAGGAATACTTTGAGGATCTCCTCAATCCCACTGTCACGTCTTCCGAGGAGGAAGCAGAAACTGGGGTCCCAGAGGCGGACTCGTCCATCACCCTGGCTGAAGTCACTGAGGTGGTTGGCAAGCTCCTCGGTGGTAAGGCTTCGGGGGTGGACGAGATCCGTCCTGAGTACCTCAAGTCTCTGGATGTTGTGGGGCTGTCTTGGCTGACACGTCTCTGCAACATCGCGTGGCGGTCGGGGACAGTACCTGTGGAATGGCAGACCGGGGTGGTGGTCCCTCTGTATAAAAAGGGGGACCGGAGGGTGTGTTCCAATTACAGGGGAATCACACTCCTCAGCCTTCCCGGTAAGGTCTATTCCAGGGTACTGGAGAGGAGAATCCGACCGATAGTCGAACCTCGGATTCAGGAGGAGCAGTGTGGTTTTCGTCCTGGTCGTGGAACACTGGACCAGCTCTATACTCTCCATCGGGTCCTCGAGGGCTCATGGGAGTATGCCCAACCAGTCCACATGTGTTTTGTGGATCTGGAGAAGGCATTCGACCGTGTCCCTCGTGGTGTCCTTTGGGGGGTGCTCTGGGAGTATGGGGTCCGGGGCTCTTTGCTAAGGGCTGTCCGGTCCCTGTATGACCGGAGCAGGAGCTGTGTTCGCATTGCCGGCAGTAAGTCAGACCTGTTCCCGGTGCATGTTGGACTCCGCCAGGGCTGCCCTTTGTCACTGGTTCTGTTCATTATATTTATGGACAGAATTTCTAGGCGCAGCCAGGGGCCGGAGGGGGCCTGGTTTGGGAACCACAGGATTTCATCTCTGCTGTTTGCAGATGATGTTGTCCTGATGGCTTCTTCGAGCCAGGACCTGCAGCAGGCACTGGGGCGGTTTGCAGCCGAGTGTGAAGCGGCTGGGATGAGAATCAGCTCCTCCAAATCCGAGGCCATGGTTCTCGACCGGAAAAAGGTGGTTTGCTCTCTCCGGGTGGGTGGTGAGTCTCTGCCCCAAGTGGAGGAGTTCAAGTATCTCGGGGTCTTGTTCACGAGTGAGGGAAGGATGGAGCGGGAGATTGACAGGCGGATCGGTGCAGCGTCTGCAGTGATGCGGTCGCTGTATCGGTCCGTTGTGGTAAAGAAGGAGCTGAGCCGGAAGGCGAAGCTCTCGATTTACCGGTCAATCTACGTTCCTACCCTCACCTATGGTCATGAGCTCTGGGTCATGACCGAAAGGACAAGATCGCGGATACAAGCGGCTGAAATGGGCTTCCTCCGCAGAGTGGCCGGGCGCACCCTTAGGGATAGGGTGAGGAGCTCGGTCACACGGGAGGAGCTCGGAGTAGAGCCGCTGCTCCTACACGTTGAGAGGAACCAGCTGAGGTGGCTCGGGCATCTGCTCAGGATGCCTCCTGGACGCCTCCCTAGGGAGGTGTTCTGGGCATGTCCCACCGGGAGGAGGCCCCGGGGAAGACCCAGGACACGCTGGAGGGACTATGTCTCTCGGCTGGCCTGGGAACGCCTTGGGGTCCCACCGGAGGAGCTGGAGGACGTGTCCGGGGTGAGGGAAGTCTGGGAGTCCCTGCTTAGACTGCTGCCCCCACGACCCGGCCCCGGATAAAGCGGAAGAAGATGGATGGATGGATGGACAGTGTCATTTTTGACTTACCACATCAATTAGTCAGATACCTCTATTAAATGGAGCCTTTCAGCAAATCCTGCTCTACTTGTGCAGGTTTGTGAAACATTCCTCCTTGAAGTGTTACGCACATACAAAAAGTGTCTTGGGCACGTTCGTCGGCATATTTTCCTGAAAAATGTAAGTAATCCAAGTAGTTCTCAGAGGTTCTGTGGCTGGAGGCCTGTACAGTACATGTTTAATACAACCAACAACTGAACACCGAACACCTCACTTTATGTGTGCACTTTCTGCATCATGTTGAACTTAAACTACAAACCAAATACAAGATGGCGGACTCGGAGAACAACGGAGGTAACTGAACTTGTTTGGCCTTGTATGAAGATTTCCTCTGAAATTTAGTGATGTAACAGATCGAGAAAATTTAACAGATGAAAATTAATATGGAGCATCTAAGCCGCAATTGAAAGGTGTCTAAAAACATATAAAGATTTCTTTGCAGCTACTGCATGCTTTTTAAATTGAGCTTTTCTAAGTTAATACAGACCCTGTATACCCAGGAAAAGGTACAAGAGCTAAAAATGTTATAGTAGAAAATGTTTAGTATAATATGTGTCCTTTAAGACCAACATGACTGTGCTACTGCAGCAGTTACAGAAAGAGGGGTGACAATTTTTCATTGTAAATTGGAGCCAGAGGTCACAACTGCACCCATGAGCACTTCCTATTTGGACCAGGGCAGCTAACAGGTTAGCACACAATCTATGATAGAAATTAAAATACCTACTTCCGCTTTTCATGCATTAAAACTTGAATATGTTACTACTGTACTGTATACTACAAACGCAAGACTTTTATGTCACTTTTGCCCATGATCAAACCAACACACTTACACAAAAACATATCCTAATTGCAGCATTATTCTAAACAATTATGATTTCATGCAGCAGTCTAATGCAATAAGCCCTCTGCCCCGCCACACGCTGGGACAATGACTGAAACTACTGCGTTTACCTCCACACACATGGACCACATGAGGAGAGTCTCTGTCCTTTTGACGGTTTCATAATGGTGTTTCATATACAGACACCCGCTGTTTGAATGCAGGACATGGAGGTGCCTTTGAGCCTAACGAGGGCTATGTATGTGTCTATATCTATCCATCTATCTCTATCTCTGTCTCTCTTTCTCTCTCTCAACTACTATGTCAGTGTTCCAACATCCACAAACGGCAACTGCTATCACAACTTCAGAAGGACGAGGTACTACACAAATGCTACATCAAGGGGGAGCTAGGACGCCAGGTCAAAGGGAAGTTGACATCAAATCCCCAACCGGAGATTGGGTACGAAGTCCCAATAAGTTTTACACTGAACGAGGCAGCAACTGACCTGAAAGATAAGATCATGGCCCGAATAAACACAAGGCAACCCCAATGCCAGTTACAGACGCTAAGTGAAGTACCATCTGGAAGTCTCTGAAAGATGTGAATGCAGCATTGTAGCAACCGTCACAGAAACCAGTGAGCTGATATACACTTCAACAGCAGTGATCCTACAGATGCTTGGCTATAAGAGCAACCATGAGAGCCATGAGAAACAATATCCACCATAGAAACGACAGTGAGAGGCTAAAAGTGAAAAGAAGTGAGCCAACTGTCAGAGGCCCAGAAAGGTGCAATGAAAAAACACTATCAGCCAATATCCTGTCCCTCCACAACATGGAAGCTCATGTCAGGCATCATTTCTTTGTCTGATGGGTTCTGCAGGAACCCATCAGACAAAGAAAGTCTATGACTCAATCCACCCACATGGACCACTGAATGCCTGGAGCTGTACAACGTCAACAGGACTTGACTCTAAGAGTCTTCATTGCAAACTCGATGAGGTGGTGGAAAACTGACCTTGTGGCCAATGACAAGCCACTTGCACAAGTGATTCATCAAATGTGGCATATACCAGGGAGACACACTGCCCCTACTGCTGTTCTGCATAGGTCTGAACCCCCTCAGCCAAATCATCAACAACATTGGCTATGGATACCAACTCAGGAATGGGGCCACCATCAGTCACCTCCTCTATACGGATGACATCAAGCTGTTCGCTAAGAATGAGCAAGACATTGACTCACTGATCCACACCACCAGGATCTACAGCACAGACACTGGAATGTCATTTGGGCTTGAGAAGTGTAGCTGGATGGTGACATAAAGGGGGAAGGTAGTCCACACAGAAGGGGTCTCATTCTCAGAAGACGGTTACAAGTATCTTGGTATCCCACAAGCCTTGCCAATGGCAACCTTGAAGAGGAAACAAAGAAAACAGCCATGGCTAAATACCTTCAATGAGTGAGGTAAGTCCTAACGAGTCAGCTCAATGGCAAGAACAAAACCCGGACTATAAACAGCTACGCCAACAGATGACATGCTCAGTGAATGTCTCAGACAGTGGAGCGCAGAGGAAGAGGTGTTGGAGGAACCATCATGGAAGGACAAGCCCCTGCACAAGATGTACCACCGTAACATAATGTGGCTGATATCAAGAAATCCTACTAATGGCTTGAGAGAGCTGGACTGAATGACAGCTCAGAGGCTCATCCTGGCTGCACAGGAGCAGGTCTTGAGCACTAGAGCGATAGAGGCCCAGATCTACCACACCAGACAAGACCCAAGGTGAAGGCTGTGCAAAGAGGCTCCTGAGACAATCCAGCACATAACTGCAGGGTGTAAGATGCTGCAGGGAAAGCATACATGGAGGGGCATAACCAAGTGGCGGGCATAGTGTACAGAAACGTCTGTACACTATCTCCAGTCTGAGTACAAATTGGAGACCCCCAGGTCAAGGTGGGAAACACTTCCAAAGGTAGTGAAGAATGATTGAGCCAAGATCCTGTGGGACTTCAGATACAGACTGACAGAATAATGATGGCGAACCAGCCGGAAATTGTGATGGTGGATAAACAACAGAGACAAGCTGTTGTTGTGGACATTGCAGTACAAAGTGATGGGAACATAAGGAAAAAAAAAACATGAGAAACAAAAAAAAAATACCAGGGGCTCAAAGAAGAGCTGGAGAAGGTCTGGAGGGTGAAGGCATCAGTGATGCCCGTGGACCATTCGGGGGAGAAATCCTGAAATTGGAGGAGATCAGACATCAGTCCAGGAAAGTGCAGTACTATGAACAGCAAAGATACTCCACAGAACCCCCAAGCTCCCAGGCCTCTGCTGGAAGACATGAACACCCTCACCCTCCACCTGTGGAGGGTGAGGAAGAGAATTAATGAATTAATACATTATTATTATTATTATTATTATTATTATTATTATTATTATTATTATTGTATTTATTTTAAATAAATAAATACTCATGTCTATAAGTGAGACAACCCATTGTTTTAAAAATATTATTTGGAATAAAGAACCATATTGAGTTTGGCTGAGCTTAATGTATTTTGATCTAACGGGTTTTGAAAGGGATTCACAAGTTCAGATAAGTCAATAAATTCTAGATCTCCAGAGGCTTTAGAACAAGTTACAACATCTTTTTTCAGTTTATGTGGCTTGTTTTTCTGCACAAAATCTAAAAAGAGCTTACTGATTCTTGTCATTAATATATATATATATAGAGAAGGATAGATATAATGTGATAAACGAACGCTTTTAGGTAATACTATTCTGCCAAACACACTTAATTGTCTCTGAAGCCAGTAATTTAAAATGAGTTTGGATCTGGTAATTTTTTTTCTATCTAAATTGAGATTTTGTCTTGAGTTATATGGATACTAAGATATTTTACAGAGATTTTGCTAGATTTTGGATAGTACAGAAATTGTTTCATTACAATTATAAAGAGGCAAATGTTCACATTTTTTAATGTTTAAAACCAACCCCGAAGCTCCAAAGAAAACTCCTGTGGCTTTTAAAGCTAAGTCAACATGTTCTTTAAAAAATGAAATTGTGGTGATAAAAGATTTACCAAAAGGAAACAATTCAGTTTCTAACTGCTAGCCTAGAGTGGGCTGGAGCCAAACAGTATGGGTGACGTCACACTCCCTCAGTCTACTTCTATATACAGTCTATATATGTACAGTCCATAGTTGCAATATAAATTTATTTTATTTAACTTGAGAAAAAAACAAAAACAAAACACCATTAATGTTAATAAAGATGTCTTATAAAAACACTTTTATGTGGATTACAAATGTATTTGTGTTAAATACTGATTGTTGTTTTCAGAGTGAACTTTAAAATTTTTGTGCACAACAAAATCACCGTCATTTTTTAGGGCTGCAACAAATGAGTTTTTAAGTAACTGGCTAGTCAGCGATTATGATTGTTGTAAGCTTTTATAAACTTTGGACACCTTAAGGGCTATTGGTCCTATTGCAATAAGTGCTCCTCTGCTCAAATCATTTGCACTTCCTTTGTCCTTGGTCACATCTTTTCTTTCTCCAGCATCTTATCTGCACACACTTTAAACTGGAGTGGACAGTTGGGTTTTATCACATTATTTGGATAAGGACATTTGTGAATAGGGACTTAGAGAGACAGGATCTGCTCCGCTAACTGCACAAACTATGATTACTGTCTGAGCCATTTCCATCGACCACAGATGGCAAATTGAGATAGGTTTAATGGCAGCGTCATTTGGAAGAGAAAGAACTATGGAGAAATATAAAGTCGATCCGCTTTGATCCGTTTTGGGTGTTTTAAGAGCTTTGGTAAAAACTGTGTAAAAGCCTAGTAATTACAGTTGGAAAATGGAGTCACAGTTTTTGTTACACATTTGTATTCGCTCATCTTCAGCATTTTTCTTCGCTCAACACATTATTTCAAACTTTATTTATTTCGTATGTATTTATTCGTGTTTGCCAAAGTCCAAGGCATTAAGAGCCATCACTAGAATTTGAAGTGTGGTATTTTATTTATTATATTATTATATAGACTGAGGGCGAAGCGGGTTTAGGGTCTTCACATTCATCTGTGGGAGCTGGAATCGCACCAAAATGGTTGCTCTCAAAGGGCCAGATGTAATGCAAAATAAAATTAACTACTTTTTTAACTTGTTCAATCAATGTTTCTGTATGTATTACTTATTAAAATGACAAATATTGCTTATGCATTTCCAGAGATGTAAACAATATAGCTGTGCATAGTGTATCTCGTGATAAACTGACATTTTAAGACAGTCATACCTTTTAATTTACCTTGTCGCGGGCCACATAAAATGACGAGGGGTGCCGCATTTTGCCAGCGGGCCTTGAGTTTGACACATGTGATCTAACCGCTCAACCAATGATGTTTATGTCGAGAGAAGGATTTGAACTGGCAACCTCAGTGGGCAAAAACTCTACCAACTGTGAGCTTTCCTGCCTAATTTGATTTTGGCCTTCATCCGCTGTTATTCAAATCTGAATATTATATTTATTTGAATGGGGAAAGATCCTCACAAAATCCTTCAAATCTGGAACGAATCATTTGAATAGACGACAATATAATATTTCCTGTAGCACAATGTCAAAATTCTGAGCACATAGTGACATTAATATAAGCTACACATGAGACTGCTCCTCAGAAATCACATCATTTTCACTTTCCACGGCACATCATTTACATAATCGTCACGCTTACGCTGACTCACAGATTGCACGAGTTTGATTCTGAATGCACGACAAATATAAAATCACACTGCAATGCTCGGTAAATCTGGAGCAAAACAATCCCAGAGCTCATCCCGGACTCGCCCTCTCATCTCTCAGTGTAAACACAGATGTGCAGCCCATTGCCCCCAGAGCTCGTGGGTGGGTGGTGCCGTGATGCCCAGCGGTAAATAGTTCCCACCCCCCGCTGTTCCCCATGACTGACCTGCCACTCACCCAAAGGCGCCTCTTCAGATCAGCTTGTGCATTCTGGGGGGGTGGAGTCCAGCGTGCAGCCAAATGAAAGCCCATCACTGCAAACTGTACCCTGTGGGCTTATCCAGGACCAGAAACTTTACTTTGAGGGAAAGGAGGTTTAGAACAGTGCTTTATTATAGTTTTATTTTCATATCTGGTTATTAGAGCCAGTGATTTGAGCTGGTTGAAGTTGGAGTGCACTTTAAAATTCTTAGAAAAATGAAACAGATCTTATTCCTTTTAAAGTGCCAGCAGCGGTGCAAAGTTATTCCTCACTTTCCTAACACATTCCTGGAATCCTAATTACTCACAGCTATAAGTTTATAAGCACGTTTCACAACTTTCAGAAGTCAGAGCAGAGTTTTGCCTTTAAGTCATGCCTAACAGAACTAGCATGCCAACAGCGCACCAACGTTCCTTTGTGGTTTGTGGAAAATAACGTGCTTTAGGTACAGACACTACACAGCAGTAGCATTTTGACAATAAGGGGGGGGGGGGGCGAAATCCGTGAAGTAGTCAGCTTTATTTTTACAATTATTCTATATTTTGTTTTTGTATTGTATTTTGTATTTTGTCTATGTTTTGCAGCTGTAAAACCCCGCACACACTTTATACACTTTTCTCACATTTTTCTCTTGTTTAAACACTCTCAAAGTTCAAACCTTCGTATATTATATTCCTCTTCCTTGATGATCGCTTTAAATGTGTTGCTCTAAAACCTTCAGTCTAGAAATCTAGGGGTAATAATGGACTTAGACTTGAACTTTAACAGCCACATCAAATCAGTAACATCTGCAGCTTTTTATGACCTAAAACATTGCAAACCTCAAAGATAAACTGTAAAAAACAGACTTAGAGAGACTTATCCTGCATTTGTCTCCAGTAGGTTAGACTCCTGTAACGTCCTGCTCACTGGCCTCTCCAAACGTGCCTTAACACAGCTGCAGTACATCCAGAACACTGCTGCTCGGGTCCTGACTAGAACCAGGAAGTAATTCACACATGTGTCCTGTGCTCAGGTCTCTGGCTCCTGTAGCTCAGAGAATAGACTTTAAAGCAGCTCTGCTTGTGAACAAGTCTCTCCATGGACCAGCACCAAAGAACATCTCCCACATGTTAGAGCCGCATGAACCATCTCACACTCTGAGGACTTCAGGGACCAGCCTCCTGCCGGTGCCCAGAGTCAGGACTAAATGTGGAGTTTCAGTTTTGTGCAGCTAAAACGTTGAACAGTCTTCCTGAAGATGTGAGACAGGCCTCTACTTTGACAATGTTTAAATCCAGGCTCAAAACAGTTCTGTTTAGCTGTGCATACGACTGAAAGGTTTTTATTCTGCCTCTTCTGTTTTAATGTTAATTTTATGACGATTATTTGTGATTATTTATGTTTTGATTTGTGTGATTTTAATGTCTTTTTTTATTCTGTAAAGCACTTTGAATTACTTTGTGTTCCAATTGTGCTGTACAAATAAACTTACCTTGCCTTGTTCATGTGCCTCTCCTGCAGCGGTATCCACAGAGGCGCCTCTTCGTGCAGAGAAACACTTAAGTCTAAAGCGTTTCATCGACATTGTGGGTTTTGTCGGGGAGAAAACAATTAACACACAGCACTTCAGAGTCACACTGAGATTCAACATTTATGTAAATTTGGCTGAACACATTCTGTACTGTACAGACCATAGACTGTATAAAGAAGTGGACAAAGGGAGTGTGACATCACGTTCACGTTCAATCAAACCTGTTGCTAACGCTAGTGGGGGTGACCTCAGGGAAAGAAGGCGCCTGATTTGCCTCTTATTAATGTTCATATCTTGAGTTATGGACACAATAGCCAAATAAAAACACCAGGATCATATAAATCATGTATTTCTCTGCTTATCCGTACTAGCATTTCTGTCCGATGCTGTTATTTTCACTATGTAATTTGCAGTGCAGGTGTAAAGCGGTAAGCACTTCTGTCCTACTGCAAGAAAGTCAAGTAGTACCCGGGCTTGCCATGTGCTCCAGACTCCACTGCTAATTCAATAAAATGACAATATGGACTCACATAAGCGTTCCTGCCCTCGCAAACCACACAAATCCCACATGCATTTTCAGATTACCTTCACACTTTAGTTTTTTTTGTGGTACTTTTTCAGAATGTGAGCTCTTATCTTGCCCACATGCTTGTGTTCAAAGTGTTCAGATCATAACTGGCTGCAATACAGGTGCTACTCGCCACAATATTCTTTTATCACTTCGAAGATAACACAACCCGTTTAGCAGGATTTCAACATTTGTATCACATTCATTTATCACGTCGTCCTTACCGCCGTAGGGTTTGAGTCGTTTCGGTGGGAAACATTTTCAGTTTAAAGATGAGGACTATATGCACACGTTCTTTAAGAGGTGCATTATGCAAACTCTGCCTCTGGTAACTCTGCAGCTAAAACGTTTGCAATCGAGGGGCCCTAGGCAAATTTGAGTTTGGGGTCCTCTATACTTTTTTTTGTAGTATTTATTTAGTATTTATAAGTATTTATTGTCTGTTTTTTCCTCATTGTCGCACAAGTCTCTATTTACTTTAATTAGGCTGGACTGGAAACCTCAATTTTGTTTTTTATTTAAAGTTAGATTATATATAACTATAATAATATCACTAAATATATACAGGGCCGATTTGGTAATTTTAATTTATTAAATTATTTCCCTATTAAACTCTCTGTCAGGGGCTATTAGGTTTTCACCCTGCAGTTATTAATCCTAATCTGGGGAAGGAGATTCTGTGCACATCTGAACACAACACCTCGATACAGGTGCATGGATAATTTGCATATGCATATCTATCTATCAATCTATCTATCTATATATATATATATATATATATATATATATATATATATATATATATATATATAAAGCAAAGATGCAAGAAAGGAAAGATGTAAGGAAGGAAGGATGCAAGGAAAGAAGGAAGCAAGGACACAAGGAAGGAATGAAGTAAGAGATCTTTCACTCTAGACTTATGTTTTCAGTGGGATTCAGCAGCTCATCGTCTCCCTGCCTCCTTGTCCGGTTATTATTATGTAACTAAGGACAATTAGCACAAATGATGATATTTTGGGGGCATGGGTCCTTCATGTGTCTACACGCGATTATTATAATTACATGTACAAATTACATATTCATTGCAGTGAATGCACTGAATGAGTGATTAATATGTATATTCAGTGCATTCACTGCTCGTTCACTCATGTCTAAAAGTCGACCAGAACAGTAATTCTGTGAACAACCCCTCCCACTCAGTGCAGGGCCCCTCCCACTCAATGCAGGGCCCCTCCCACTCAGTGCACAGTCACAGACTAGTCTAATGTGAAAGGGGGAAGTGTTTTGACAGATAAAATGTATTTGATAATCACATACAATTTTAATGGGGTTTTCTTGTTTCAAAGTAAACTACTCTCTTTTATTGTGATTCTGTAGCATCGCCTCTGATGATTGCTTTCCCCGGAATGTTCCACAGTATGGCATTACATTTTTACTATACAGTTGTATCTTGTACCTAGGTCCATGGAGACAAACACCACACTGTTCTTAAGGTATTTTCTGCCCTAAAAACACTTGTAATTGAATAAGCCAAATTACTGCCATAGCGTGGACCATTGCAGGAAATCATCTAAAGGAAGTTGTCAGACCCTCCACCAGAAATACTTAGTGCATCTTAATTGAGCCTGTTGAGGGAGGGCAACCACTCCGTCGTCCCATTAATTCCCTTCATTCCATGTAATAACCAAGATGCATTACTGGTTTATTTATAGCAACTTAAATGCATCTCACCACATAAGCGTCTTTTAAAGCGTGCCAAGCACGCTCGCCCCTTTCTAGCGCTTCCAGTGAATGAGTCTGCACACCGCCTCAGTGCAGTGATCAGTATTCACCCGGATGCAGACAACTCACTACCTCCATCTGTCTCCCAATCTCCATCAAGACTTTAAATCCTCGCTCTCCTCTATAGCCACACAAGCATGAAAACCACTCCGCCTACTTCACAGCCAAACCTCCCTATGGCATTACTCAGCTGATTTCCAATTGACTTCTATATGACATTGTGCAACATTACGTAACATAGACGCCCGCGGAACATATAGTCAATGGATCGGATCGGATTATGGCAGGAGACGCAATTAAAAATGCCAGGAGGTGTGTGGGCGGGGCTCTAGAAGTCGTCAAGCGTTTAATTTGTGATCTCGCTGCGCTAGATTGATTTAGGTCAAGGACGTCGCGCTGCTGCACCCTAGCATCCCTCAGGCTAAACTTGCTATTAAAGGGCATACGACAGGCTAGACTACTCATTTCACTAAAACATTCTGCACATCATTAAATTTAGGATTCGACTGAAAACCTTGCCTAGTTTTTTGTTGCACTTTTTTGTGATTTCACTTCCTGGTTGCGTACGGACAACACATGTGACCGTAGACTGTAAATAAATGGACATAGCTAACGCGCTAACCGGCACGTTCCAAATAGGAAGTGATCCAAATTTCGATAATCTGCTAAAATGATTCATGGTGTTGCTAATCCTCCCCTAAGAAGGTTTGTCTCACTGAGCTCAGAAAAAACAAGTCGAGTCACTAGAGCGCCCTCTAGAGGAGAGTGCGGCATACCAAAATGTAGGACCTCTTTCGCTAAATTGTCTATCTCTTGTTGCTATGAGTCAAAAGCCAAATGAGATTATAACATGCATACGTTTTGAACAGTTTGCACATGTGACAAGGAAATGGCTAATATAAGCAAGTTTGCACCTATTAGTGAATGTGTTTGTGAAAAAAAGAGTAATTGTATATCTGAAACTGAGTGATTGTGTGTATGTGTATGTGTGTGAATAAAGTGGTATGGTTGTGTATGTGTGTGTGTGAACTGAATGTTTTTAGAAATGGCATATTTGAGGGTCAAGGTGTGTTGTATTTGATGTATGTTCTATCCATCCACACCAAACTGTTACTCTTACATCAGTGTGTCCAGGGACCTCAGGTGTAAATTAATATTTTTGCTATATCCTGGCACCAAACATCTTTCCTGTTTTTAAGGTCCATGTAATGTCATGCACTGTCCTCGTCCAAATAAAAGCATACCATACCATAACACGTGTGTCAAACTCAAGGCCGCGAAAAGGTAAATTAAAACGTATGACTCTTAAAATATCAGTTCATCAGGAGTTACACAGTTACCCAGCCATTTTTTTCATATCTATGCAAATTCATATGCAGTATTTGTAACTTTAGTAAGTAATAAATACAGAAACAGTTAATTAACAAGATTAAAAAGTAGTTTAAAGTAATTTATTTTACATTACATTTAGTTACATTTATACTGTCTTACATTTACATCTGGCCCTTTGAGAGCAACCATTTTGCTGATGTGGCCCTCTGTGAAAATGAGCTTGACACTCCTGCCATAACATATCATGGGTGCCCTTCCGACTCCAACGACTCTGGCTCCAATTCACTTTACACTGAAAGTGCCACCCCTCCCTCTATAACCCCTGCTGTCAGACTCGTCTTTTTGGTCTTAAATATTCGTATGAACCCGCTCTATGTGATCGTATTGTGTCCGTAAATCAAGAGAAGAACATTAATAACAGATAAATCAGGCATCAGCTTTCCCCAAGGTCGCTCCTGCTAGCGTTAGCAACAGGTTTGATTGACAGCCTTGTCTATGGATGTGACACACGTCACGGTAATTTCATATGTATGACCTAGCAACCGTTGACAAGAGCCAAAACTAAATTGTACAATACTAATAAAAATAAACGACAACACCTCTATTGTGTTAAATCAGCAAGTTTGATTTTTTTCACATTTTTACTGGCATGTGTGATTGTGACTATCTCTGAGTGTGGAGCGTCCTGCTGTTTCTGCTTGGGTCTGGTTTCAGGTCTGTAATAACTGCAATATGTAGCGTAATGATCTGATGTTTTGTGTTTAGTTCAGACCTTTTGTTGTTCTTGTAACTGTTTATGTTCTTAATCTAAATGTTTTCATATGTGACACTTGGTTGCTATGCCGACAAGTTGATATAATGGTTCTGTTGGGAACTAAGGGAAATATTGTATAAGCAAAACAGCTCAGTTCAAAGGCAAAGCTCAAAGCAAAATCTTATCTCCTTTTTTTTTATTACTGAACTTCAACAACCACAACACATATAAAATAACAACCATTTTGTACTGTGTTATATAACAGAGGAATACACCAAAATATTTGTCTTGAGATGTATTTCTACTTCTACTTCTACTACTATTACTACTACTACTATTACTAACTATTACTACTACTACTATTACTGCTTCTACTACTATTACTATTGCTACTATTATTAGTACTAGAACTATTACTGCTACTACTACTATTGCTACTATTACTGCTACTACTACTATTGCTACTACTACTGCTACTACTACTACTATTACTACTGCTACTATTACTACTACTATTACTATTACTACTACTACTACTACAACTACTACAATTACTACTATTACTACTACTACTACTATTACTACTACTACAATTACTATTATTACTACTATGACTATTATTACTACAATTACTACTACTATTACTACTACTACAATTACTACTATTACTACTACTATTACTACTATTACTACTACTATTACTACTACTACAATTACTACTATTACTACTATTACTACTACTATTAGTACTATTGCTACATATTAATAGCCAATAACACTCAACGTGACAAAAGTGATTTTCATTAAATACTACTACTACTACTACTTCTGCTGCTACCACTACTATATAACACTACTACACTCTGGATGACACACAGTTAAGCCATGGCGGTGCAGTACTGCGCTTGTATCCTTCCACTTCCTCTTCAGTGTATCAATGTCTCTGCTAGCTGCGGGGAATTACAGATAGCACCCTCTGTTTGTTCGCTACGCTAATTTAGCCAAGCCTATATGCACAGTAAATACAAGATCTCCCATTTGTACTGCATCAGCCATATGGTCCGAACAAGAGGCTATTCAGCATGAGAAGAAAACGTCCGAATGTATTTTTCTGTAGTGGACTCGGATGAATTGTTATTTTCAACCAAATAGTGCAAATAGCTACTGCGTACTGCTGCCCATATGTCGACTCCATATGGTTCTATAGCGTTCAGCAGGACCGCACCACTTCGTATTACGTTTAAGTACACTTTGGTCAGCAGTAATGAAATGTTTAGAAACAGTAGTGACGACCTTTAAGAACAACATATACCGTATATACCAATATGGCATTGAGTGAAGTTCTAAAAAGACAGCAGAAAGTACGTTAACTGTAAAAAGTCCGGGGGCTAACCACTCTGCCACATCAAAATACTGTACGTCTACCATTCGACACGCGTTACCTCTACATTTTGACTTTACACGTGATAGAAAACCAATTTCCAAAGTGCGCTGTCAAACCGGAGTACTGTGACTGAAGTGCCCTCCTCTCTGTATCACTGGCCCTCATCACTATCACTTAAGCGTGTCCACTTCAGTACTTGTCTCCTCCTCCCTCCCCTCTGTCGCCCCCTGTCCCCCGGGCTTGGTCCTGACATAGACGAATGCCTCTACCGTGACCGGGCGCCTGCGTGTGTGTCCGGTCTTGTCCGTCTCTCAAAAAGCACCCGTTGGTCACATGAGTAAACCTCGCTATAGTACACACACACACACGCACACACATACATAGTACTACCATGCTAGCTAGCTTGAACACATGTCGTCTTAAAGCATGAGTAAGCAGGATTCGGACCACTAGGGCGCGACCTTGCATCTCTCAACTCGATGCCCCTCTTCACATCGGATTCCTCTTGGCTGCTCTGAACAACTTTCTTTGGCCTCGTTGAGGTTCCCCGCCGAGACAGCATAGCGTTGCATAACACTTGTTCTGCCGGCTTCTGTCGCCACAAATACTCGCGCTTTGTTCTTGTTTTGTGCACAAACACACACTGATGATGCTAATACAGTTCTTGTGAATTCTCCCTACTGGCGTTCGCACTTTTTTTTTGTTGGCGGTATTTGCCCAAGAATACACTGAGTCATTGGTGAAGCCTGACGTCAGTTTTGGTGACAATACGAAGGGACACGGGAGGTAACGTTGTTTTCGAATGCGTTTCTGATGTTCTGTTTGCGAAGCAGTTAGTTGGATGAAAAATATTGTTGTGATTCCTGGACAACTAAAAATCCCTGTTTTTTTAAAGTGTTTTTAGCAATAAAAATAACAAAATAGTATGTCTGTGTCCTTCAGTTGCCCAAGTATAATCCATAGTCAAAGAAAAATTCATTTCTGTCACTGGATAAAAGCTTTTGAGTGAAGACGTTTCACAGCTCGTCCAATCCGCTTCTTCAGTTCTGCCCAGATTACTGCTGTACACTGCCTTATATCTGTCTGACAGGAGGAGCTAACTACAGTGAAGCTAACACACCTGTTTGTTTACAGTTTCTATTTGTTAGCTAGGTCTTTTGAACTGCAATAAATGTAAACTGTGGCTGACTCGTATTTTGCATAAATGTTCAGGCCCCTAATGGGTGCTCCCACTTCAATTAGCATACTGGCTAGCACTATTGTTTTCCTTGTTTTGGTTTAGGAGGATGGAGTTATAAGCAGAAGATAAAAATAGCCTCTTTAACTCCTCTCAATTTCTTTTCTCTGGCTAAAATCTGTACCTCACTATCTTCAAAGGAGTGGTTAGTGTCTTTGAGATGGAGATGTACAGTAGATTGTTGTCCTGAGCTGCTCTTGTGATGCTGTTGGTACATTCTATTATGGACTGTTTAGTTTCTCCAGTGTACCGCTCACTGCACTTTTCATTACACTGGATAGCGTAGACTACATTGCTTTGTTTGTAGCTTGGGGTTTTGTCCTTTGGGTGAACCGGTTTCTGTTCTAAAGCGTTTGAAATATACAGGGACTTCATGCTGTCTGAAAATCCTCTGAAGCTTTTCAAACACACCAGCTGTGGAGGGACTGGCTACACCTTTTCTCCTTGGTTCGGATTCTCTGCTGCCCTGTTTTTTGGCTCTCTTAGATCTATTGAAGGCCCAACTTTCTGTTTAGTTGACAGAATTTTTCTTTTAGTAAGCAAAATAGTACACTCACCTGAAGGATTATTAGGAACACCATACTAATACGGTGTTTGACCCCCTTTCGCCTTCAGAACTGCCTTAATTCTACGTGACATTGATTCAACAAGGTGCTGAAAGCATTCTTTACAAATGTTGGCCCATATTGATAGGAGCATCTTGCAGTTGATGGAGATTTGTGGGATGCACATCCAGGACACGAAGCTCCCGTTCCACCACATCCCAAAGATGCTCTATCGGGTTGAGATCTGGTGACTGTGGGGGCCATTGTAGTGAACTCATTGTCATGTTCAAGAAACCAATTTGAAATGATTGGAGCTTTATGACATGGTGCATTATCCTGCTGGAAGTAGCCATCAGAGGATGGGTACATGGTGGTCATGAAGGGATGGACATGGTCAGAAACAATGTTCAGGTAGCCCGTGGCATTTAAACGATGCTCAATTGGCACTAAGGGACCTAAAGTGTGCCAAGAAAACATCCCCCACACCATTACACCACCACCACCAGCCTGCACAGTGGTAACAAGGCATGATGGATCCATGTTCTCATTCTGTTTACGCCAAATTCTGACTCTACCATTTGAATGTCTCAACAGAAATCGAGACTGACAGACCAGGCAACATTTTTCCAGTCTTCAACTGTCCAATTTTGGTGAGCTCGTGCAAATTGTAGCCTCTTTTTCCTATTTGTAGTGTAGATGAGTGGTACCCGGCGGGGTCTTCTGCTGTTGTAGCCCATCCGCCTCAAGGTTGTGCGTGTTGTGGCTTCACAAATGCTTTGCTGCATTCCTCGGTTGTAACGAGTGGTTATTTCAGTCAACGTTGCTCTTCTATCAGCTTGAATCACTCGGCCCATTCTCCTCTGACCTCTAGCATCAACAAGGCATTTTAACCCACAGGACTGCTGCATAGTGGATGCTTTTCCCTTTTCACACCATTCTTTGTAAACCCTAGAAATGGTTGTGCGTGAAAATCCCAGTAACTGAGCAGATTGTGAAATACTCAGACCGGCCCGTCTGGCACCAACAAACATGCCATGCTCAAAATTGCTTAAATCACCTTTCTTTCCCATTCTGACTCAGTTTGGAGTTCAGGAGATTGTCTTGACCAGGACCACACCCCTAAATGCATTGAAGCAACTGCCATGTGATTGGTTGATTAGATAATTGCATTAAGGAGAAATTGAACAGGTGTTCCTAATAATCCTTTAGGTGAGTGTATATTAACTTTGAGCGGGAGTGCCTGTCCATAGATCTGACCTGTAACTTGGCGTGATGGTGCCATATTGTTCTCTCCTATTAACATATATGACATACTAAATAGAAATTTGTGGGAATATTTACATTTCAAATTTAAAGCACATTTTAATTTCACACAAAAAAGCCTTGTATAATGAATTCCTTGTATGATGAAATATGCCTTATATATGAAGCACTTTAATTATTTGATGTAGTCAGTCTTAATACTGCATTATTTATGGATAAAGTTAGAAAATAACATAAAGTTAGAAAATAACATGTGCCAGCAAAAATACTGTTTGTTTGAAGTCAAAGAAGCTAAATATGATCTGAACGGGAAGAATATATTTTAAAAACTGACAGAACTAATGCAAAAAAGAACTATTTCTGTTCAAGGGGTCGAATTATGGAGCAGTAACTCGATTTTTCACTTGATATATGTAACAAAGATAAGAATAAAGTTTAAATGGTCAATGGTCACATTTGTATACAGTGTTCCCTTGATTCCCTCGTTACGTTTTAAAAATAACCCGCAATAAGCAAAATCCGCAAAATAGTCAGCTTTATTTTTTGCAGTTATTCTATATGTTTTAAGGCTGTGAAACTCCTCACCACACACTTTATACACTTTTCTCACACAGACATTAACATTTTCTCACATTTCTTTCTTCACTTTTCTCTCATGTTTAAACACTCTCAAAGTTCAAACCTTCGTAGATTTTAAAGAATAAGTACAGTATTATAGAATGAAACCAAAGGTCAAGACCTGTTTTCAGGCCAAAACATTTGATTGAGAAATGAAAATATAAATGTTTTCCTATACTGTGAATAAAAATGACAGCTTAAATTTTAATGATCAACCTACAAGGATAGACACATAAATTATCAATAGTGACTCGCCTATTTCACAGTTCCTCTGACCGCACATCTTTGTTCTGGCGCTGCTGTAGGGTTTTTCTCCACTGAAGGTCTTGGTGCAGGTGTCTTTTTCCGAGTGCAAACATACAGCACTTTAGAGTCACACTGCGATCCAATATTTATGTAAATTTGTCTGAACACATTCTGTACTGTACACGGCATGGGGGAAACTGATGGACAATGGTCTACAGCATGTAAAATTGCACAAAAAAAAAAAAAAATCAGCAAAACAGCAAGACCATGAAAGGTGAACCACTGTGTCTTGCCCAAGCACACAACAGCATTAATTTGTGGGAGCTGGAATCGCACCGCCAACCTGTGAGTCAGTAGATAAACACTTTACCAACTGAGCTACTGTCACCCTATTTCGTGCACTTAGCCCTTCTATAATGTCTTTTCTAATCCACTTTTCATTACAGAGAAACATACGCTACAATAAAACTGTTGCTAACCAAATGTAGCATAGGCTAAATGTATTCTTATTATCACTGATGGCAATAAAAACCATCAAAGCGCATTTTTAGTATCAAATATGGTCGCAGACAATTACATTAAAGCTTTTCTGATTTAAAAAAAATATAAAACACAGAAGGATATCTATCAAATACATTCAGTAAATTCAATATAATAACACAGAAGTTTATTTCCTCTGCACTATACACTTACCTTGAATAGGAGATCACCAACTGTTCACAAGATTTATGTGAAAAATACGCAATAAACAGCTTTGTGCCATACTGTAGAACATGTCAGTCAATGCAATAACATCTCCATGGAAACAGGGGGCAGACACTCTTCTGAAAAAGCTACGTAGTGCACAAAACAATATATAGCTAATTCTGATTTGTTTGCATCGTTGTTTGTTGTTTCTACATGTGGTTATGTTAAGGCAAAAACTCTATTTCGAGTATCACAGCTTGCAAAGACATTGATCGTAATACTAAATCTATAATCCATAACCTATAGTGATATATCTTTATGCGTCGCAAAATAATCCGCCTTACTCTCCACGTTGCGCGCTGTTTCATAGGCGTTTAGCAGCTGTGCCGTTACTCCGAAATGCACTCACTGTAATAAACCTTTCCAATCGTATTATCAGCTTAATAAAAAAAATAAAAAAAAGTTCTGTCCTCAAACTCGAAAGTCAACACCGCTGCCATTTACCCGAATGAAATGTCACCCAGCCGCGCTATGAGACCAGATGTGTTACAGGTATTATCGTGATCACAATGGGCTCCATAAATAAGCCAGGACATACAAAAAGATCTATCAGGGTTTGACATGACTTTGGACAGGGATATTGGTCCACTCTAAACCCCCCATCAGCGTGCCGGGCTAAAACATAACACCTGTCTGCACTGACCTCCACTTACTTAACAGGGCCATAAATACTGCGGCCCTGCTTTCAAAGGGGGGCTATAGGTACAATATATGGGACGAAGCAAACGTACGCGGTGGTAGTGCTGCGTTGGTCAATTCCAATATCGAGATTCAGTTTCAGACCCCACCAAAATGTTATAGTATGTGCTTGGCAAGTTTTAATCATTTTTTATCTAGAGATTTTCCACCTTCAAGACACTCAAAGCTCTTAACATCACGGAACGTGTAACAAAATAACAGCACCTTTCACTGTACGCACGTTAAATTGCACGTACGCTTTAATAGCACACAGCACTTTGAACATTATTTGCACTTTAAGAAAGACAATTGCACACAAAGGATTTTAAAATGTTGATTTAACTTGTCTGCTTTTACCCAGTTTTAGATCTGGAGGCAAGGTGGCATTTTAATTGAAGCCGTATGTCCTGGAGGAGAGAGAAGACAAAAGGTTACGGTTAAATGCTAATAATTAATTTAATTGGTTATGTGCAATAATGGCGCAGTGCTTGTTTAAGAATGTTTTTTTTAAAAGTGTTTTTAGTGAATAATGTTTTTAATAATGTTTAACTTACCTTCTGTGTCCTTATGTCCAGATGTCAAAGAGGTCCCCGGCCAAACGAGCTCCCTTAAAAAGGTTCCGGGGCAGGACCAAGGTGGGGAATGTGTAGGGAATGCACGTTGAGCTTTTTGAAAGGTTTATGGGTTTTAATTATCTTTGGTGTTTGTTTTTAGGGTTTATGTGTGTGTATATATGTATAAAGTTAATTTGTTTTATGGGTTTATTTGGCTTTATGGAGATTTAAGAGTTTTAAAGAGCAAATGTTATTTTTAAACACCCCTTTTAAGCAACAATAGTTTGATCCAGTTAGTGGGATGGTATAAAAGGCTGCTCCTCAAACCACCATTGCACTCTGCACTTTGGTAATTGAAAAAAAAAAAAAAACGTGCTGCTGTCCTCTGTCCCACCTCCTACCGCTAAAGAACAGCCTACGTTACAGAAGCACTCACCCATTCACACACATTCATACAACAACGTGCGCAGACACTGGTGGCGAGGTGGCTTAAGCATCTTGCCCAAGGACACAACAACAGCATTCATCTGTGGGAGCTGGAATCGCACCGCCAACCTGTGGGTCATTGGATTGAACTGCTCAACCAACGTCGTTTATGTCGAGAGCAGGATTCTAACCGCCAAATGCTCTACCAACTGAGCTACTCCCGCCTTATATTTGTTCATGAAAGTTACGGTTGAAAAATTATTGTGTTATAATTTTTTTTGCCCATTTTTACCTCTAAATGCGCTTTATTTGTGGTGGCACTTCCGGTCAAGCGGGAATCCCACTCATTTCGGAATTTTCTAAAAGTGTTGACGCTAAAATACGATATAAGGTAGGTTGATTTGTGTGAAATGTTCTATGTTCATGCGACCAACAAGTCAACACTGCACCGATTCTCTGGGAGGCTTTAAAACAGCACTGTATCCGTGTAGAAGTGATTTGCTGTCAAGTTCTGCAACCTCATGCAAAATAATACAACCCCTAAGACGATGGCGGCGCCCACGGCAACGTCCGGAATAATGCGAACGGAATGCTTAAAGGATGGAAATTTTGATTTGCTTTGAAAATTGAAGTTGCAGGAAACTACTCTCAGAATTTGCACATGACATTTTGAAAGACTAAATGCCAAATCTATGCAAATCTATCCTCTTTAACAAAATGTCAAAAGAAAGATGGGTTTTACGTTCGGGTTCTTGCACTTAGTCGCCTATGCATTCACAAATTTGCTCCATTTTTCTATATTTCGATGGTTATATTTGACACTTTTAGCCCAAACATGGTGCATTTCAGATCAGGCATTTGCATCTCGGTCCTGGTCCGGTCTCGAGTGCATCAACCACTCCACAAACTTAAAAGCTAAAATCTAATTAAATGTGTGTAAGGCCATGTACCTTGATACTCAGGAAGCACATAGCAGTAGGGGACTGGAATAGATAACTTTGTAGAAGGCGGGTGGTGGACTTGGCTAATTAAAGTAGAAATACTAGCTCTAGTTGGTTTATGAGAAAACTCCTCAAGGGTCTGTGCTTTTTATGGAGCATTCCGGCGATGGGATACTGGGTGTTTTCATTTGATTACATTTTTTTCTTCATGTTGTGATGCACAGGACTTTAGTTGAGAGGCTTGATTGCAGTCTGGGGATCTGAAATCTCAATACTAGACTTTTATTTAGTAAGGGCCACAGGAAATGTTTAGATAGTCTTACGGGAGCCATGAGCCACATAGACTGTCAGCAGACTGGGAAGACTCTTGTGTCTGCTCAGTTTTAAGATTTGTTCCAATTTCAGTAGTAGGGCAGGGGCATAGACTGTACATATAAATGGACATAGCTAATCTGCTAACCGCCGCGTTCCAAATAGGAAGTGATCATGGGCGCTCTTCCAGCTTCATCGACTCTGGCTCCAAGTCACGTTACATTGAAAAACTGTAACTGCTGCTGTCAGGCTCATCATTTTGATCTTAAAATGTTCGTATTAACCCTTTTTACATAGTCCGATATTTTTTTTCACTCTTGTGTCCGTAACTCAAGATATGAACCTTAATAACAGAAAAATCAGATGTCTTCTTTCCTCAAAGTCGATCCCACTAGCTATTGCAAAAGGTTTGATTGACAGCATTGCTAAAGGCCGGCTCCCTGCTAAACCAGTGGTCCGGACGGGAAAGGGTATTAACTTCACCACCCTCAAAAGTCTTTGGTTCTTATGATTCTCACGGTTGGAATTCCAAATATGGAATTCTGCTCCAAATTCGTCCCTGTAACTGCTAGCCTCGATGAGCTTCATTTGACTGGAGCTGAACCCTTTGGGTGACGTCACACTTGCTTAGTCGACTTCTTTATACAGTCTATTGGTTGGGGTCTAAAAACTTCTTAATTTTGACACTGCTCTTTATGCAGTTCATGTTAATTGACAAAGTGATTACAAACTTTGTAATCATAAACCAAGTCAAAACAAGTACACAATAAAAATTTTAATTGCAAATACACTGCCTGAATATACTGAATGACCAGGTTATTCCATCAATGGATTTTTTTCTTTCCTGATGGCATGGGCATATTCCAAGATGACAAAGGCGACTTTTTTTTGGCCAGGCTGTGTAGAATTCAGACCTGTCCACTATCACAACTGTTCATATTTAATGTCACACAAACCCATGGGACTCCTTATGATCGCCATTTTGTTTTTGTGGGGCGGAGCTAGCTTTCCATGTCCCAAAGCCCTAAACTTAACAAAATGAACTGTTCCTGAACCTAACCTGAATCTGATGAAGAAATAATATAAAGCTAAAAATAAGGTTACCTACCACATAACCTCTTCAAAAAACACAAAGAACATTTTTGAATTCATGCTTTGTATCATGAAAATTCGAATACTTCTGACAGATTTCCACACCTTGCAGCTTTTTTTGTTTGTCTTGTTTTGTACTTCAACCTTCAATTTACACCTACAGTAGAGGCTGCGATCCTGCTCAAAAGATTACATTTACTTTAATTAAAATAATGTTTTTGTTTGCATGATTTAATTCACTTTACAGTATTTTTAACTATGTATAACTCATATAAACATGTAACAGACTAAAATAATCACTTTAAGCTGTCTTTTCAACAAAGTGACAGTAGCTCAGTTGGTAGATTGTTTGTCCACTTATCCAAAGGTTGATGGTTCAAATCCTGGGTGAGTGGTTCCTTGAGGTAAAGTGCTTCAGTGCCTTGAAGTTGAAAAAGTCCAATATAAAACCATTCACCAAAGTAGCTCCTATTTTCTGAACTTCCCAGTGTCAGTAATTGGAACTTGAAACAGCTTTTAAAACAGTTTTATTTATTTATTTTGTGCTTTTTGTGTGTGTTTTTTTCTTTTTTTTAAAGGGTCGCGCTGTGCTCTTGTCTAGATCCATTATGTCCCATTATAGCTCGATGCTCTGAGTGACGTGAGTAAATCTGACAGGAGAAGATACAGTCCTAACAGAGTGAGAGAAGCCCACCAGGAAGCCACTCCCAACAAAAGACTAATTACACAAGCTATTATGTCTCAGCTCAATTACATGCAAACTAGTAAATGTTGCATGTGCTAACAGCTCTTGTAAAAGGCAGTATCATTTCCATGTATTTGATTTTGTTTTTTATTCCTGGTATCTCAAGCACTGTAACCATGGCCACATTTTATATTGCAGTTTTCCACCCTCAACAACAACTCATCCATTCAGACTCCAGTGTACACAAACGCTGGAGGCAAGGTGGTGCAAGGTGTATTGCCAAAGGACACACTGTCAAGGATCTGATCATTCAATTATTAATGTTTATGTTGAGAGTGGAACCACCAACCTTTGAATCAATGGACAAACACTCAACCAACTGAGCCACCAGCCACTGAGCACCAGCTTTGCACATCAGACCTGTTGCATGGCATTTTCCAGACTGAAGTATAAGTCGCACCAGCCAAATGCGAAATAATAAAGAAAAAACATATATAAGTTGCACTGGACTATAAGTTGCATTTTTGAGGAAAATTATTTTTACAAAATCTGAGACCAAGCGCAGACATTTTATCTTTAATGGCAACTTATAATAATAACAATAAACAATACAATACAATACAACAATAACAACAGGCTGAATATCAGAACATCACGCTAACATAACACATTTATATTTATTCTGCTACATGAAGCAAAGACAGAACTGAACACGTGTCTGGTTTGTTAGCGTAAGATATTAACAGTTAATCAGATAAATAAAGCAGAAAAAACAAGCAACAGGTTTACTGTGGATCTCACTCCAAATCACTAAATCCATTGAATTCTTCGTCCTCTGTGTCGCTTCTGAACAATTCCACCAACTCCAGAGGAAGTTCTGCTTTCCGCTTCCTCTTCTGCGTGTCATCAGACTCATACAATTTTCTTTTAGGGGCATTTTTGTTCAGTCTTTTTCAGATGTCTTTTAAATTACCGTGATGTTTAAATTTTAAATGTTCAATGGTACAGGAGTAGATACTGGTCCACAACTCTACAGTGTCCTTGTGCGGTTGTCAATGTGACAATAACGAAGATGTGAAATTATATATTTGAATAATTTCACATATAAGTCGCATCTGAGTATAAGTCACACCCCCGGTCAAACTATGAAAAAAAGTGTGAATATTAGTCCTGAAATACAGTACTGTATCTTGTGGCTAGTTTTACTGATGCAGGTAAAGCTCCTTGCCCAAGAACATAACAATAACAGTTAAAAATGTGGATTTGTTGAGATATGAAACCAACAATTTAAAGGTGCATTATGTAAGTTTTCTGGTAGAGGCTCTGTCCCCTGCTGGTCTCCATGGAAATGTTAATGGTTTGCTTAAAAAGTCCCACATTTAATGTATCATCTGTAATTGAATGAGTGCAAAAGTCAAATCTCCTATTGTTTAACAGGTAAAAACATCTTTAAGGAGAAAAAAAAAAGCTGCAGACATTTGTCTGACCCAGTACAGATAATATTATAATAATATATTATAGATTGTGATGATGTCATACTCCCAGATGGGGGCGCAAGTGCCAGATTTCCCTATATTGAAGCTGATAATTTCTATTAGTGACTAGACTCAAGAACTCACTATTTAACAGCAAAAACCTTCATTTTAACAATATTAATTTTAGCTGCTTTAGCTACCATCTGTTTTAAATACTATTGCTCTATAGAATGTTGTGATGTCATCTGAAAACTGCATAGACACTAGAACTACAAACTCATCCTATCCTATGGTGTAACTATTTGGATTCAAACAAGATTCTGTTCCCATGACGATCTTCATTCAAACTTAGGCCTTACCACATAACCTCTTCAAACAACACAAAGAACATTTTTGAATTCATGCTTTGTATCATGAAAATTCAAATACTTCTGACAGATTTCCACACCTTGCAGCTTTTTTTGTTTGTCTTGTTTTGTACTGCAACTTTCAATTTACACCTACAGTAGAGGCCGTGGCCCTGCTCAAAAGATTACATTTACTTTAATTAAAATTATCTTTTTGTTTGCACGATTTGATTCACTTTTCACAAGATTTTTAACTATGTTTAACTCATATGAACATGTAACGGACTAAAATAATCACTTTAATGGGCTGATGACTTCCCAATCTCCTTATTTGATTGCTAGGAGACCATTTTCCTACAAAGTAACAGTAGCTGTGTGCTGTTTGCATCTAATTAAAATGCATGTTATTGTAGGATAATCAGGAAGTACGTGCCAGCATGCTACTGGATCATCATGACTGACTCCCCACTTATACTCTGAATGCATAAGGTAAGTGAAGTAGGGTATCTTTGGACCACTGCAAAACGTTTAAAATGAACTAGTTCTGTTCTGAAAGATAATTAAATTCACATGCAAGTCCATTTTGAGATTGACATTGATTTGAATTGATACGGCATATAGAAAAATAGGTTAACGCGGTGGTTACAAAACAAAGGGTTAACACGATTGATCGGAGATGGGTTTTCTCAGGCGTGATGGCATCTGATGTAAAGGTCAGCGCTGAAAAAAAAAAAAAAGCAAAGATGAAAGAACAATCTAGAACATGTCCTGTTACTGAGGGCCAGACGGGGAATTATTGATCTGAGGTAGAAGAAGCTGTAAACATGAACGTGCTGACCGCAGTGCAAAGAAGGCTATAGGCACGTGTGGACTCTATAAATCATACATGGAGCACGCGCAGTTTGTATCTATGTTGATATGTACCGAATGTTCAAATAGACGGTGTTTCAAAAGACCACATTTCCCAGTGCATTTGATGTTCACATGAGCGGGAAAATAATCTATAAGCCTTGATCTCCACCTTCAAACACGCGGCGGTTAAAATGATGTCTGATGTAGCCGTGTGCGGAGCGTGTTTGGAGATATGTGCACTGGAAAGACCAGAATAAAGTTGGCTTGATTTATAAATGGCCTCATCAATTATACAGAATTTACTATTGAGAATATTGTGCAACAGGCATGCATGAACCGGTCAAATGTTTTCATATTGGTCGACCAAAGAACCATTTGAAAACTGTCACATTTTATAAGCACACAGCACCTAAGCTTAGTTAAAATTTTAAGACAGTTAGCTGTGTGCACAACAACTGTGTGCAACCTCTCTGTTAGCGTCACTACTTCATGCCCAGTTTTATCTCTATGAGGTCTTTGTAGAGTCACGCTGAAATGAATGAATAAATAAAATAAAGACAGTGGACAGGGAGCTGTGGGTGGATGGCACTACACAAATAAAAGGAATACTTCACTAAAGGACACTTCTGTTTAGAAAGAGACATGTTTGTGCCTCAGTGCTAACGCTAATGCTAATTTTGAGGCATAATAAATATTAAAACAACACCACAAACTGAAGTATTGTACATATCAAATAATAGACTAGTCTTTATTTTTAATGAATTTGAATTTTAGTGGGTTTATTTTATGTTTTCTGATTTGAATAAAAGTGACTGCTAGCTTTGAGACACAGACAGCTAGCTAGCGTGCTACCGTGCATAGAACTTTTGCATGCTCTTGATTTTTTTTCTTTTTTTTTTCTGTTGCTTGTGAACTAGGAATCCCTATTAAGTTCCACAGTATGGCATTAACCATATTATTGTATTAATTACAGGTGTTTTTAGTTCTCAAATCTTTGAAAATCATCAATTCTTACAGCGAGCAGGGTAAACTCTCCACAGATTTAACCTGTAACTTAGTCTGATGGCATCATCTGCTTGTCTCCATAGAGTTCAGTGACATACTGTGGAACATTACAGGCAAAGCAATGACATCTCAATGGAGACACCCGTTACAGAGCACACTTAATCCAGCATGTTTACTTTTGCTCAATTCATCTGTGATTCTCGACAAACAGTTCAGTTCTATAATTTCTGAAATACACCAATGCAATATAGACCAATGTATAGTTTAAACCATAGACTGTTTATATAAATGGACATAGCTAACCTGCTAGCGGCTGCATAATCATGGGCGCACTTCCAGCTCCATCGACTCTGGCTCAAATTCACTTTACATTGAAAAATCTTCTCCCCTCTCTCTATAACTTCTGCAGTGAGTTTTGTCATTTTGGCCTTAAAATGTTTGTATTAACTTGGTTATGGTATTTTTATTTCACTATTGTATCCGTAAAACAAGATATGAACATTACTAACTGACAAATCAGGTGACTTCTTTCCTTGAGGTCACTCCTGCTAGTGTTAGCAAAAGTTTGATTGACAGTATTGCCCAAACCAAACCAACCTCGCTCTGGATTGGCTCTTTGGTTGCTATGATACTCGTGATCAGAATTCAAAAAGTGGAACTCGGCTTCAAATTTGCTGCTATAACTGCGAGCCTTGATGTTCTTTATTTGACTGGATCTGAACACTGTGAGTGACGTCACACTCCCTTAGTCCACTTGTTTGTACAGTCCATGGTTTAAACACACCAGCCACACAAAATCCACCTGCTACCTCTATTAATGTTCTTATTCTCATGCGAGTCGTTTATCAGGTATACTAGTACGAACACTAAGGACGTCGTGCCCCACTACATCACTAAACCTTTATGGTATGTTGGATTTTATCGTAGCATGATTTAGAGCACAGTTGAGAGAATACATGCTTCCATTGATTTCCACTGACAATGATGTACACCCCAGCTGTGGTCTGGAGCAACCCCTCGTCATCCTGCCACCAAATGACATTGACCGGCCCTTTATCGTATTTAATAAAACGCTAAATTAGCTTGATATATTAGCTAACTGTACGCTGATGGAAGAAGGAACTCAAAAAGACGGTATCAGAGCTAGCGCGTGGTAATTTCAAGGTTGCGGGGAAATGCTTGGCTAGCGAACGGTGATATTGCTGCGTGCTGCATGGTGGGTTGTCCGGGGGATGTAATGCGCTCAGTACGAGATGTCAGTGATATTATGGAAATGGATTACTTGAAGCTCATGTCACACCGGCTACAGATGTTGACAATGAGAGAGAAGGAGGATGAGGAGGAGGGGGTGAGGAAGAGTTACCCAGAGTACACTTGAAAAGATGCACTCTGTTTGCACGTACTTGTCGAGCCTAAACCTGCAGTGGAGGGACATCATTTTCACTTTGCTTTTCACAGAGAGATTTTCTGTAATAAAAGCCAGTAGGGTTTTTGTGATGATTTTAGTCTATGTGACTCCAAAGACAGGATGTATAAATGTGCCTTAATCAAAAAATAAATAAAAATAATAAAAAAGTCTAGATCTTCTTTTCAAATTACTAGTACTAGCATTCTCCTCTGCTGTCCCCACCGTAGATATATGTATAAAGAAGTGGACTGAGTCAGTGTGACGTCACCCATAGCATTCGGCTCCAGTCAAATGAAGCTCATTGAGGCTAGCAGTTATAGCGGAATTTGTATCATAGCAACCAAAGAGCCAATGTTCATATATTGAATCCTGGGCTAAATAGTGAATTCAGAACACCAGGATCATGTAGCGCGGGTTACTACAAATATTTTAAGACCAAAATGACGAGTCTGACAGAAGCAGTTACAGAGAGAGGGGCCACGGTTTTTCAATGTAATGTGAATTGAGACGAGGAGCGGCTGCTAGCAAGTTAGCTATGTCCATTTATGTATACAGTCTATGGTTAGAGCCTTATCTCAGGCTAATGCCAACTGGCTTTTACCGCTACGGCCTCCACCTCCTGACAAACTGTCTATCTGTCAACGTGCCAACTTGAGACCCTGCCAGTGAATCGATGGAGTCACAAGCATTTGTTCCTATTTGGTACACGGTGGCTAGCAGGTTAGCTATGTCCATTTATATATACAGTCTATGGAGGCCACCACACAAGTATTGAAAGAAAGTTCCTGGTCAAATTGGAATGGAAACTGAAGAATTTAAGAAAAAAAGTCAAAAGTTATGTAAAAGCTCAGTCAAAATGATGAAATTCCACCTGAAAGTGAGCAAAAAGTCGTGAATTTTGAGCTGAAACAAAATATTTCCAAACTAAACTGAATCTCAGTGGTTATATTTGGTATTGCTGGCCTAACTTTTTAAAACCCTGGTTGTCCATCTATTGCATAAGATTGCAACCATAACATTTTGACCTCGAAACTTTCTTTTTGATTAAATTGAAGACAAATAACATGCTTTGGCTGCAAATGGACCACAAAACAGCAATTTTCAAACTTCAAATACTGCTTTTGAAAAGTCATCCTTGTTATAAATCTGTATGCTTTTAAACCCAGACATATTTTTCCTGTTTTGCTCAAGGCTAGATTGACTGACAGTAAGTGGCAGTGGGTTGACGCTCACAACACTTGAGTTGCATCCTATGTGATTAGCAAGACATTTTTGAGATGCTAAATATAGACGTTGTCCTTTTCCACCATTTTCGTAGCGCCTGATGGTCACGTATGACATATTAGGCCTTGAGCTAGTTGTCATAGAGGTTAAAAGGCTAAAAAAAAATAAAAAAGACTAGAGTGGAGTCTAGAAGCAGCTGTACATTGACATAATTAACGTTAAAGTTAAGAAAACTACCAAATCTTGCTTTCTTCACCTCTAGACTATTATCAAAATCAAAAATATTCGTACCCTCCACGATCTCCATAAAGTTGTCAACGCTCTCATTTTCTCCAGACTTGACTACTGTAACTCTTCCACATTAATAATAAAACTCTCTTGCGCCTCCCACTGTTTCATAATGAAGCAGCTAGGCTTCCTATCACATACATCATCCCTGTTTTAGCTTCCCTTCACTGGCTTCCTGTGTGTTTGAGAATTGCTTTTAAGACTTTACTCATCACTTTTGAAGCTGGTTTAAGTCTTGCACCAAGTTACATTTCTGAACTTTCAACTCCCTAGGAGCCCTCCCTCCTTAGATTCTCAGGTAGCTCCCTGCTAGCTGTTCTCCTGACGCCTTAGACCCTCAGACGTGTTCCTCTTAGCTGTTCCAAAGTCAAGTCTCCAAATGAAGGGGGATGAAGCCTTTTTGGTCCCAACGCCTCAGCTTTGGATTGACCTGCCTGAGGAGACGAGGCTTGCACCATCAGTATAACCTTATAAATAACTTCTTAAAACTCACTTTTATCATTAAGCCTTTTTTTTTAATCTTCTCCTATTTTCATGTGTATGTTAACATTGTATTTCCATGTTTTGCATTTTATCTTCTGGGTGGGTATTGTGTTTTTTAGTTTGTTGTGAAGCACTTTGTAAACTCATCATCATCATCATCATCATCATCATCATCATCATCATTATTATTATTATTATTATTATTACATAACAGACGAGCTAACATTTGGCTTCTAGAATGGTAATCCCGACCTGGCATTTGGTGACATTTGCCTTGCCCTGACAAGCGTTGCGTCTAGAGGAATAAAAGGGAAGGGGAAGAGTGTGAATTGTCGATAATTAGTGAAGGTCCAGCTATAGTGGACCTGGGATATTTATGCAGAGCTATAGAGATGAGAAAACCCATTTATTAGAGCCTCAGGGAGACATTCTATAGGTCTATTAAAGGCAATAGCAGAGTGTGATTGCAGTGAGCACAAGGACTTGTTTTAGTCATCATGTACAAAGTGTCTCTGTGTTTTTTTCAATAAGTACGGCTTTACTGTACAGCCTACATAAAGAAGTCATATCTTCAGAATGTTACAGTAAAGCTGGCAAGTATAAAAGTTGTTTTTCAAAATACCTGGATACTAGAAACAACCATAAACTATCCCTTTGTACCTTAATGGCGCAATAAAGTTGATCTATTTTGTGTTTATTCAGTCCTTATAGTCAACATCTTTGTCTCTCAACAAATTTAAATGTAACTTGGCCTGGTTGGGTTTCCTACTTGTTTCCATGGAAATAGATCAGTTTAGTGCTTTACTTTGGAACTTTCTAGCTTAAGTAATAATATCTCCATGGCGACAAGCAGGTAGCGGACTCTCCACCAGAGACATTGCATAGTAGATTGTGAAATAATACAACAATATTATAACAAACTGGTCTTACCCAATGACTAAAATAACGTTGTCTTAGCCATAAAAGCGGCGTAATTTGACACGTAGTTGCGGGTGACGGTGAGTGTTTGTCCAATGATCTGTTTGAATCCCGTTCTTGACATAAACATCATTGACATTTATTGAGCGGTCAAATCCACTGACCCATAGATTGGCGGCGCAATTCCAGCTCCCATAAATGTTGTCGTTGTGTACTTGGGCAAGACACTTAACTCACTTTGCCCCCAGTGTCTGCGTACCCTGGTGTATGAATGTGTGAATGGGTGACTGGTTCCTCGATGTAAAGTGCTTTGAGTGCCTTGAAGGTGGGTAAACACTATGCTAACATGTGACCATTTACCATGTAATTTTGTATCATATGTATCCTTCATGAACGCAGTGAAAAAAACACACAACTACTGAGTAAGGCGACGCGATTTACTATAAAGATCTGAATCCTATGTAAAACCATTTCCTCGTTTTCCCCCGAAATGCATGAGCGTTCTTTTAATGCAAGAATATAAATAGAGTATCGATCCCCACACGCAATCAGCCGACCGTTCCCCCTGTCTCCATGTACAAGTCATCTCACAAAGCTGCAAACCCCACATTTTCCCTTCGAAGCCATTAATCACCAACACAATTCTGGCAAGTGCACACATTTTTTTCTAGTTCTACCCACTTTGATTTTTTTTTTTTTTTAATCCATTGTCCAGCTAAGTGCTTGAAGCCTCGTAGATAGCATCAAGTTCACGTCGAGTCTTGCCACGCGGGGCTATCTCCATGGTAAATAGCCCCCGATAACCATCCCTTCTATGTGCGACGCTGCCAACTTGTCACTATCTATGAAATAACGCTACTATTAGCCGCTAATGGGCAGCTCTACAAAAGACAAATTTCCAGAGGAGGCCTTATTAATTCAGTTGGGGGGCATGTGCGTGTGTGTGTGTATAGCGTAGTCCGATTGCGCGGCAGTTTAATCACAATTGAGGTCAGTGGAGGACCCTAGAATCGCAGACGGTCGCGTTGCTAAAGACACGTCGCAGCATTAGCTTAGCATAGATGGATAGGTTCAGAGTGGCAAGATAATTATGGCTTGTTAGAGTAATTTATGATGCTTTTGCAAAATGTAGCAGGCTAGATGGCAGGATAGCAGGTTGTATGTCATTGTCAAAACACTTTGTGATATTGAGAGGAGAATCCCAACCAGCATATGGTTTTGGGTAGATGGATTGTCTCGGTGGCGCAGATGGGCTTGTAGCTTAAGTTTTTAGCTATAAATCAACTTCCTGTTAGTAATTCGTCACAAGATTTCCTCACAATGCAAGATAATATTATAAAACTTTGTCTAAGCTTGCAAATTCGTGTACTAGTGGATTTGCATACAAGTTCTCTATTGTTACTACTACTAAAACTACAACTCTTACTCCTACTAAAATATTTCTACTGCTTTTGGTACTACTACTACTACTTACACTGTTGAAAATACCATAACATGTTTAATCGTGATACTATCATCTTTGAAAATTGCTCACCATCATTAACACTTAGAATAACATCAATGAATGATTCACCTTAAAGCTCAGGTAAAGCTACACTGTGGAACTTTTCTGAAGACAATAAACCTTATTACCTCCATCAAGAAACAAACCAATGACCAAAGAAGAAAAAAACAAACAAACATTGAATGAAAGGGTGTGCCCAAAGATATATGAAATTACATAGCAAAGAACAAAATATTATAAGGATTGATGCAGTGACAGTGGCGGTACCTGTCGACCGCTGGACTGCCTCCATTTGCTCTCCATCCACCTCCATTTGCTCTCCATCTGTCTGAGCCAGTTGGTCAGTCATCTGCACCTGCTCCTCAGTCCACTCACATGTCTGCTGTCCAGCCTGCTCCTCAGTCCACTCACCTGTCTGCTGTCCAGTCTGGATTGTCTTCACAGTACGCTGTAAGTTAAATACTCATGAAGCACAATAATTATTGTTGTCTGTGGTTGAGGACTAATGTGTATATACTTCTTTTTAGGCCGTGGATGAGCACAGTCTGCCTGGAATGGATCGTGTTGATCAGCTTGCAGAATATTTGGTGGAGCTAAGAAATGAGAAAGGTCTAACTCTTACCAACCAGCAGGTTAGCACCATTGTGGGTCTGTGGCAGAACCTGGAACAACACGATAAGAGCAGAATTTTGTACGCTGCGCGGCATCAGGACAGACTGCTCACTGGGTGCTTTAGGTCCCCCAAAAAGAAGGCTGTTTATGCAGGAGTTGACAGCACAAAAAGGTGTGTTCTCAGTTCTACTGAGTCTGCAGCTCAGCGACCAAACTGCAGCCGCCAAGTGGAAACTATATTCATTCGATTATGTAACATTCATAACAGCCCCCAAAAAACTGGACACCAAACCAAATCAAGATGGTCACTAATTCAAAATTATTACAAAAAGATACGGCAGCTCATTTTGAGCAATGGGATTATCATGAACGATACCACCCTACAATTAGTTACTGTAAATCAAACCACATTAATACAGTGGCATAAATGGTTTAGGGCTCAAGATATTGCCATTCTGCTGCAAGGGTTGGCAATGCCTGATGAACAGCCCCTCGCCAGTGGACCACTGCTCCCCATCAACACAAAGTCCACTGAAGTCACTCCACACAAACATGAACATGTTTACAGCATGACACCTGACACAACTTGGCAGGCAAACACCAAGCTCCGTGTCAGGCTCAGAGCTGAGACCCATTCAGCGAAAACCACCAACATCTCAACCAGTTTTTTTATGCCACGTCAAACCACAGCACCAGGCAACATGATGCCACTGTACCACTGGACCAGACTCTCTCCATCTCCACACCACAGTCTGAGAGCACTCCTACTGATCCTGCCCAAACACAAGACAAACCATAAAAATGCAAGTACACAACGACAGTCACTTCCAACAGATGCACCAAGTGCAGAGAACCTCGCACCACAGACACTGGCCACAGCCAGTTTAAAGGCAGAATTCACTGCCCCAACTGGGAGACACTCACCAAGGAGCAGTGACTTAGAATGATGAGAAAATGAACATCTAACATTATAATTTCATTTTTTTTTCTGGGTTAAGGGATTACTGTACATAAAAGTACTCAAGCCTTTTGTAAATATTTTTGGAATATGTTGTAAATAGAAGTTTTGTGATTAAACACTGTAGTCTATAATTATAATTAATAATTTGTTGAGCATCTACATTAGTTATGGGTTGTACATATGTGTATAATATATTCTTGTGTACATACTTTTATAATAAATATTTTCTGTTTTTGAAAGAAATAAAAATTCCCTAATTTCTCAACTTTTTTGCTTTTTCTTTTGATTGCTTGATGTGTGATAAATATAGTAAATGAAGTTAAACAAACACATGATAGATATTATAATATACTATATATTTTATACTGAATTATTTTAGATACACAGTTACTATATTATGTGATCTAATCTTAATGAGGTAAAATGAGGGTCACCAGCTCTAGTGGCGTGACTGGACAGGTCATGAATCCTAAAAGTTCATCTGGGGGTGCATGCACCTAAGCCCCAGATTTACAGCTCCCCCTAACATCTGCTTAATTATCTTGTTTGTACAAACACAATTTGATATAACAGTGATTATTTTATGTGTAATAATTAACATTGCATATAAATTAATAATACGTAGTGGTCAACTGAGTCTTTGCCATAGTTATCACATTTAATCCATAGTTTGTTTTATAAATGTATATTACTAATAATGCTAAAAAACATCAAAAAACATTTGACAAATTCAGATGAATAACTCTGTTGGCAATGTACAATAATGCTGTAGGCCATTATGTTGAAAGCTCCATAGAGGTATTTGGTAGAGGCTAGGACTCGAACTCGGGTTTTTTCCTCCCCCCTTCTCCCCCTCAAATCTTCCCCATCTTATATGGACGATTGTTCCCCAGCTTTGCCGGAGTTGGTAGAGTGTTGGTCCACTGATCAGAAGGTGCTGGTGTTCAAATCTCACTTTCCCGTGACGTATACATCATTGGTTGAGCGATTAAGGTATCAACCCTTTTGCGTCGAAAAATAGTAGTTTAGTAGCTATTTACCTTTTTTGTCTGCTACATAATTCCATATATCTTGCGTCATACATTTGATGTCTTCTGTTCGTATTTAAAATGTAGAAAGTATAAAGATAAACAAAAGAAAACACTAAATGAGAGGGTGTGTCCAAACCTTTGACTGGCAGTGCAAATGCTGACATTTCCTTGACTGCAGTGGTGTAAAATAGAACAGTTTTAATGTACATCTAGACCAGCACTAATTGTGTGACATAACTGCACGCTATGCTTATTTTGTACATAGATGGTTTGCTGTGTGAAGGGTAAGCAGGAGAGGTTTGGGGGGGCACGGTAACTTTAGGTGATGACAGCTTGTGGACCCCCGCAGACTTCTGAAAGGCTTTTTCCCGAGTGCAGAAAATATCACTAACGAGCCGCTGTAAAAGGAGAGGCGGAGAGAGGGGGGAGTGAGAGGAGGCCACAGAATGGGCACTTTCAAAGGGACTCGTGTGAAAATCTCAGCACTTTACCAAACTTAGACAAAGTTCCAGTAACTTTATTCCAGTTATTCACTTTGACTTGCAGATAAAGAAGCAGATAAGAGTATATGGTACAAATGTATACTAAGACTGCAATAGAAATTAGATACTCTTTTGAACAATCCATATTGGTCTATACCAGAACTAGCAAAACAGCATAGGCTAACTTTTAAAAAACAGACGATATTTTGTGCAGAAAATTACATTCCATTGTGAACCTTTTATTTTTAATTACTGTGTTTTCTGGAGTATAAGTGGCACCAGCGAAAAAATGCATAATAATGAAGAAAAAAAAACCCATATATTTCACATATACAGTAAATCACATCTGAGTTTAAGTCACACTGGAGTATAAGTCGTACCAACCAAAAAATGCATAATAATGAAGAAAAAAAAACATATATTTCACATATAAAGTGCATCTGAATATAAGTCGCACCCCCGGCCAAACTATGACAAAAAGTGTTTTTATTTTTGGGTGTAGAAATCAATAATGAGTATGGGGCCTTTCCACGTTATAAAAGAGTGCGGTGTGTATTGAATGAGGGGTTAGGGACTGGGGGAGACATTCAGACACAGCCCAAGTTTTTTGTACCGTGAACTCTAGTAAAACTGATTGTCATCTTTTGAATGTGCGTCGCTATGGAAATAAAGTACAATGTAAATCAGGGGTGTCCAAACTTTTCTCATTAAGGGCCACATATAAAAACACAGACAAAGCCGGGGGCCGACTGAGGGCCATAGACTGGTCACCAAAACAGTGAATACTTCAAATCTGTGTTATTATTACAAGTTAGACTGAACCACTAGACCTTTATTCATGCTTACATCCTCAGTGGGACACATTAAATATTTGAGATGGGCTTGTTAAAGTAGATTTTAAGAAATATACAGTAAAAAGTACTGTTCAAGGTAATATGAGCCAATTTACTTGGAAACTTGAGGGCTAAGAAAAATTGGTCTGAGGGCCACAATTTGGACATGCCTGATGTAAATTATTATTAATATCCTTCAGTTATTTGCAGCAGTGGAAGAAGTATTTTTGATTTTGTTGTTTTAGTAAAAAAAAGTACAGATACCCGAGCAAAAGAGATACAGTTATGACGCTTTGGCCCGTGTATCCTGGCTTGAACTACTGCACAGATATATTCAAGCTATTCAGAGGGAAATTACTTGGACAAAATATTTCCGATTGTACTATCTTGAAAATAAACCCTTTTGTCACTTTTGTTGATCCATGCTGAAAAGATACCCCACTAATAAAAACAATACTGCGCCGCGTTTTTAAGTCTGCAGTAAAAGCGCTGGCCGTCCTTGCACACAGAACGACTTGTTAAAACCCCACAGGCTAATATTTGTGGATTGATTTGAGCGTGAGTGTGGGCATTATTTGTATTCATCCAGACAACAAACAAATGTGTTTTTAAGCATTCTCAGCGTGGCACCGACCGCTCTGCCTCCGTCTAAACAGCCAGGCCAATATGGTGGATGCACTGAATAATGTGCCTGTGTAAATGTTGGGGGAGATTGGGTAGACAGGCTCAGTGATGGCTCTATTGACCAGAGATGTATTTGAACTATGAATGTGTAATCAGATATAGGTTTGATGAAGAGGGGAACGATGTCTGTGTAATGCCTCAGTCGTCCAGGTATGATTCATAGCGAAAGAAAAATTCAGTTCTGTCACTGGGCAAAAAGTTTTACCGGCTTCTTCACTTCTGCTCAGATCGCTGGTGGACACTGCCTTATATCTGTCTGAAGCATAGACTGTATATATAAAAGAAAATACTCTCCGGTTGCTATAATACTCGTGGTCAGAATATGATAATCGCCCCTATAACGAACGCTATGGGTGACGTCACACTCAGTCCATTGCTTTATACAGTCTATGGTCTGGGGGGAGGAGCTAACTACACTGAAGCTAACACACCTGTTTGTTTATAGTTTCTGTTTGTTAGCTAGGTCTATTGAACTGTGCCTGAGTAATGTTTTGCATAATCATTCAGGTCCCTAATGGCTGCTCTCATGCCTATTAGAATACTGGCTAGCACTATTGTTTTCTTTTTTTAGATTTAGATTGTCTTTTCTAACAAAAATGGTCGTTTTAACTTCCATCTCAGTCACAATTATAATAATCTGTAGCAAACTTTTATACACGCACCTGCACCTGTTTTTGATGTTTTATATGGACTTATTTGTTTTGATTGTTTGTTTGTTTTCATGTTTGTATTGTATTTTAAACAGGGCGCCCATCAAAAAGAGAGTCCAAATGCTGTCGTTGGGTCCCCCTGTATAAATAAAGATAAATAAAATACAATCAAATGTATTTTCTGTGGCAAAAATCTGTACTTCACTATCTTCAAAGTGGTTAGTGTTTTTGAGATGTACAGCAGATTGTTGTCCTGAGCTGCTCTTGCGATGGTGTTAGTACATTCTCTTATACAGTGGATGTTTTTTTTTCTCTTTTATAATGCTCACTGCACTCTTCACTACAAACAGGAGCAGACCACATTGCTTTGTCTGTGTCTCAGGGGAATGATATGTAATCTATATGCTCCACTTTGAATTTAGGAATTATAGGGATATTATAAAAGAGACAAAAGAAAGGAGCATATAGCCAAATGGAAAGTAAAATAAAACTAGGATCTGGGCAAGAATTGGTTTATATTGTGCTGTAAAGTTATACAGAAGACTGCATGGACTTTTTTTTAGATAACGGGTTTTTTTTTTGGTTTTTTTTCAATCAGTTGTTTTATTTTGTTGGCAACTTATGTATTTATCTCATTAACATTACTAAAAACATAATTTGTGGATTCTTTGTTCATACATTTGTGTAAAACTAATTAAGCTTTTAAAACTATAAATCAAGAGTTCAATAGCAAAACCAAACAGCTCCATTCTGAAAAGTTGCCAAAATGTATTTTAGCTTTTGTTTTCCATCTTCTAGAGACTTTTATCAAGAAGGCATGGAAAATATTTCGAGGAGTAAAAGACATTTAGCTTTTGGAAATAATACTATTCTGAACGACAAACCTCCAGTGACTTTTTCAAATGGAGCTTATCTGTTTTTGCAAATTAACTCTTTATACATAATGTTACAGTATATTTGTATGTTTATGTATTGAGTATATATATATATATATATATATATATATATATATATATATATATATATATATATATATATATATATAAAATGTATTAAATTTGAGTTAATTTAATAAGTTTCAATTCAGCTTAATTTATACAGAACATTTAATATACAACTTAAAGGGCCCATATTTTGCTATTTTCTGGCCAAACCCTGCATATTTAGCAAAATTCTTCTCTCAAACAGAAAACACTTTGTGATGTCATACTAGTAATACAGGAAGTGTTCCACTGTGTTTTTAAACTCCACACACTGTTAACTACCACTTCATGACATCACAAGGTGGAACAGAGCATTTCGAGTTCTGGAGATGTACAGACTAATAATAAAGTGTTACTCAAATGTGTGAATGAAACAAAACACAACTCTGGGTATGTTTTTGAGAAGGTAACAACATTATAACATGGGTTAAAGCTCACAAGGGTCAATTTTGTGCAATATAGGACCTTAAAGATTCCCACAGTGCTTTAAACAAAAGACGATATACAGATATTTTAAATGTGCTATATAAAAATTGAATTGAATTTGAGAAGTATATATTGATTTAACATCACTATTTCATACAGACAATGCGTTACTTTTGAAGATACTGTTGGAAGCCAGGCATTTGTGTGATTTTCCATGTTCAAAGTGTTCAAGAATCAACATGACAGAAGTGGGACAGAACATGTGGCCCGTGTACTCCGCTCTGATTGGTCTGACAGCACACATAGTACAACCAGTAAATAAACAGGGCTCTGGTGTGGAGTAAACAAAGGAGGGCAAACAGAGCACTGTCCATCCCAGTGTTGATGTGGAGTATCACAGCGCCTCTCTGTGGGGAGGAGGCCGGCCGCAAAATGGATGTATTTCACTAAACCCCGAGCAACACGAGTATTAACCAAATCTGACACGGTTTACTGTGGGATGAGAGGATGTAACCTGAGGCCAACTGAATGCAACTGTGGAAGAGCAACTATTTAAGTTTTTAAAAAAAGACAAAAATAAGAGTATGCAGTTACTTCAAGAGAACTAGGCTATCTCTTCTACTACTACTACTACTGCTACTGGTACTGCGACTACTACTGCTACTAATACTACTACTACTACTACGACTAGTACTACTTCTACTATTACTACTACTACTCCTACTGCTGCTGATACTATGACTAGTACTACTTCTACTACTACTGCTACTGGTACTGTGACTACTACTACTACTGCTACTACTGGTACTATGACTAGTACTACTTCTACTACTACTACTACTGGTACTACTACTACTACTACTACTACTGCTGCTGGTACTATGACTAGTACTACTGCTGCTACTATTACTGCTACCACTAGTACTGGTACTGTGACTAGTACTACTTTTGCTACTGCTGCTACTACTACTACTACTACTACTACTACTACTACTACTATTACTGCTACCACTACTACTATTGGTACTGTGCCTACTACTACTTCTGCTACTATTACTACTGCTGCTACTGCTACTACTCCTACTACTACTAGTACTACTGACATTGCAACTACTACTGCTACTACTACTATTACTACTGGTACTGCAACTACTACTACTACTATTACTACTGCTACTACTACCTCTTCTTTTACTTCTTCCACTACTATTACAACAACTACTACAACTGTGACTATACTATTGCAAAACTTTCCACTGTAAACATTCTCTTTATTTTAGTGGCTGTCTGGCTTTTTGTATCTGACCTTAATATTCAGGCTTCATCCATTTTCCAAACAGCATGAGGAAAAGCATGGGCCCAAATTCTGAAGCTGAATATTTGAATACACACCCTCTCCAGAGCTGTTTATCTTTGCATGTAAAATAGCTTCTGAAACTCGCCAAAATAATGTTCCCTGCCCAGAATCAACTTTGAGTCATGGCCAGCCCCGGCGACTTCGAGCTGCCACACATTTATTACAAATACATCAGAAAAAAACACGCTGCTAATGCTAACTCTCCCTCTCTTCCCCCCTAAAAATCTGAGTGCATGCTGTACTGGTGTCACCATGGCAGCACTGAGTCACGATGTGGCTTTGGGACGTTTCACCCGAAGGTCAAAGGTCGCTGTTTTTACCGGATGGACCCTCATGAGTGGTGTCATGGCGGCGTAGCAAAACAGTCCACGCATCTAAATGAGGAGAGCTGGGTGGCTGCTATAGCTAACCCGACCACCTCTGCGGATGAGTGCGTCGCCATGGAGATCATACCTGTCCATGCACAAATACTGAACAATTTCTAAACTAATATACATATTTTTTTTTAGCAAAATTAAGATAGCGATCTAATGCTAACAGCTGCGTTATAATTATAATCTGTATGAGTATACGTCTCCACCTACACTTTTATGAGTCTGACTAATATGCAGTGGTAGATGAAGTAGTCCATTTTGTTACTTAAGTAAAAGTACAGAGGTAAAAAGTTACTCAAGTAAAAGTAAAAGTACCACTTGAAAAAATCTACTGAAGTAAAAGTAAGTACCTGTTTAAAATGGACTGCAGATGGAAAGTAGCAGTAGCTAAATCTGGTGCAAATCCTTTTTTCTTTTCTGACAAATAAAGAATACAAAAGAAAGAAAATGTACTTAATAAAATATAAATGTATTTCAGTGTTGTTACCGTATTTTCTGGACTATAATCCACACACGCCAAAAAATGCGTAATAATGAAGAAAAAAACATATATAGGTCGCACTGGAGTATAAGTCGTATTATTTGGGGAAGTTTATTTTACAAAATTTGAGACCAAGAACAAACATTTTACCTTTAATTTATAATAACAACAATAAAATAGAGAACAACAGGCTGAATATCAGTACATCACGCTAACATAACACATTTATATTTATTCAGCTACATGAAGCATAGACAGAACTGAACACGTGTCTGCTTTGTTAAGATATTAACAGTTAATCTGATAAATAAAGCAGAAAAACAAGCAACAAGTTTACGTACTCTGGATCTCACTCCAAATCACTAAATCCATTGAATTCTTCGTCCTCTGTGCCGCTTCTGAACAACTCCACCAAATCCAGAGGAAGTTCTGCTTTCCACTTCCTCTTCTGCGTGTCATCAGTCTCAACAAAATACGATTTTCTTTTAGGGCCATTTTTGTTCAGTTTTTCTCATACATCTTTTAAATTACCGTAATGTTTAAATTTTAAATGTTCAATGGTACAGGAGTAGTAGATACTGGTACACAAGCCTAAAGTTCCCTCACGTAGCTCTCAGTGTGAAAATAACAGATAAGATGTGACATTATATATTTTAATAATTTCACATATAAGTCAGATCTGAGTATAAGTAAAAAAAAAAGTACGACTTATAGTCCGTAATATGGTAATTGTTAATTTGTTAATATGTTAAATGTCATTTGCAGGCGGAAAAGAGCTTTACCTTCAACAGCCTCGTTCAGGATTGGCTCTTTGGTTGCTATGATACTCGCAGTCAGAATTCTAAATATGGAACTCGGCTCCAAATTCATCCTTATAACTGCTAGACCGATGAGCTTCATTTGACTAGAACCAAACGCTTAGTCCACTTCTTTACATAGTTTATGTCATATACTTAGACTTTACCACAGAATAAGAATATATTTAGAGTCTGGGGTCATACCACTGCAAGAAAATACCATTACATCTATGCATTTTTGAGTAAATGCTATCAAATACAGTTTTCACAATCGCAAACATAACAAAGAGGAAACAGTTTCTCCCGTATAGAGAGACACTATAACCCGGTGTGACCCAGACGTGACCTGTGAGTCCGCAACATCTGCTCAAACCTCGTTTCTAAAGTTATCTAAAGAGGATGGAGAGTGAAGATCCCGGGAGCCACATCAAGCACATGAGGCGCTAATCAGTCTGTCCAAATGTCACAACAAAAGCTGCTGTGCCGAAGCTGTGCCGGGGCTGAGTGGGCGAGTGTGGAATTTTAATGAGAGCAGGAAAACATTGGGTTAAAGTGGGCGTGACCTCCAACTAGCTCACTCATCTAATGTCATTTAGAGAGGCTGCATTTTTTGAGGAATTCTTGCCAAGTTTTAATCAAGGCACTTTTGATGACTATTTTAAATCAATAAATAAACTAAAGCAGTAAAAATAAATTCTAACGCTATAATTTTGAAGTAGAAGGATAGGTCAGAGTTCGATGATAAAATTTACCGTAAACAGTAGGTTGGTGGAGCGTTTGTCCATTGATCCGAAGGCTGGCGGTTTGAATCCCACTCTTGACGTAAACAACATTCATTGAGAGGTGAGATTCACCGACACCCACACAGGTTGGCGGTGCGATTCCAGCTCCCACAGATGAATGCTGTCACTGTGTGCTTGGGCAAAACACTTAAATGGTCATGGGTGAGTGGTTCTTTGAGTGCCTTGAAGGTGGAAAAGCACTATATAAAAATGTGACCAGATGTTTTAACCTGGTTTATAGTTAATAGCTCTGTAATTGTATTTGTATCTCCGTAATTGGCATCCATTTTCCATCAGCGCAAATAAACAAAAGTGAAATTACGCTCTCATAATATAGTTTGTGGAGCCTATTTCCAACAAGTAATGGTACGATTAAACATTTGCGGATTGTAAATGTGAATATTTTATCACCATATAGTTAAACAGGCCCCGGCCCTCCATTTGAAATCATGGCATTTGAATTCTACAACATGACACAACCTTATATGGGTATTTTGCAGCCAAAATCAATTAGCTTAGTCCAAAACATAGACTGTATATATAAATGGACATAGCTAACTTGCTAACCACCGCGTTCCAGCTGGTAAGTGATTACAGGCACACTTCCGGCTCCATTGTTTGAAATTCACATTACATTAGAAAACTGTGTCCTCTCTCTGTAACTGCTGCTGTCAGACTCATTATTTTGGTCTTAAAATATTCGTATTAACCCGCTCTACATGATCCTGATGTTTTTATTTTGCTATTGTGTTTGTAACTCAAGATATGAACGATTAATAACAAACAAATCAAAAGCCTTCTTTACCTGAGGTCACTCCCGCTAGCTTTAGCAACAGGTTTGATTGACAGCATTGGTAAGCGCTTGCCCCCTGCTAATCTAGCGATATGGGTGGGAAGGGGCGTTACCTTCAACAGCCTCACTCCAGATTGGCTCTTTGGTTGCTAAGATACTCGCCGTCTGAATTCCAAATAAGGAACTCGGCTCCAAATTTGCTGCTTTAACTGCTCTAGCCTCGATGAGCTTCATTTGACTGGAGCTGAACGCTGTGGGTGACGTCACACTCACTTAGTCCACTTCTTTATACAGTGGTCCCTTGTTTATTGTGGGGGTTAGGTTCTAAAAATAACCCACATTAGGCGAAATCCACGAATCCAGCTTTATTTTTTGCAATTATTCTATATGTTTTGCAGCTGTAAAACCCCTCACCACACACTTTATACACTTTTCTCACGCAGGCATTAACATTTTCTTACATTTTTCTCATTCTCAAAGTTCAAACCTTCGTAGGCGCGTTTGTCGGTGCAGAACGTTTCATTGACATTGTTGGTTTTGTCGGGGAGAAAACTTGCAAGCATACAGCACTTCGGAGTCACACTGCAATTGAACATTTATGTAAATTTGTCTGAACACATTCTGTACTGTACAGGAGACACGGCACGAAGGAGACTGATGGACAATGAACTACAATCCAACAGCCAATCAGGACGCAGAACACAATGCATGTTCCTACGCTGTAAAAAAGCACGTAAAATTGCACTAAAAAAATCTGTGAAACAGCGAGACGGCGAAAGGTGAACTGCGATTCCATAAACGTGAAAGGGAACACACTTGAAAAAAGAGGGACTAAATAATAATAAGTCGATATTGCTCCGCTGACAAAGCAGTGGCGCAGTTTAGCACCCTTTGAAAGTTGATCTATGGCGCCCCTCTGCTGGTGTGGAGGGATAGTATTGACAGACAGCCCGCTCAATCTGGCGTCCTCACTAATATGCCTCATCGACATGGATTTAAGTCAACTGCACAGCGGGAGACTATAAGGCCATTATGGTAATCACGAAACGCATTGAAGCTCTACTTTTCAACACAGAGAGAGCGAGCACTTTTACCCCCAACTTCATTAAAAGAAGATTCCACAGAGCTTAGCCTGGAATACCCCGGATTCTGAAAAGTCACTAGGAAAGCCGGGACAAGAGACACGGGCCGTCAATATGCAATAGTGAAGTGCTGTCTTTAGCATTGGCTCTGGTCAAACATAAGAGAGAAGGGTCCCTCGTGGGGTCTACGGGACGATATTAGCTTATCGTTGGCTCCACGCGGCCCAGGGATTAGCACCGATAACTGCAGAGCGGACGTTTTTAATTAGTCGAGTGTAATCAGCAGGAGCAAAGGTGAGACAAGGTCGTGGACAACAGCAGTAAACACGGACAGGATTATAGTAATGACTGATTTATTTCTATGCGTTTCAGTTAAAGCTCAAATTAAAGCTGCGCAATTGTGTTTCTTTTTTAAAATTCTTTTCATAATTTGAGTCTTTGCTACATATATTATCTTTGTTATTAAGAACAATTGTTATTTGCGAGCTACCGCGTCCGTGTAATTTCCCTTGTGGATTGATAAACTTTGTTGAAGTTATTCGCGAGTTCCTAAAATCATCATGTATGTGGTTTTAGCTTTACTTGGATGTTTTGATATTTTTATTCCACATATACTTTACAAATATGAGTAGAATTTGAGTCACATTAATAGGCAAAGGTCCATACATTATTGTTCTTAAAATAGCGTGTGCCCTTTCACACTGCTACTTCATTTTATGCAGTTAAAGAATCTTCACTTAAAATGAACTCCACTTCATATAATTCTATTACAATCCCCTCTCAAAGGTCACTGGCAGGGTCTCAAGTTGGCACGGCGACAGATAGACAAGTTTGTCAGGAGGTAGAGGCTGTAGAGGTAAAAGCCCGTTAGCATTAGCCTGAGATAGGGCTCTAACCATAGGCTGTTTAAATAAATGGATATAGCTAACATGCTAGCAGCTGCTTCTGGCTCCAGTTCACTTTACATTGAAAAATTGTCGCCACTCTTTCTGTAACTGCAGCAGTGAGCCTCGTCAATTTGGTCTTAAAATGTTCGTATTAACCTGCTCTACATGATCCTGGTGTTTTTATTTAGCTATTGTGTCCGTCAATCAAGCTATGAACATTAATAACAGACAAATCAGGCGCCTTCTTTCCCACAAGGTCGCGTCTGTTCCCTTCTAAACTAGCGATGTGGGCGGGAAGTGGCATTATCTTCAACAGCTTCGCTCCTTAGTTAGTTAGTTAGTTAGTTTATTCAGACACACACAGAAAATAAATAAAACATTGTCACAGTCACATACACATATATAGAATTTGTTCATTGTGTCTGAAAGGCATAGGCTGAAGCAAAGCTTATTTATGCCTGCCTGTTTCCACATCTAAAGAAAAACATACAGTATACAACAAAAGAAATACATTTGTTTTTATATTCTTACAATTAACTCTGGATTTATATTTGTATATATAATAATCATTAGTAGTCCTTTTTTATCCTGATCATAGATGTTATTTTTAATCATCAAAATATTATTATTATTATTATTACTATTTTGTTTTCCTATTACATAATTCATATTATGTCGTAGACAAAGTTTATACTATGTTCTTTAATGTTCAGTTCAGTTGTCATAGTAACAGTTATACTGTTGCTCTATATTTTTCTAGAATTTTTAATTTATACATTTTCTTAAATACTTTGATTGATGTGCAGCTTTTTTTAATTCATTGTCCAAACGATTCCATAAGTTAACCCCTGTGACTGAGATGCACATAGATTTTTTTGTAGTTCTTGCCATAGTTGTTTGGAAGATGCCAGTTCCCCTCAGGTTATAGCGACTCTCTCTAGGTCTAAACAGCTCCTGGACACAGTGTGGGAGCATGTGGTTATGGGCCTTATACATAACAACTGCTGTATTAAATTCAACCAGATCGTTTAGTTTTAATGTTTTTAGTTTAATAAAGAGTGGGTTGGTGGATGCATAATATTCTGCCTGATTGACAATCCTAATCACTTTCTTTTGAAGTAAAAATAGAGGATTCATGTTCGATTTATAATTGTTCCCCCATATTTCCACACAATAATTAACGTATGGAAGGAAAAGAGAACAATATAATATAAACAGTGATTTTTGATTTAAAATAGTTTTCATTTTACACATTACAGCAATAGTTTTTGATATTTTTGTTTTTACATTATTTATATGTACTTTCCAGCTTATTTTACTATCGATGGTGATACCTAAAAATTTTGTTTCATACACTCTTTCTATTTCTATATCCTGATTGGCTCTTTGGTTGCTATGATACTCACGGTCGGAATTTGACTGCAGCTGAACACTATGGGTGACGTCACACTTACTTAATCCACTTTTTCATACAGTCTATGCCAGAGGTGCCCAAAGTTTTTTATCGAGGGCTACATCTCAAAATATATAAGTGGAGGGCCACAGACCGGTGATCAGTGCAGTGCGGTGCTTTATACACAGCTTTGAGAGCCGCTGTGTATTAATAAGTCTTGAAACACATTCATTTTAGGTCTGTATCACAATATAATGTGATGTTTGAGGTCATAGTGGTAGAAGTAGTTTAATTTGCTGTTAAAAGTACTACTTATGATCAATTGGGCTGGTTCAGCAGGAGTTTTGGGCCATAGTTTGGACACCCCTGGTCTATGCGAAAAACAGACAAAAACAGGGTCTAATTTGGAAAGACAAGCTGCCCAAATCTGATTATTTGAAAATCTGTCATATCTGAGCAATATGTATCTGAGAACGAGAAAAAAAAATTGAAATCATTGTGTAGGTCATCAAATCATTTTCTATATTCAACTTTAACAGTAAAACACATTCACCAAATCTGACAGTGATCTTAATCCTATATTACAATCTTTCTTAAACTGTGTATGTGGGCTGCATCTCGAGGCTCTTATTTAGTTATTTTTTTAAGGAGACAAATCCATTCACGTTTTTTGTTATCTTAATCGTTATTTTGAACTGCCTGGCCCACGGTTTAGTCTAATTTTAGACCATGCAACGTTCAGATCTGGTTGTACTTGGAAAGCCAATTATTGTCTTAGAACCACTGTGGAAATAAGTTGTCTGCAGCGGTAGAAGAAGTACTGAATTCTGTTACTTAAGTAAAAGTACAGATACTGGAGCAAAAAAACACTCAAGTAAAAGTGACTGACAAGTACATAAATCTTCTTAAGTTAAAGTATTAAAGTACCAGTTTAAACATGTATTAAAAGAGTAAAAAGTAAGTATTTCACACAGATTTTGAGATTGAATAAAGCTTCAAATGCAGAGATGCAGTTTTGATAGAGATTTGTTCAACTGAGACAACTGAAACAATCGTTCAGATCAGGTTTCAAACTATAATAAAATATAGTTTTACTTTTCAGTTCTGTTCAAAAATGTAGTGGAGTCAAAAGTACAGACACCTGCTCTCAAATGTAAAAGTATGCATGTTAAAATCTACTTAAGTAAAGATACCTAAAATGTTTACTTACAGTTACAGTACTACATTCCACCACTGATTGTCTGTACTCAAGGGACTGGCATTGTTGGTTTGTCCCGTCTCAGTCCAGCTGCACCACTATAACCTGGGGCCAGTCCTCACAGCGAGGTTTGTTCTGAGGTCCACACTGAAAGGCGCACTCCTTCGCCTCAGGGCAGCTGCGGCTACGAAAGTGTTTTACTGGTGTGATTGGTAAGTGTCAGGAACTGTAGATGAATGTGTGGCAGTATTTTGAATGGACAAAACAGTCAAACTACTTTTATTTTTGCTTTTGAGAAACAAGAAAGTGGAAATGTTAGATAAAAATTCCATGGCTGTGTCTGAACGTCGACCCTAGTCCTAAATCCTTCACTCACTACACAATGCTTCATTCACAGCGATTCGGACACACAGCTGACTACTTTTGGGTCATGTGACTCTGATATCTAGGTGAAAAGAAGTCTAAAGTCTAAACTCAGATAAACTTGATTTCTGTCATAAATAATTATCAGATTGGACTGACATAAGAGTATTTATGAACTAATAATAATCACACAAGTTTTTGTCAAGCTGGATCTCACGTAAATGGATTGGATTACAATTTTTTTATGTGAAATGTGGAAATTCTTGCTCTTTTAACAGCATGAGCTAAGGTGAGTGGCTAATGCTAGCAAATTTACACCACAACGGTTAATTTAAGAGTGTTTTATTCATAATCAGAATCAACAGCGAGATAAACCATCGCTTCTATCTGCTTGATTCAGTCGTGTTGTGTCCAGTTAAAGACCTGTCGCCGCGCTGTTGTTTCCCGACTCTTGCAATGCATTGTGGGCTATACTGACCAGTCTAGTAACCACTGATGTCCACTACTTTTCAAGGTGCATTGTGTGACATTTTGAGTGCACTACTTTTTCACCAACTGGACATTTGGACACCACTGCAAATGACGTGACCCCTAAATAGTTCCCTATGCAGGAAATAAAGTGGACATAGGAACACAGCCCTTGTTTTGTTGGTTTTAGGTTTGTTCCGCACTTTTGAAAAGACATTTTTGCATTTGTGTTCCCTGGGAAGACACACTGAATGACATGATTGTAAATTGCGCGCCAATTTGCAAAGAGGCTTGGATGGCTGATTTGTGTTAAGTGTTGTCATAAGTTTTCATACAGACACGGATTTTGCGAAGCTACACAAAAATCAAGTCGAGAGGAACCACAAACGAAGCATCTGGAAGACTTAAACCTGTCAACAATGAATCTTGGATCCTCATGTTGATTACAAGACCAATTTCCAAGCGATATTTCCAGAGTCTTCCACGAGAATGAGGATCTATGTGTGGAGGTTGTAAAGTTTTAGTAGCTCTTTTGTCATCTTGGCTGAGTCAGTCCTGTGCTGGTTGTGCCGTCAGGAGTAAACACACTTACGTTTGCCAAAGAAGCCCCCTGCTGGACAAATCGCGTTAGCAATTTCACGCAAGAACCAGTCTGGATGTGTGCACTTCAATCTGTCCCAAATAGTCAGAGAGGAGAGCTCGGAATTGGGAACGATATTGCTGACCTGCGGTGGCCCAATAAGCTGAATGTATTTTAGGGTTCAAACTAGTTCTACTCATGCTGTGTTAAAGGTTCACTGTGTAACCTTTCTTGTGGGGGTCCGCCACCAGGTTGTCTCCATGGAGATTGTATTGCTTTGCCAGAGAGTTTTCACAGTATGGTATTAAAGTGGTCTATCTTCCCCTTATTCAATTATATCAGCTGGTTGTCTCCATGGAGATAGATATTTTATTACCGTCCTGTGGAATATTCCAGGCAAAGCAATGGCATACTCAGAAAAAAAAAAAAAAATGCATAGTGTACCTTTTAAAGCAGACATATTGTGCTTCTGTCTACTATACAGTTATCATTAAATCACAATATTGATCTTAAACGACTTAATAAAGAAACTCCACCTTAGAAAATGTGGGTTAAAATGTCTTGCCGAAGGACACAAGAACAGCATTCATCTGTGGAAGCTGGAATTGCACAGCCAATGTGTGAATCAGTGGATCTGACCTCCAGTTTCAGCCTTAACAACCCTATTGAATTGTTAATGGTCCTTCTATTGTTCTCTTTGTTTATTTTTGTTTGCTTTGGGTCTGAAGATGGAATCATACATCTGTGAGAGATAATGTCTCAGGCCCCCATTCCTGTTTAAGGAAGGATTTGTCTTTCCTAACAAAAATTGCTTCTTTAACTCCCCTCTTAAACCATTTCTTTTCTTTGGCTACAATCTGAACCTCACTATCGTCAAAGGAGTGGTTAGTGGCTTTGAGATGGAGATGTACAGCAGACTGGGGTCCTGAGGAGCTCTCGCGCTGGTGTTTGTACATTCTCTTATGGAGTGGCTGCTTAGTTTCTCCAATGTAATGCACACTGCACTGTTCACTACACTGAACCTTTAAAAATCATCACAACAAAGAGCCAAATCTTACGTATATCACAGATTAAGAAAATAAAACTGAAAAACAAAGTAAGTACAGCGCAGTGAACGTGTACCAGGGCATCAGAGCAATGACATCTTGATTACAGAAGAATGAAGATTACACAAACATGGACGAATCACTACAAAAACAACTCTGAGAAGGGAAAACGTTTGTTCATATGTTTAAAAGCTCTGACAAGTTGATTTTCCTCTGCTTTAACTGTAAAAGGGATACAGATTGAACTGCCCAAGATAGTCCTGGCTTAATTCTGGTTTTGTCCTACTGTTTGATTTTAGTCCTGATCTACAGTATAATCTGTTTTTTCAGTACTTAATGTAGTACTAATCCACATCTACACTACATCCAACACCAGCGGCATGCCTCATTTAACAAACATTTAGAATATTCTCAATGAAGTCACCAAGCAAGCAAAAAATACGCTACCGCTCGATGATTGGATGTTTTTAAGATTTTTTACTAAAACTGAAAATATTTTTTGCAATCATGGGATGAAATAATTACAGAAGAAGAATGCACGTTTTTCACATACATAACCTAGTATATTATCGCATTACGCAAAGGCAGAGGTAGTTCAGTGTGTGTATATCCACTGTAGCATGTGTCGGCACTGAACCCGGCTTATGTGCCCCGCTTGCCTCGGCCAGAGAGGTCTAATATTGCGCGGTACAGCTCATCTGATCAAAGAGTCCATCCTGCAGCTTTGGGTATATGAGCACACACACATACGCACACATGACCACATACACAGCACTGCAGAGGATACTAGGGATTCATACTGGGATACATACAGGGATACAGATGGCCTTGATTCACAATGAGAGCTCCGGGCGCATTGTTCATAGCTGGTGGCAGGAAGCACACTACTGATGTCGTGATGCTAAACTGACGAGCTCATATGACTGGCAAATACGGAAGGTTAATGCAGCGAACAAGCTTATTTGTATAGAACCTCTCAGAGATGAGTAAGTCACAAAGTGCTTCATAAAGAGAAGTTAATGCGTACCTTAGAATCAGTTGTTTACTTATATGTGCGAAGTGGGAAGAGTTGGTCTTACACTTGCTGGTCTCCATGGAAATGTGGAATTCTTTCTTTCTTTCTTCTTTATTTGTCAGGGACCATGTATAAATTAATTAATCGGGCAGGTGAAAATATATTAACAATACACATTTCATTACAATTACATTATAAGGCTAACAGTTCATCATTGACATTAGCAGAAAAATATAATAAATCTCCAATACATGATGTTTTCTACAGTCCAAACCAATATAAAAAATCAATTATGTGCAGGTTTTTACAGTGAATACAGAACATTACAAGTTAACTAGACTGGTGTGGACACATTTGATTATCTAACATGTACTTTTTCAAATTTATGGTAAAAGTATTCAGATCTACAGACAATTTCAGACTGTCTGGAAGCAGATTCCACTGTCTGATGGTTTGAAAAGAAAAGACAACTGAACAAAGGCCGAGGATCTTTGTGATACTGTGGAATTTCGGTTCACAGAGCCCGAGTGGATCCGACAGTTTGTTCGGAAGAAAGTTTAATACATATTTTCAATGTAGTTGGAGCTGCATTGCTAATCATTTTGAATACATTTCTTATATTTGAATGCAAATCTTGAAATTTTCATCTTGAACTTTTGTCTTTTTTTCTAATATAGACGTTTTTAGTGCTCAAAGTTACAGAGAGAAAAAGAAGCTTTAGTTCGTTTTGTCTCCTTTCCGCAGACCTGACCTGTAGTAACTTGGCCTGGTAGCGTCGTCTGTTTTTCTCAGAGATAGAGAAGTTTAATGCTAAACAGTAATCCCAAATGGTCCACCAGAGAAGTTACATAATGTACCTTTACTCCTGTGGCTGTTTTAAGAATTCGCATTTTTATTTCATTATTTTGGAAACTCATCTGTTTTTGAGTATCACTTATATACAAGTTTTGTTTATCCTAAGGCGATGAAAATAGCTAGAAATTCAGAATAGAGAAAGAACTGACTATTTGGATTGAGATCATCTTAAAGTAGTCATATTACACCATTTTCTGCTCTGTTATAATGTTGTTTTCATCACAAACAAACCTGGAGTTGTGTTTTGTTTCATTCTCACATGTTTAAGACACAGATCCTGCACATTTAGGCTATGAAAACACTCTGTTCCACCTTGTGATGTCATCATGTGGTAATACAGGTGTCTCCACTGTGTTTTTAAACTCCATACACCTTCACTAGATTAATTTGCCATAGCATTACCAATCTCCACTGAACTAAAGGTAAATGGAGCTGTTAACTTAAAAAAACAAAACAAAAAAACAAAAAAAACAACATTTCATGACATCACAAGGTGGAACGGAGCATTTTGAGCTTTGGGGATGTACAGACTTATAATAAAGAGTTACATGAACATGTGTGAAATGAAACAAAACACAACTCCAGGTCTGTTTTTGAGGAGGTAACAACATTATGACATTCCTACAAGCTCACAAGAATCAATTTGTACAATATACAGTAGGACCTTCAGGGTTTTATTGTCTTTTTTACCAAAGCAATGTTTTTTTTTTTTTCGTATTTTAATCCGAATGCCCTACCAGACATTACCCGTATTACATTATATCATTGACGTGTGACCCATGTGTGTATCCGCGTTTGTAAAAGAACAAACGCTAAAAACATATCTTTGCCACTTTGCTCCAGTCACACTGCACATAATCATCAAAACGCACTGCAGTAGTATTGACTCTGCAGTTCACAACGGGACCTCTTATGACCCCGGGACTGCACTTATTCTTTAGACAGTATTTCTGCTTTATTTCAGACCCCCTTTATATCTCTGTACCCCCTCCTCTCTTCACTTTAGCTCCTGACATCATCCATCATGTGCGTGGTACCTCCAGCTCCAGTGTGAGCTCTGCACTGAGAATCATAATGATGTGTTTGGAGGAGCGCAGAACCAAAACGTGTGCCTCCCAGGGACATGCGGCTAGATTGATTGAAAGGATTTATTTTTCTCACTACATTTCAACAAGAACTGTGATAATAAAATATCAGCGGGAAGTGGGGATTTGTAATAATTAAAATACACATAAAACAGAGTACTAAAAATGTGTGTTCAGCTCATAGACTGTATAAACAAGTGGACTGAGTGAGTGCGACGTCACCCATAGCGGCTCCGGTCACATGAGGCTAATCGAGGCTAGCAGTTACAGCGGCCAATTTTGAGTTGAGTTCTACATTTGGATTTCCAAGTATCATAGCAACCGAAGAGCCAATCTGGAGCAAGGATGTTGAAGGTAATGGCTCTTTCCCACCTGCACCGCTGATTTAGCACGGAGCAGGCACTAGCAATGCTGTCAGTCAAATCTGTTGCTAATGCTAGCGGGAAGAAGGCGCCTGATTTGTCTGTTATGGCTGCCGTCGTCATTGCGGTTGTATTATTTAACACGGTGTTGCCGATCTTGACACCAAATAAGTTCTATAGGGACTAGGGAGCCGTTTTAAAGCTTCCTAGAGAATCGGTGCAGTGTTGAATCATTGGTTACATGAACATTTTGCACAAATCAACCTACTTTATATAAGATTTTAGCAACAAAACTTTTCTCAAATTGCAAAGTGGGCGGGGCCAAATAAGGTCAGTGAGCTCCTGAGTCACTTTTGGCTTTGTAAACGTTGTTTTTCTGTCGCTCTCTTGGCCCTTGTTTGCTAACATTGCGGTGAAAAGGGTTTATATTTATGTGGATATTTGTGCACATGGCAGAGTTTGGCATTTTGGTAAATGTAGCGGCAGAAAGCCAGTGTTTTTTGTATGAAACGTCCCAAAATATTCCTGTCTCAAGTGGCCTCATCTCGGGTATTTACGGCATGAGGGCGCGGAATACGGTAAAATGCTGTGTTTATCTGAAGAGGAAATCACAAAGAATTACACAAAAAGATGAAAGGTTGTTTTGGCTAAAATGTTCACTGTGCTGCAACCTCGCTTTTTTTTGGACCGACCCCCGTGGCCCACCCAGACCAAAGAAACAGCGGACTATTGTGAGTCCGTCAACCATAGACTGTGTAAAGAAGTGGAGTGGGCACTTAGCAACGCTGTCAATCAAACCTGTTGCTAACGCTAGTGGGAGTGACCTCAGGGAAAGAAAGCGCCTGATTTGTCTGTTATCAGTGTTCATATTTTGATTTATGGACGAGGCTCACTGCAGTAGTTACAGAGAAAGAGGTGACAGTTTTCTGATGTAAAATGAGTCGATGGAGCCGAATTGCGCCCATGATCACTTCCTATTTGGAACGCGGCGGCTAGCGCATTACCTACGTCCATTTATATATACAATCTCCGCTTCAATCGTGTTTTTATCCGTGTTGACTGCTGTCGTTACCCAAACTTAGTGCTTCCACTCCGGCCTGGTGTGCAGCGAGTTGTGTAAAAAGTTATAATACTGTTTTATATTTAACGCAACGAGCTCATGGTGATGACTTGGGACGTGTTTTAAAGTTTGAAAAGCGTAGACTCAACAATAATGAACTATCAAACATGCCTATGACTACAATAATTGGTTCAACTGATTCTAAAAAGCAAACATATTGCACACGCCTCGTTTTTGTTGTACACCAAATAAACACACCGATTTCGCCGTACGGAAGTTTCGTAGTTGAGAATGCATGTAGATTTCTATTTGTAAATGCAACCCAATTTGCATATTCTTAAATCCGAGCTCTCCTCTGTGAGCCTTCAGCAGCGGCAGGATGGAGTGTGTGTCGTGTTGAGCAGAACACAGACATGCCTCTAATTTCCCCTGCTCCATTATTCATGCTGCACTTCTCTGGACACGGGCGCCTCAATATTTTATGCAACGTCTCTGGCCTCTACGCTCCTGCTCCGATGGCTTTGGCTGGGCTGGAATGAGAGCTCGGCTTTGCTATTGGGGCCAATGGCTTATGCAAATTTGTCATTATATTAACCACTGATACCGTATAGAACTTTTCCAACTATTTATAACTGCAGACAGGTGAATGAAGGAAGCTAAAACTCCAAATCTTGGCTCTAGGTCTGGATCGGTGCCACTGACTCTATAAAGAAGTGGATTAAGTGAGTGTGACGTCACCCATTACGTTTAGCACCAGTCAAATGAAGCTCATCGAGGCTAGCGGTTATATCGATGAATTTGGAGCGAGTTGCATATTAGGAATTCCAACCGCGAGTATCATAGCAACCAATGAGCTAATCCGGAGCGAGGCTGTTGAAGGTAACGCTGTCAATCAAACTTGTTGCCAGTGCTAGCAGGAGCGACCTCAGGGAAAAAAGTGCCCGTTATCAATGTTCATATCTTGAGTTACGGACACAATAGCGATATAAAAGTACCACGATCATGTAGAGCGGGTTAATACAAACATTTTAAGACCAAAATGTGAGGCAAATTCAACACTAGATGGTGCAGTGTTGGTTGCTGAATAAAGCTGCCAGGCCAACAATAATGTACCATAGATCATTTCACCAGCTTTTGCAAGGTCACAACTTTTATTTCCGACTAGAAGCATGCGCATTTCTTCGGCAAGATCGGATTATTGATCTTAGAGTGATATTGCTGTGTAAAGTCTTGATGAGATTCAAGGTGTTGACTCTACAGTGGACAGTATAAGTGTGAAAATGGACTAAAGGGAGTGTGACATCACCCATAGCGTTTACGTCAAGTCAAGGCAAGTTTATTTGTACAGCGCAATTCGTACACAAGGTAATTCAAAGTGCTTTACAGAATAAGAAAAAAATCACAATACAGCAAATCAGAACTAGAATAATCACACATAATCATCATAAAACATTAACATTAAAATATAAGAGTGCAGAATGAAACCTTTCAGTCATATGCACAGCTAAACAGAACTGTCAAAGTCAAATGAAGCAGTTATAGCGGCAAATTTGGAGTCGAGTTCCATTTTAGATATTCTGACTGTGAGTATCATAGTTACCAAAGAGCCAATCTCAAGCGAGGCTGTAGAAGGTAACGCCTCTTCCCTTAGCTTAGGTTTGAGTTCGGGGGAAAGAAGCTGCCTGATTTGTTTCTTATTAATGCTCATATCGTGAGTTATGGCAATATAATAACAAAATAAAAACACCACGATCATGTAGAGCAGGTTAATACGAACATTTTACAAAATGACAAGACTCACTGCAGCAGTTACAGAGATAGAGAGTTTCAATAGAAAGTGAATTGGAGGCAGAGTAGATGGAGCCGGAAGCGTGTCCATGCTCACTTCCTCATTGGAACATGGCGGCTAGCACATTAGGTATACACTGCCCGGCCAAAAAAGAAGTCGCCACCTGGATTTAACTAAGCAAATAGGTTGGTCTAGGTTCAGTAACAGTCTGTGCTCAAAGAGTGAGGTCAGCTGACACCTGAATATACTGAATGACCAGGTTATTCCATCAATGGATTTTTTCTTCCCTGATGACACGGGCATATTCCAAGATGACAATGCCAGGATTCATCGAGCTCAAATTGTGAAATACAGCTGAACTCTTCCTTCGCACACATACCGTCACTGAACCCTTTTCATATTTGCAAACTCAAACCCAAGTGGTAAGTTGTATTTTTGTCCAGGCTGTGTAAAAGTTAATTGATTTGACATTTAAGTGTGACGCCCGCTCCTCTCCACCTGTGTCCGAAATGTAAGTCTAAAACAGAGGCACCGCATGACGCCGCAGAAGGTCAGGCGACAGCACATGTGCGCCTTAACCGAAAGGGCACAGGCTTTGTATCGGCATTTCATCTCAGCTACATGTCCCGATGTTTTCTAAAGCTCCACTCGGAAAATGCACCTTTTTTTTTTTTTGTTCTACTACAAACACTGCACACATAAAAAATAATTAAACTAATGCGTAATTAACCCGGGGCAGTGGCAAGGAGCTATCTTTAAAACGATTTTGGTTAATACCTTCCATTAGGCGGTGTTGTGTTGCAGCGTTTCCTTCACCGACGGCAGAGTCACACACGAATGTTTATTTTAGACCTGTTGAAATCACAACATGGCGTTTTTGGAAACTTTCTCATTTTTTAGTAGTTTTTCTGAGCGGTTCGTCTGAGTTCAGTGTTTATATGTAAAATGTACTTCAAGGAAATATGTCTGACTCCTGATGCCCTGTTGGTCTCCACGGCCGCACTGTATGGCATTAAAGTTATCCATCATGTGTTCAAGTACATGTGCTTCAGAAGGAAGGAAGGAAGAGAGAGAGAAAGAGGGGAAGACAGAAAGAGAGACAGAGCGAGAGACAGAAAGTAAGGGAGAGAGAAAGATAGAGCACGAGAGAGAGAGGGAAAGAAAGAGAGAAAGTGAGAGAGAAAGTGTGAGAGAGAGAGAAAAGAGGGAAAGAGAGAGACAAAAAGTGAGAGAAAGAAAGAGAAAGTGAGAAAGAGAGAGAGAAAGGGAAAAAGATGGAGAAAGACAGAGAGACATAAAGTGAGAAAGAGAAAGAAAGAAAAAAAGAGAAAAAAGAACAGAGAAAGTGAGTGCGAGAGAGAGAAAGAAAGAGAGAGAAAAAAGAGAGAGAAAGACAGATAAAGTGAGAGAGAAAGAAAGAAAAAGAAAAAGTGAGAAAGTGAGAGAGAAATAAAGAAAGATGGAGAGAGAAAGAAAGAGAGAAAGAGTGCGAGAGAGAGAAAGATAGAGAGTGAGACAGAGAAAGAAAGAAAGAAAGAGTGAGAGAGAGAGAAAGAGGGGGGAAAGAAAGACAAAGAGAAAGTGAGAGAGTAAGAGAGAAAGAAATAGAGAGGAAAAGTGAGAGAAAGAGAGAGAGAAAGAAAGAAAGATAGAGAGAGAAAGTGCGAAAGAGAGTGTGAGACAGAGAAAGAGAGTGAGGGAGAGAGAGAAAGGGGGAATGAAAGACAGGGAGAAAGTGAGAGAGAAAGAGATAAAACAGAGAGATAAGAGAGAGAGAGATAAATGTTACTCCTTTTCCACACTTTCAAGTGAATATGTCTTCCTTATGCAATGTTTTTCTCCATGGAGATATCAATGCTTTACCTTGAATGTCCCACAGTCTGGCATTAAACTTATCCAGCATGTATTCAAATGCATGTGTTTCAGAGCTAGGAAGAAAGAGAAAAAGAAAGAGAGAGAGAGAGAGAGAGAAAGAAAGAAATGTTACCACCTCTCCACAGATCTAACCTGTAACCTGGCCTAATGTACGTTTCAGCGTTCTACACAATCCTTGCCAAATATGAAGCCCTGTCACTAGCCTGGCTCACATTTGTTCTACTGTGTTCAAAAGAAACATTTGGAAATATGAAAAGAGCTTTGGCCTTGCACATTACAGCTCTGATAAGAGGCTAAACCGTTCATTTTAGTGCGTCCAAAACCCTGTAGAAAAGCCCTCCACTGATCCACTCATAATCACAACCCATATGGACTCAATTCTGAACCTGGCTTCTAAAAACCTACAAATATTTACTTCCACATGAAAAACAGTTGAACGCAGCTTAGCCTCGTGCTCCATCATTGGTCCAGCGCACTTCCCTTTCACTAACACCCTAATTAACTTTTCATGAAGTCCAATCCTGCTTTGTTTAATTAGCTGACCACGGACCCCGCTGGGCTCGAGTCCAGTGGGAAATAACAACAAAGACGAGTAAACAAAGGGAAAGTTTGCCAGACCACAACTGTCACTAACCTGCCAGGCGTCAACCGGTTTATTTAGAGGATCATTCCAACTGCCATTTTACAAGATGCAGTAATTACACGTTTTTTGTACCTTCATCGTCATTATCGTACTCAAAAGTGATTTTGGATTTGTTGCCAGGTCAGAATGCACATTTTGAACTCACGGAAAACTAAAATATTATGTATGTAGCCATGTTCTAATGCTGTTTCCTCTTCAAAAATGTACCTGGAGTTGGAGTTTTGTTTCATTCACACATGTTTGAGTAACACTGCATTATTAGTCTGTACATCTCCAAAGCTCAAAATGCTCTGTTCCACCTTGTGATGTCATGAAGTGGTACTTTTCAACACCAGCATTTTACTTTTAGCTCAGTCAAGATTAGCAATTCCAGAGCAGAAATCATCCAAATGATTCTAGTGAAGGTGTGTGGAGTTTAAAAACACAATGGAGCACTTCCTGTATTACCACATGACATCACAAGGTGGAACAGTGTTTTCAGTTTGAGAAAAGAACTCAGCTTAAATACGCAGGTGTGTGAGTTAAACATGTGAGAAATAAACAAAACACAACTCCAGGTCTGTTTTTGACGAGGAAACAATATTATAACATAGAAAATAGAGTAATATGGGCCCTTTAATATTGCAACTGTAGTTTAGTTTCCAATACTTTGTAGTTGTCCTGCGGTCCGGAGTGGGCTGTGTTCAGGAACTGACCCAAAAGACAAAAGCTCTGATAGTGTCTATTTATTACAAGAACAGACTATTTGCCAATTACAGATAGATGGTCCAGGCAATGCAAGACCCCCCAAACAAAGGAATCTATAAAATCTGTCGTATTTATAGTATCTACAGGACACCTCCTTCGTAACTTGACTCCTATCCTATGTCCAAAGACTTAAACAGTTCCAGATATTCAACACTTTACATCTCAGTGTTAGAAATGTGAGCCACTGAACCCAAACAACTGATCACACAAGCCTCTGATGGTGGACGCCGGATACCACACGCACATAACCTTACCCGCAATATAGTTTTGGAATCAAGTTTTGAGTTGTTTTTGTTTTTTAATATATATTTTTAAAATCAGATGCAGTAGTAGCAGCAGGTACGGTGAGGTGTCAGTTTGTAATAGCATTAGAAGCAGCAAAGCGAAAATGCTGTTTGAGTCAGTATAGTCTTAATCTCAATTACCTGAAGCCAATATTATATAGATCAAAGTGACAATCAATCCTCTGGCTCCAATTCACTTTCTATTGAAAAACCGTGGCCTCTCTCTCTGTACCTGCTGCTGTCAGACTCGTCATTTTGGTCTTAAAATGTTCGTATTAACCCATTCCAAATGATCCTGGTGTTTTTATGTCACTATTGTGTCCATGATTCAAGATATAAACATTAATAACAGACAAATCAGGCGCCTTCTTACCTCTATGAGCCTCATTTGACTGGAGTTGAACACTACGGGTCCACTTCTTTATATGATCTATGCGTAGAACAGAAAAATAACCAACATTTTCTCACAAGTTCAAAGAAAATACAGTCACCATAAATATTGATTTGTAAAACTTATTGTTCAATCCGTCATGTTTTGAACGATAAGTTGATATAGTATTCATCGTGACAGGTCTAAATGTGCCGTTAGAAAGCTCCACTCTCTCCCTTTGAGCCTCGCAGATCCCAGAGTCCACAGCACACGGCGCTTGTATAATAGACTTACAACAGCGGCGCCATTAGATGTACCAGCACCATCCGTCTGCAGTGTGTGCCATATCGGGGATTCAGGTGGAGTTTGCCCCGCGGCGCAGATTAGAGCCTGCGGCGGTGACCCTGTGCTAGCCCCCCATTACCAACACCACCCCCAGCAGTACTCCTCCTACCACCCTCCTGCATCAACACACGAGACCTTCAGGATGCAGCAGCCTGTGGAAATGGAAACTCGGGTTGATCCATATGCGAGTGGATGTCGACAAAGTAGCACAGCACTACACTAAAACTATTTATTTATTTATTTTTTTATGACTTTGTGAAGACCGATTTTGTACTTATTTTGGTCTAAAGAACAATGTAGCAGGGAGCTGTCAATCAAACCTGTTGCTAACGCTAACGGGAGCAACCTCATGGAAAGAAAGAGTCTGATTTGTCTGTTGTTAATGTTCATATCTTGATTTACAGACACAATAGTGAAATAAAAAACCCAGGATCATGTAGAGCGGGTTAATACAAACATTTAAGACCAAAATGACGAGGCTGACAGCAGCACTTATGGAGAAAGGAGCAAAAGTTTTTCAATAGAAAGTGAATTGGAGCCAGAGTTGATGGAGTTGGAAACAAGTCCATACTATGTCCATTTATACATGTATACAGTCTATAGTATATTAACAACAAAAGCCGAAAATTCAACAAGGTTTTGCTTTGCACTGCCATGGAGGGGTGGAGTCGGGGGTGGAGTCGTATCTAAACTTTGGGAAGCATTTTCCAACATTCCAACAAATTAACAACACTTGTGTAAAATACTTTTACTTTTTGTTTACTGTTACAGTCCATTTTAAACAGGTACTTACTTTTGCTTAAGTTGTTTTTTTCATGTGGTACTTTTACGTTTATTTGAGTAACTTTTTACCTCTTTACTTTTACTTAAGCAACAAAATTGAGTACTTCACCAGAGGGTACTGTATCAACAAGATTGTTTTACTTCTTTATGTTGACTTTAAGTAGTCTGATTCATATAAGTGCAGGTGGAGAGGTATATTAATACAGATCTTGTAATTATAACGCAGCAGTTAGCATTAGACTGCTAGCTTTTCGTTTATTCGTTTGTCTATGGTCTGACCCCAGGCTAACCAAGGATAAACAGAATGAGGATACTTTAAGGACAGCACTAAACCAGCACTATCAAGACTTTAAAACAAAATCTGAGCAGAATATCACAAAAAAAAAACAACCCACAGTAAACAGTGGCCAAAGAAGGACCGACCGTTTACCTGTTGACCTATGTAACTTTTCAGTGTTTGTTCACCTGTAATGTTCCACAGTATGGGAGTAAAGTCATCAGTTTTGCATTATTACACAGTTTAGCTGCTCAAACTACCTTGAATAACATCTCTCCACAGATCTAACCTGTAACATGACCTGTTGATGTCACCTGCTCGTCTCCATTGAGCTAGTCTAATGCCATACTGTGGAGTTTTCTTGGTAGAAGTAGTAGAAGCTCCATGGAAACAAGCAGGACCCTCCGTCAGAAACAGACTGACAACCTTTTCCACATATTTTTTGCTCTAACTTCTTTCCCTGTGTTAAATATTCCTCAGCTTTTTAATCAGATTTAGCCGATGGGAAATACAGATCTCTTTCATCCCCCCCTCCTTTCCCGTTCTGTTCAGGAGTTTCCATGGTAACAGCGAGAAGGAGGAGAGGGCGGGGGAGCTGGAGACAGGCGGGCGAGCAAGCGAGCGGCAGGAGTCACTGTAATTATGACTGATCAGGAGAGATGGTACAGGAGGAGAGCTAAAAAAAACGAAAAAAAAAGTCCCAGAAGAGAAACGGGAGTGTAACGATTGCGAGTTTAACACAGACTGGAGCTAAATGCATCTTTGGGACAGTTCCAGGTATCGGATAAAAGTGGTTTATAGGAACGTGTGCTTTCAAGATGCTAACTGTTGTGCATTTTTACAATCATGCCATTTGTGTAAAAGCTTTGTAGTACAGTAAATGTCATTGTAAATAAAGATTCGCTTAAATGACTACGATAGAGACGGTAGAGACGGGCCAGTGCGTTTTTATACGTGTCCATCTTTAAAGGGCCCATATTACGCTGTTTCGGAGCTATGTTATAATGTTGTTTCTTCGTCACAAACAGACCTTGAGTTGTGTTTTGTTTCATTCACATGTTTTTAACATAAAAACCCCCGCCCCCTCCCTCTATTATTTATTTATTTATGTATTTATTATGTCTGCATTTATGTAATTACTTTGTATATTGTTTATTATTATTATTATTATTATTAATCTTTTTTCTTTTTTTTTTTTGCCTATTAGAAACTTTAATAAAAAAAAAAAAGAACAAATATGTTTAATGTAATTCTGTGGAACATGACAGGCACTGCAATAACATCTCGATGACACAGATTGTATAAAGAAGTGGACTGAGTGAGTGTGACGTCACCCACAGCATTCAGCTCCAGTCACATGAAGCTCATCGAGGCTAGCAGTTATAGCGGCTAATTTGGCGACAGCAAGTATCATAGCGATCACAGTTGTCATTATTACTGTTCATATCTTGATTTAGGGGCACAATGATGCAATAAAAACACCAGGATCGTGTAGAGCGGGTTAATATGAACATTTTAAGACTAAAATGCTAAATCTGACAGCAGCAGTTACAGAGAGAGGAGCCATAGATTTTCAATAGAAAGTGAATTGGAGCCAGAGTCGAAGGAGCCGGAAGCGCGCACATGCCCATTTCCTATCCTATCCCACAACTATTAACTTTTTGTAACATTAACAGTTTAAACTCTGTCAAATTCTTCCATGGCTGATCCCCAAATGTACATCTCCTTTTCAATAACTGCATACTTGCAAATAGCGTGAGCAAAAACTTAGCTAGCACTTATTAATTTGAAGTAAAGTACACTTAGCTTGGGGCGTCAACACATTCAAATGCAAACTCATAATTCTGCCTCTCATTCAGCCGCACTTTGCATCGCCTCAGATAGCCCAGGACTTCTGCGCCGTCGTAAATCATAGATACAATCAGTAATGAAGTTTTACAAGTAGAGCTCTAATGGATAAACCCACACTATCTCCTCACATACAGCATATCAGCCCTGCTCAGATGTAGCTCCTAAAAAATACTAAAAATACGTCTCGGTGCAGTATCTATCATGTGTAATCGGCAGTGTCAAAGTAGTAGAAAATCGCATCTTTCTCCTTTCCTCTTTGCCCCGTCTCCACCTCCACGGATCAAAAACGAAACTCCCGTGTACATCACTTCAGAACTTCAGAAACGGCTCTATTTTACTGTACTTTGACTTACCAATATTTGAAAGTACTGTGGTTAAAAAATCAAATGATACTAAAGCAAGTACTGAAATGAGATACTTATTTGAACAAGTTCTGATCCTGCAAAAGTGACATAAACGGAACAAAATTGGACCTTTCCCAAATACTTTTATGTTCTTATTTGCCATTTTATTATATTAGTTTGACATTTCAAGCGTGCTAACTTTACCTAGATTGTTCCGCAGTACGGCCAAGTTACAAGTTAGATCTGTGGAGCGGCGGCCTCGCTTACAAGAAGTTCAAAAAGAAGAAGAGCAATCCAGCAATTCCAAGATAAAACATTTCAAGATAGATAACTTTGATGCTATACTATGGAACATTCTAGCTCCAAATTAATAGCATCTCCATGGTGACGAGCAAATGGAAGCCTTCCTCAACAGAAAAGTGACATAGTGCATCTTTAGAGGTCCTATATGATGCAAAATGGATTTTATAGTGTTGTGATGTCCTCAAAAACATATCTGGAGTTGTGTTTTGTTTCGTTCACACATGTCTGAGCAATCTCCAAAGGTCAAAATTCCCTGTTCCACCTTGTGATGTCATGAAGATTTGACAATTGACAATTCAATGGCTGAAATCATCTAAATGATTCTAGTGAAGGTGCACGGAGTTAAAAAAAAAAACACAGTGGAGATGAGATCACTAGGTGGAACAGAGTGTTTTCAGTTTGAGAAAAGAACTCAGTCTAATTATGCAGGGTTTGTGCGTTGAAAATGTGTGAATGAAACAAAACACAACTCCAGGTCTGAAAACAGCGTAAGACGGGCTCTTTAATAACAGGCTGCAGTAGTTCACACTGTGTTGTGTCGTAGCCGCTGTTTACGTTGTTGTAATATTGTAACCTGCTCGGCTGCCTCTTCTACACGGGGTCTCCCAGGTTGATTGAACCATCACTAAGTTCATTAGTGAGATTATAGCCTGCATGTAAACACAGTTGGGTTTCTCATTAGGGCCTTAAAAACCAAAGCCTTACCTCGCGTTTCGTTAATGTTTCTTTCTTCTTCTATCCGGGAGCTGTTTATTTGTGCCTCGCTTTCATTCACCGCACGTTTGTCCTTGGATTTCAGCGGAGAATAAACTCAGGTCTGTCTATTTCCGAATGCCGAGCCAGGAGTTCTAAATAATCTTAATTGGACCCACAGCAACAAAGAGCCTACTGGGCACGAAAATATCAACTTGTAGCTGCTAATGACTTCATGTAATATCAAACTGACAGCGCCGGGTGTTGCTGCTTCCACGTATGCTAGCGGATATCATTGACTAACTGCCAGATCAAAGATTTCATACATCGGCCATGCTGTTTTAAAGGCATATACGCGCGTGAATTTTACATGGACCAAGATGGCCGCAGAGGTGGTCCAAGTCATTAGCCGGACCCCCCGCCTGACACATCACAGTGAAGCATAGCCCTCATTACCTTTGCCAAATTGGGATGGATCGCAGCCAAGTCTGAACTCTCCCGACAAAAGGTGTAGTTTTGCAGAAAAGTGCCAGATAAGAAGACGCAGCATTCTTAAATATTTGCTGACGACGCTGGAAAAAGGAGCTATATGGATTTTAATAGCAGAAGTGAATAGCAAATCAAATGGTTGGAGAGATTTTGATCCCACGGGTTGTTAAATTGACTCGGGCGAAGAAACGGTTAAGCAGATGATATTAAAGAGTAGCTTCCGTCTATATGTTATCTATAGGGGGTCTTGTGAACATACATTAGATTGCTAGGAGAGCTAACAGCTTCATTTGCTACGCCAGGATTTCTGCAAATACCAGTTCAGCAAAGATCAATATTGGCACAATGGCATGGCTCATTTTTCTCCATTTGACACTGTGCAGCAATAGGTCAACTCTATACAAAGCTTTGACAGTTATGAAGAGTGCAAAGTAATGTTGGCAAGGAAAAAGTTAGGACTAAAAGTCGTCATTTATTTAGTATTTTACTTCATCATAACCAGGAAGAACATGATATTTGTGGCGTCCGTAGTTAACCTCTACTGTGACTTTGGGGAACTTTTTTTTGACGAAAATACATTCAAATTGTGGTCAAGATTTCACGTTTTGATTCATACGGCGAAAAGATCTAACTATACCATTATTCAAATAACCATCTGTGCCGTCTATGTGTTCTGTCATCGTACGTCGACTTAAAGAAGCCCTGCTGTGCCCATGCCTGCTCTATAGTTATAATTTATCACACCCGTGGATCGTTATGTCATAATCTGCACATTTTAAATCGCAATGTCCGTGTGAAATGACTTAACGAAAGAAAGGAGTTCGCTGACATCTGCGTTAGAAAACTGCGGTGCCCAATGGGAGCTGACGTCGCCGTTAATGACATCACAACAAAGTGCCCGCCGTGTAGCTGTTGGACCTCCGATGGATTGCTGCAGATCACGGTAGTGTAGCAGCATTTTTTTCATTTATACCAGAATGACTACGCAACACTGCTGAATCGTATCACCATAAAATTGAAGAATAATGTAAGTACAGAGCAGTGGGCACATGCCAATGGCTTGATCGACAAAATGACGACTTGAAAATAAGTCATTAAATATTGCTCAAACATATACAAATCTCTCCAAATGGTTAAAAAGTCTAAAAAAGTCGGTCTGATTTAAACAGCTATTGCGGTTATATTAGATCTACACGGTGGCCCAAAAGTCACTGACAGTTGAAAAAAATCATAACTCTTTTGTTTCTAAATATTTTTCTTTGATTTTTTCAGAGCATTTAGAACGACCCTTCCGACATTAATTTGAGCAAATACAGCACCGAGGAACGAACCCTCATTGTACAGTGGTACTTTGAGTCACATGGGTCAAATTCAGAAACCAAATTCAGAAACATTTTAATACCAGAGATGCCCCAAGTGTAAATTCCATTAAAGGAAGTCGTTTTCAAAGACAGGGGGCAGTATGTAATCTCCACAGACCTGACTAGTCTTGATTTCTTCCTGTGGGGCGATCTTAAAGAAAAGGTGTTTGTGAATAAACCTCAGACAATAAGTGACCTAAAATGTAATATATCGAGGATGAAATAAGAGCCATAAGCCCGGAAATGCTGAAAATGTTATGCAAAGTGTGTTGGATCGGGCTATTCAGGGCGAAACCAAAAATGGTGGACACTTAAAAAACATAATTAAAAAAAAAAGAAAAAAGGTCACTTCCTCTAATTTAAGTAGTGATACGTCCAAGTGTAAGTGAACAATTATAACCATATACATTGCCAAAAATCTCAGAAGTTTCCCTACTGCTAAAATTTGGTGAGTATAACTTAAGAATTATAGGAGATACTGAAGATTTAAAAGTGTCAGTGACTTTTGTATTTGTGAGAGGAGATGGGTCAATATGGCAGAGTGGTAATGCCTTTGACACTGTAAAAAAGAGTTGCAGGCGTGATTCTCCATTACCCGAAAACCCTGAATTACACTGGAGTAGAAAGTGTATCTAAAGGTGAATCGTTGGCAGTAGTCCAGGTTTGAGGCATTTCTTAGAGTAGATGTAATAAATGCACTACTAGACTCTCGGTCTTGTCTAATTTGTTTTGGATTTGTAAAAAAAAAGTCCCTAGAGTGTAATTAGGGGGATTAAAATTGCACCATGACAGATGCCAGATTAAAGCTTTAAACTTTAGTTAAAGGCAGAAGCTGATACAGTAATCTACAGTGGTTTTTTGGGGTCATGACCTGAAAAAATGGATTTGGACCACAGGGGAAGACTACACTCTAGGCCTCTGATTGGAGGTCTTTCTGGGGCAAGTGCCAGCGCTCTCCCAGTCTATGTTTCTGTGATAACGCTCCCTCCTCTGTGGCGTAACTTTTTCTGTACTTTTTTGTTTTATTTTTTTGTTAAACTCTCATGAACTTTGCATACCCCGCCTGATGAGACACGCCGACGGGATGGAGGTGCCCTTGGTGGGTCTTATCAAAACGCTGAGGCAGGCAGAACCCAGAGGGAGAAGTCCGGTACTGTTTGTTAGGCCTATAGCGTGCCGAGAGAAGCCCTTTGAGATGAATCGTGTTGGTCTACAGCGTTGTATAGGGTAAGATCTATGTATGCATATGTATTGAAGGAAGCGGGAGGAGCAGGTAAGGCCGCGGTGATGGGAAAAAGGCTGACCTTAAAGTGCGTACATTCATACATTATGCATTCTTCTGTCGTCTCCACTCTGCACACAAGAGGAAAAGGAACAAAATGACTCTGTGTGTGCAAAAAGCTATACTATACTAGTCAAATTTATTTAATATAATAGAGCTCGGGACCAAGTATCAAAAACGGTGTTACTTGATATTACTGGCAGAAGTTCAAAGAAGTTCATTTGTATTAGAAAAAGAAGGTAAAATTTTTAAAAAGCCATGTCTGGTTCACTACTGGTAAATACATCCATCACTCTATACGTCATAATTCATGACGTGAGTGTTACCATAGCAACTATCCATTGTTATCCAACTTGTTGCTTAATTTAAATAGAAATGACCTAAATATTCCATCCATCCATTTTCTTCCGCTTATCCTCCTATGTGACCTAGCTAAATATTACAAGAAATAATATACATATTTATTATTGTCAGTGGTTGGTAGTATTCAGGTAAAATACATTTACACTTGCTGTGTTTAAATCTACTTCAATTATATAAGTTTTGCTAGTCTTTCTACTGCAAGTGACAAAGCTTTATGTTGACAGTATGAAATTATTTGTGTATTTTGTGAACTTTTGATATGATTTTGTAGGTACTTAGTGAGTGTTTGTCCACTGATCTTTTACTATTACTATTTCTCTTTGTGTACTTTTACTTCAATCGGGTAGTATTAGTTTAACTGTACTCTTTTGACTACACACAGCTCGATACTTCCACATCAGAACTGCAGTATTTTTGTCCTTTGGTAAACTGGATGCGCTCTGCTCCCACACAGCTGCCTTTTCACTTTTCACCATTACTCCCAGTGGCCTCTGCGCTACTTTCTCAACAGCAGCTCCGCGTTTGTATTTGATATGGATGATCTTGTTCGAGCATCTGGGAATAGAATACATAAAAGTATACATATGAAAGCTCAAAATGTACTGGTGATTGTTTGCTATGGGAGCAAAAGAGGACATGCCATTCCGCTCCAAAGAATGTCTCGGCTTTTGTGATTGGATCTGAAAAGAAAAAATGAGATGTAGCGTTCAAGTGTGTTTTGCAGCCTTTTGCCGTGTGGAGAAAACTGAGCCATGAGTTGATGGTACATTGTATTGTGGCCTTGACTGAACCTAAAGCTTTTGTCCAACGTGAATGCAAGCCAATTTTCCAAAAGTGGAGGAAGTAAAGAAAAATCATTGCTACTTCAAAATCAGGCGTTTCAAGATCAAACTTTTTTGATGCTGTTGTTATCACTGTGAACACGATTTTGATTATGTTTCCTACTAATCCACAATAATAAACCAAGAAAGTTTCCTGGATTTTGAGGCGACTTGCAGCAAATGTTACAAGAACTTGCATAGCTAGTATGTTTGAGCTGGGACTGTAGCCAATACCTAGCGGCTCAAACTACTATTTCTATTGACTGGTACACTATGTAACTTCACCATATATATGTATGTATGTATATATATGTATATGTATGTAAAGAAGTGGACAAAGTGAGTGTGATGTCACCGGCTAGTGGTTATAGGTGCGAATTCGGAGCCGAGTTCCATATTTGGAATTCCAATTGCAAATATCATAAAGGTAAACATTCACGCCTGCACCGTTGGTTTAGCAGGGAGCGGGCGCTTAGCAATGCTGTCAATCAAACCTGTTGCTAACTCTAGTGAGATCGGCCTCGGGGAAAGAAGGCGCCTGATTTGTCTGTTATTAATGTTCATATCTTAATTTACAGACTAAATAGCGAAAATAAAAAATTACCAGGATCATGTAGCGAAGGGCTGTCAAACTCAAATTCACAAGGGGCCACAATTAAAAACTGAGACAAATTCACGGACCAAACTCAATATTTATTGAAAAATTGACTGCACCTGACATATAATGCTTTTCATATGAAAAAAAATAATAATAATTTTGCTTAAACACAAAACAACTCAAGCTTGATATTACAAACAGAGAGAAATTCATTTGGCTGAGATGACTAGTACCTTGGTTGCGAATGAGTCTCAACAGGAAAGGAGGGGTACTTACCGGTTTCTACTACACACCATCGTACTAGCAAAGCATTCTGGTCTTTGTAGTATTAGTGGTGCACGCGCCATATACGGCCAGTGCTAATGCAAATTTGATATGATTTCACTGGCCAAATATAATTACACCGTTGGCCAGATTTGGCCCCTGGGTCTGAGTTTGACATATGTGATGTAGCGGGTTAATAGGAACATTTTAAGACCAGAACGGCGAGCCTGACAGCAGCAGTAGAAAGTAAAGTGGAGCCAGAGTCGATGGAGTAAAGAGTGCTAGCTATGTCCATTTATATACAGTATACAGTCTATAGTCTCCACTGATATGTTATTGTTATGTCTAAAATGTTCCCCAGTGTGACTCATGTATCTTGTCTTTCCCTTTATAACTTACATGCACACTTACAAAGACGCACACTTACTCTCCACAGATCTGATCAGTAACTTTGCCTGGTGGTATCACATGTTTGTCTCCATTTGGATCAATAAGACTAGTCTCATACTGAGGAACTTTTCATGCAAGGGGATAACATCTCCATGGTGACAAGAAGGGGCGGTCCTTCCAGCATAAACGTTACATAGTACACATTTAAAAAACATTGAGTTGTGTAATGCCCAGTTTCTACCTTTACTACACACTTTATGCATTATGAATGTTCAGCAAATAGGTATTTTGTTAACCCCCCTGCACAATTGCCCCGACTGTATGAAACCTAGTCTAGTCGTCGAATACACGTACCTTGTAGCCAACATTTGTCTCCTTCCTCTCCCTACTTAATTACCTCTCCCAGGCACGTTAGCATCCCACTGGCTTTCTGTGGATTTTAGCTGTATATGCAATATCAGCCTCCTCCTTTATACACACACATACGCTAGGCTAACACACCGCTGTCGCCCGGAGACTACAAGTACAGCTCGAGCAGGGGAGCGGTGGATTTTTATTGAACTGTCCAAAATGTCTGGGCTTTCTAAGAAAACAAAGGAGTTTACAGGTGTAGCTGGTTTGTCAGACTCTATTCACGGTGTGGAAAAAGGTGACTATGAAATGAAGAAGTTAAATAAATTGTCTGAACGCAGATGTCACGAATGAGCCAAGGACAAAGTTTTTTTTAATTTTAGCCGAAACGTTTCAATTTTTATTTAATTATGAGATGCAGAAAGAAAACAGACTTCTAAAACAAATGTAAGTACTGCTGTAGCTGAAGAATTTAAGACTTTTGTGGTTTATTTAGCAGAAAGTCCGGGCACGTTTTGCCTTGGCAGAAGTCTCAGTGAGTGTTGCGAGGTTGAAACTACAACTGTCTAATCAAAGCACTTGCATAAACTTTGCACTATATAACTTTTCTTGTAGCTGGTATTTCGCAGTCTTGCTCCCATGGATATGTTAATACTTTAATTGGAAAGTTCCACAGTATTTCATTAAAAGTAGCTAGCTAGCATCATACTACTACAATGTTTTATATGCAATAAGAACCTATCGTTTGCACAGGTGGGATCTGCCGGTCAGATATTCACCATCTTTTATTTATAGACTAAATTATTCATCGAGTTAGCATCATCATTTGCACATTTCGCAAATTGCCGTAAGCAGGAGTTAAAAAGGTTACCGACGTTGCGCGCCCTTTTGTGCGTGAAAACCTAATCCGAGCTGGCCGCCTTCAACGCCAAAAAGTGCAACAGTAAGAGACCGAGGAGAAGGTTTTGTTGCTTTAACACTGTTAGCTTAGCCTACGCTCGTATTTGTAATTACACACAACATTATGAGGGATTATTCAAAAGCCACATTCAGACGCCGTGTGTGTATTTTGTCTTGATTGCCAGCAACACAATCAAATTATTTACAACATGAAGAAATATGAGCCGAGACGTGCAGTTATTATCGCTATTGCATGTTGTGTTAGTAATAAAGCCGTGTGGAAGAAACAATCATTTGGTTTGTCTAATTAGCATTCATGGCTATATTAGTATTTGTTTGCGGGCTCCAGGGGCTTGCTTTGATTGGCTGCGTTAATGTGCAAACTGGAAGAGCTGTCACTTCTGTGTTAGCCAATAAACATGTCAATTAAAATGTTACTCTAATGGAAAAAAGTTGGTTTGGGCTAAAATTTAAACCAAGATTATTCAACGCAAACCAGTAAGTGCGTGATAGTAGCACAGTCCACTGATCCTAAGGTTGGCGTTCCGAATCCCGCTCTTGACGTGTGCGATTCCAGCTCCCACACATGAATCCTGTCGCTGTGTCCTTGGGCAAGTCATTTAACCCACCTCGCCCCCAGCGTCTGCGTACACTGGTGTATGAATGTGCGAGTGGTTCCTTGAGTGCCTTGAAGGTGGAAAAGCACGATATAAATGTGGCCATTTACCATAGTTACATTAGATTTTCTGTTTAACAAAGCATCAAATTAAACCGTACTATCAGCATTCATAATCTTGGCCTTCAGAATTTGAATAGGTTGGGTTCGCGTGGCATAACATTTTGAAGAGCGCAGTGTTTAAAACTGAACTGGAGGGCACGTTGAAATTGTAAGAGGTGATGTTTTTTTAGCCTTAGTATTTCTGTAATTACCATGTGCGTATCTATATGGAACAATAAGTGACATAAAATTAAACATTTTCAATCTGCACAAATCAACTAAGGTCATACAAAATGGTGGAAATATTTAAGCACAAGCAAAACTACTGTCAGTTCAGAGGACGCTAAGATTCAAGATGAACATGGACCCAATCCCTCGGCAAAAAAAAATCCAAAATGGTGAATTGACTCTGAAGTTGATTAGACCCTCTGAATTTGAATCTTCTATGTTGTGAATGCATCATTCGTAGCTGACCACATGATTACATCATTAGTCACCTCACCTCTATACTTCATTCTCCCCTTGCCGATAAAAACATCAAACCTGTTGCTAACGCTAGCAGGAGCGACATCAGGGAAAGAAAGCACCTGATTTGTTTGTTATTAATATTCATAGGTTGATTTACGGACGCAAACGTGAAATAGAAATACCAGTATCGTCTCAGGGGTGTTAATAGGAATATTTTAAGAACAAAATGACGAGCCTGACAAGAGCGGTTACGGAGAGGAGCATCAGTTTTTCAATAGAAAGTGAACTGGAGCCAGAATCGATGGAGCAGGAAGCGCGTCCATGCTCACTTCCTATTTGGAATGTGGCGGCTAGCAGGTTAGCTATGTCCATTTGTATATACTGTCTATGGTCTATGGCTACAATGTTCCCAGCACGACTCATGTATGTTGCCTTTTGCTTTATAGCTAAATAGTACCTTGAAAAACATGCACACTTACTCTCCACAGATCTGATCGGTAACTTTGCCTGGTGGTATCACTAATCCCATACGTGGGAACTTTTACATGCAAGGGGATAACATCTCCATAGTGACAAGAAGTGGCGGTCCCTCCAGCGTAAAAGTTACAAAATACATCTGTAAAAACACTGAGTTGTGTTATGCCTGATTTCTACCATTACTACACGCTTTGCTAACACTTTATGCATTATGTATGTTCAGGAAATAGGTAATAATCCTTCTGTATCACCTCTATACTTCTTTCTCTCGTGGGTGATAGACACATCAAAATCCCTCAGAAGTTCCAATAGAAATATCACAAGCAGCGCATTACTTTGTGTTAACCCAAATGCCATCCTTCAACAATCAGGAAATGGACGCATCAGACGATTCTCCGCCTCCTCTGTACGGAAGAGCAAACCCCATTAAGTTAAACCAAATACCGCTCGCTACTCTATATTTGAGCGCGTCGGTGCTTTTTCCATCTTCTCTTATCATCGTCCACCGCACTTCTAAATAATATTGCGCTCAGCCTGTTGCGATCGAACATAATGGAAGGCATTCATATTGAAATGTATTCCGTCGCCTAACTAGGTCTTGGAGGCTTCCTCGCGCCTGCTGGAGTTTGTCGGTTAGTGGAGCAGAGAAAGCCCAAATGAGGCTATTTGCAACGAGAACATCACAAAACTTTCTCTTGCTCAATGACAGTGCCAGAGAATAGAGTCTAAATATAGCCAGACTACGCCCTGCGCTACTCCTTCATCCCAGAACAAGATGGAGAATACGCGCCTTGAATCTTAATGTCGTGCTGCCATTAGACTTGGACGAGCTTGAGCCAAATTGTACTTATTAACCTCCAAAAGTACTGTTTCATTTCTGAAGCTGGAGCGATCAGTGATGACTTTGTGACCGTTGGGGGGTGAAGTGAACAAAGATGATCTCTTCATTATGGCACTTGTAAATGGGTGAGATTTATTAAGTGGCGACGGAAGAGTTCGCCCTCAAAGTCAACGGGTTAGAGTAAAAAAAATAGGCGAGCGTACAAAAGTAACGATTGGGCCAAATTGAGAAGTCTAGACACAGCTCTTGTTATCGGTGTGCAGTGGTCAGAAGCTATCTATCAAACATGCTCCAAACAAGGTGATGCTAGCAGGAAGTGAAGGCTAGCCTGTGTAGAGCTGCATGTCGGTTCAAATAGATAATTGGGTCTTCAGAAAACTGTAACATTCTACAGTATGGCCTTAAATTATCTATCTGTATTGATGCAAACCTGTGACCCCAAAATGCCTAATTAAACCATTAGATCTGTGGAGAGGCGAGCCCATTCACACAAAGATGATTGCTTCATTATGGCACTTTTAAATGGATGTGATTTATAAAGCAGAGGTGAAAGAGTTTGTACTCAAAGTTAATTTGTTAGAGTAAAAAAAAATAGACAAGGTTACAAATGTGAGCAACAATTGGCCCAAATCGTCAAGTCTAGACACGGCTCTTGTTATTGGTGTGCAGTGGTCAGAAGCTATCTATCAAACAAGCTCCAAAAAAGGTGATGCTAGCAGGAAGTGAAGGCTGCATGTCGGTTCAAATGGGAAATTGGGTCTTCAGAAAACTGGAATGTTCCACACTACGGCATTAATTGAATCTGTCTGCCAAGCCTTAATCTATCTGCTAAATTATAGGTGAGATCTTTGGAGAGGCGAGCCCAGTCGCAGAAAGATCGGTCTTTCTATAGCGATCAAAACTCACTGAACTCACTCATTAAACGCTAGAAGATAGATGTTTGATGCCATATTGTCTAAAATTTCAGCCAGAGTAATAACATCGCTATGAAGACAAGCAGGTGGTAGACCTGTCATGAGTTACAAAAGAGTAAAAAAGTTATGATGGACATCCAAAAAAATCTGGAATACATTCGGGACAAATTAGATTCATAGATGGAACGTAACATGAACATGATTTATAGAGACCCTGCCATCTTCCCTGCGCCACAGCTAATTTAAAATGGATCGTACGCACAGCCAAATTACCCTTATTAACCTCCAACAGCAAAGATTAATCTTTATACAGGCAAGTTACGCTCATGAACAAACAGTAGTGCGCGTGTAGGTTTAAAGGGCATATGTGGCACATGCTAGCCTAGCCGCCACTAGTCCCTGCGATTAGGCCCCGTCATTAAGATGGAGAAGATGGTAATGATTTCATAATTTTGACCTTGGCCACGGGCTCGGCTGTACACTCTCTCTAATGCGCCGCCACAAATGATGATTGATATCGGTAACGACTGCTGCCAATCACTGCTCTTGCTCCCTCCAGTATCCAGGTGCTAGCAGGCTCACGGGGCAGAGCATCGCAGTGGTAAACATAGCGGAACATGTGAGGTTTGCACAACATGAAGTGCAAAATGCATTCAATTAGAAGCACTAGCTCACGAAATATACAAAATATGGAGAGAGATAGACAGTCAAGGTTAGCTTATGCAACGAGTTTTTTCAGCAGACTGCAGTTTTGAACTCTCAGCTGCTAAATACACTTTATATTTTACTTCTACTTCACATAATAGTACTTTTACCTTAATTTGAGGTATATTTACCACAGATTGTATCAAGAAGTGTGACATCATCCATAGCGTTTGACTCCAGTCAAATGAAGCTCATCAAGGCTAGAAGTTACAGGGGCAAATTTGGAGTCGAGTTCAATATTTGTGATTCCCACCACGAGTATCATAGCAACCAAAGAGCCAATCTGGGGCAAAGTTCTTTAAGGTAATTGCTGTCCACCCCCTGCCAAACCAGTGGGAAGGTTTGTTACTTTCAATTTTACCTAGTAACACTGTCAATTAAACCTGTTGCTAACGCTACCAGGATCGACCTCAGAGAAAGTAGGCAGTTGGTTTGTCTGTTATCAATGTTCATATCTTAAGTTACCGTCACAATAACAAAATAACAAAACACAAGGATGATGTAGAGCAGGTTAATACGAAAATTTTAAGCCCAAAATGACGAGTCTGACAGCAACAGTTACAAAGAGAGGTGCGACAGTTTTCCAGTGTAAAGTGAATTGGAGCCAGAGTCGACGGTGTCCGAAGCGTGCCCATGTAAACTTCCTATTTGGAACGCATTAGCTAGCAAGTTAGGTATGTTCATTTATATATACAGTCTACCTGATACTTACTTCTGTATTTGTGCTTCACCTGCACGCTTCACCCTTGAATATTCCACAGTATAGCTTTTAACATCTGTCATGCATTTATTCAGCTCCATCTGTTCTGCGAGTAGGGTTGCCTCTCCACACATCTGACCTTTAACTTGGCACGGCTGCATCAACTGCTTGTCTCCATGGAGATCATTTTAGAGCCATACCGTCAAACATTAAACATTTCAAGGCAATACTTTAAGCGCAGTATTTAACGGACATCACGGGCACATATGTGAAATCGCATACCCACCTCTGCATTCCACCAGTCATCTCGCCTCAAGCTAATATTCTTGCTCTTGACATAAATATAAATGCAAGATGTCTTCCTTGTTGCAAAGAAAGATGGTGCCCTGGAAAAGCCCACACGCTCAGCAGAATAGAAAGGTCAAGAGAGGATCCTCATTAGTATGTTTGTAACAGGGCCAGGCTTAAAAATAGCTTGGACCAAAAGGGGGGAAGCCTGTTGACAGTGACATAACCGGTTTGCACAACAGCACAATAACAGGTGATTATGACTGTAGGTAAATGCACTGACAGGAGCAGGTATAATTACACAAAGCAGAGACGGCCACGCAAACTGAAACGTACTAGCATCACTGGACGATAGCTGCAATTGTCACTATGGGTTCAAATGTGATACGAGAAAAAAGTACGAATGTTATGGCCTATGATAAAGTGCCTGTTTAGCACTTGTAGTAGTAGTAGAAGTAGTTGTTGTAGTAGTAGTAGTAGGGGTGACACTAGGTCAGTAAGTATAGTGTTTGTCTATTGATCGGAAAGTTATCTGTAAATACCAATGGTAGAGCAGTCGGATCCAGTGACTCACAGGTTGGCGGTGTGATTCGAGCTCTCACGGATGAATGCTTCCATTGTGTCCTTGGGCAAGACACTTAACCCACCTTGACCCTGGCGTCTGCGAACACCGGTTTATGAATGTGTGAGTGAATGGATGAGTAGTTCCTTGATGTAAAGAGCTTTACCTCGAAGGAAGAAAAGCGCTATATAAAAATGTGACCATTGACCATTTACCATCGTAGTTGTTAAGTAGTTAATAGTTGTCGGTGAAAGTAGAAGTACATTTTTAAGGTTTGTATAGTCCTGAACAAAAAAAAAAAAAGTTAATTAACCTTGTACTCCCTGTGAACCCATGTGTACAATTTAACAATCCGTGTCTTTGTTTTGACGTGTTTAAATATTCAAGCAAGACAGATTTTTCCAGCAATCCCCCTTTCTTCTCCATCAATAATCCAGTTTGCCCTGAAAGTTAAACCCACAAGTGTCTCTCTAATGGTGTCTGCGCCCTCACCGAAGCTATCTTTTTACACCAACACAACTTCATGGGATATTCATTCACTGGCCCGCCACACTTAATTTCCCACACTCCCTAAAATGGATTCCTCCCGTTGTCTGCTCTGTCATGCCTCTCACCCGCTAATCGTTAAATCTGCTCTCCAAAAACTCTCCCAACCACACTGGCATTTAAATAGGTACTGCGAAGATCAATCATGGAGGACTTTGTGATATGAACACTCTCTGGGCTTGATAGCTGCACGCGTGTTGACAGGACTAGTAATTATTCCATGTGCCGTACGGGGCCCACCCATCACTCTCCATTATGCCCCCTCTGTTGTGGCAGCCTTCCACTTTGTTTAGCAAATGAAATGCTTTTCCACCTGAGTGCGCCAGGGAAATAAGAGGAAGGCGCGGGGTGGGTGTCATGGGATTCAAGGGAGCAAATGGGGATCGGGCACGCGGGCTATTTTTGGGTACAGGAAAGAGGTGTGCGGATGTCGATTGTGGGTCTTCAGTAATTGGAGGTGAAGAGGTAGAGGTGTGTGTAGACTCCGTGTGTGTGTATTTGTGGGTATGTGGAATTACTTTAAGGGTATTTTTGGGGAGGGGGAAAAAATCAGTGAAGCAATGGGGTGATTTTGGGACACGTATATGTTTCAGAGTTTAGTTGTTCTAATAAAAGTTAAGTGTTTATATAAGTTAACTTGCAATTGATGACAAAAATCAAAACTAAATCAATAAATTAATAAATAATACAAAAGTAAGAAGTCGGGGCAATCCTTTAGTCGGCCAGGTATGATCCATAGCAAAAGAAAAATTCTATTCTGTCAAGTGCCTTATATATATCTGAAGAAGAGCAGCTCGGGACCCCAATCTGCTGTGCATCTCCATCTCAAAGCCACTAAACACTCCTTTGAAAATAGTGAGTTGCAGATCTTAGCCAAAGAAAATAAATGGTTTGAAAGGGGAGTTTAAAAGGCAGTTTTTGTAAGTAAAGACAACTCCATCCTCAGACCCTAAATCAAAACAAGGAAAACAATAGTGCTTGCTAGTATGCTAATAGGAGCACTCATTATGTCCCTGAACGATTATGCAAAATATGAGTTAGGCACAGTTTACAGTTGATGTAGCTGAATAGAACTAGCCAACAACAGAAACTGTAAACAAATAGGTGCATTAGTTTCAGTGTAGTTTTTCACTTTAAAAACTTTTGCCCAGTTGACAGAATAGATTTTTTCTCTTGCAATACAAAAGTAAATAAATGCATAAATAATAAAAATGTAAATAAATAAGTAATACAAAATAAATAAAAGAAAAATGACATCTATTAAATAAATAAATAAATTGGTATTGAGGTCAGAGCTGAAAATACACAATGACGAGCGTTGCCAGTTGTAGATATTCCAATGTAACAGTAGGGGCTCTACCAAAATCATGGAATAAATAAATAAATCAATTCTAATAATATACTCCACTGGTTGATTTGGCAGGGTGGCTTTCATGGGATCCAAGGGAGCAGAGGGAGATCGGGCACAGTCTCCCTCGGTCTATTTTGGGTTTTGAGATTTTGGGACTGCGCTGAGACAATGCATGACTAATACATGTGATTGCGAGCACCAGGCTGTGTTTCAAAGCCATGAGAACTCTTGCTGATTTGTGTTTTCATCTGGCAAAGTTGTTTTAACATCAAACAAAAGGCTGGGACAATGGCATCACTTCATTTGACGCAACATATTGTTAGTGTCTTTGTGGGTTTTTTTGCAGTGGGAGATTGGAGCCCTTTAATGTGCACTTTCTGTCATGTTGAAGACAAAAGGCAGCAATTATGGACCAATACGAAGAGAGTGGCTTGCAGTTATGAGGAGACTGCAATACATCAAAATGAGTCTTTTAATCAAATTATCAGTGGTGTATCTGGCAAAACCCACTAACTTTTCTCTCAGTTTATGTCCGTAGTAGTAGTGGTTGTAGTAATAGTAATAGTACTAGCTGTTAGAGTCGCAGACATACTCCAAAACTTCCTAAAACGAGAGCAACAATCTTTATTTAATTGCTATTTTTAAAAATCTGATTACGTATTTTAACATTGCTTATAACTCCCACATGAATTATACGAAAGTTTAATCCCGTTAATCCTCAAATCAAAACAAAAATTCTCTCACTTTGCAAATTTGCACTATGCGAACAGTCAGAAAGTACTAGTAGTAGTAGTTAATGCCGATATTTGCAGACAAAGATTGGTAAATTTGCTTGTTTAGTCCAACATACTGCCGACAGATGTAGCTGCATATTCCTCCTCATTATGCTATGCTGATGACATTATATTGTTGTAGCGCTATTTTCATTATACATACACAGATTGAGGCAAATCTGCTAAGGCCTGCACAGCTGCTCCTGGGCATCCCATAATATCTCGATGTCTCCCCAGTGCTCTCGTCTCGGGTCTGTGTAAGCGGGAAAAAATCTTATAAGACCTAAACCTGTTTTTGGAATGTGTTCAACTGCAGCACAGTGTAGATTATTAAGAAGAATTGGCGAGGAGCGTGTAATTGTGCTAGCCAGTATATAATGATCTTCGGAAGGCGCTGATCTATATTCACTGACATTCTCGAACAAATTCTTCTGTCTGCTAAGCTAGCTTGATTTCGATTTTATTTCCTTCCATTTTTAGAGGCAACGCTATGGGTGAGTCATACTTAACTATTGAATGTTTAACTTTTCACGTCCAAATTTACAGTATTACCTTGATAAGATTAAGAACAACATTAATGGATGACTTAAATTAAAGATATGCTATGTAAGTTTTCTGGTGGAGAGTCTGCCCCTTGTTTGTCTCCATGGAGATGTTATTGCTTTGCCTGGAATGTTCCACAATATGTAAATCTCCATAGAGTAAGGCCGGTGACGCTACCTGGTCTAGTTACATGTCAGAGTTGTGGAGAGGGGGAAGTTTGTTCACAGTGAGAATTCATACTTTTTTTTAGGTATTAAGCAATAAAACACCAATAATAGAAAACAAATAATTAAATGATCGATAAGTTTCATGCCAAACCATAGACAGTATATGTAAATGGACATTGCTAACCTGCTAGCTGCTGTGTTTCAAATAGGAAGTGATCATGGGTGCGCTTCTGTCTCCACCAACTCTGGTTCCAGTTCCCTTTCTATTGAAAAACTGTGGCCTCTCTCTCTGTAACTGCTGCAGTGAACCTCATCATTTTGGTCTTAAAATGTTTGTACTAACTTCACCATTGTGTCAGTAAATCAAGATATGAGCATGAATAACAGACAAATCAGACACCTTCTTTCCCCAGGTCGCTCCCGCTAGCATTAGCAACAGGATTGAACAGGTTTTAACAGCGTTGCACCCACCCCCTGCTAAACCAGCGCGCAGGTGGAAAGGGACTTTACCGTCAACAGCCTCGCTCCGGATTGGTTGTTTGGTTGCTACGATACTCACGGTCAGAATTCCAAATGTGATGAGCTTAATTTACCTGGAGCCAAACACTATGGGCGATGTCACACTTCGTTAGTCCACTTCTTTATACAGTCTACGTGCCAAACATATGGTCGAATGGAGACAAGTCGGTGATGGACCCTCCAACCAGAAAAGTTACGAAATAAACCTTAAAATAAATAAAAACATAATAAGAATAATATCTTCTTTATTTTAGCTGTAAAAATGCATCTGTCTGTCACCTGGATTGGTAACGAGGATAGTTTAACCCACAAATATTCCTGGTTACCTCACACTATGGCTCCTTGCACATAATGGAAAACCCACAGTATATACAAACAACACACTGAGTTCCCCCTAATGGCGGCTGCAGGGCTTCGTCAGCGTCAAGGTGCTTAGTTACTGCTGGCTTTATGACTGTCCTCCATCTCTCCCAGCAATCTGAGTGGAGCAATTATGTTCTACTTTTCTGCCGGCTCTGGGAATGAAGGATCTGCTCATCGTCAATGTCTCAAGGGGTCCATCGCACAAAACTCCAATTGTCACCTATCCCCCGCCATCATTAAATCTCCCCACTCCGCCCACCACGCAGCGCCCGAGGAGAGCAGGCAGCAGAGGTCGCAACCCAATTCACGATCCAAGAAGTCCAGGCCCCGCAAGCGACATTTGATCTCTGCCTGGCCTGTTGCAGAGTACAGATGCACCATGTTTTTCAAATCACAATATTGGCTCCAAAGTGGTTTCTCCAAATTGCTGTACTGGAATAACACAGATTAATAATATTGGATAATCCCTATGTCCTCGTAAAGGGAGGAAGGTCAGAGGGACCGAAAACGTTGTACTAATAACCAAGAGTGAGACAGTGTGCGAGAGTCTGCTTAAAACCTCATGAAGTGAAATTAAAATGTACTAAAGCTTAATAGATGTAATCCAAAAAGAAGTAGCAGATTCCCCATTGGTCAAGATGCTAACCTTGATGTGTCTTCCTGACAATCATGCGAAAAGCTGACCAAAATGTTTCACATAAAAAATCTACAAAAAAACCCAAATATACAGGTAACACGATGCATGGGAAAAGAACAACAAAACACCAAGATATTCTGTCTAGTTACTATTAAATGCCAAGGGGAAGAGATGGGTTTCAGCCTAGTCTTAAAATGTGTTATAGGCTGACAGGATCTGACAAGCAGAGGGCGCTGTTCCATAGTCTAGGCGCTGCCACAGAAAACAAGTAAGAGGCTATTATCATGGATTATATTTTATTTTATTTTTTTCATACATAACCCCAAAACTGCATAAATTTTGCACCCAAGCAGTGTTTACTCCTGTAAAAACTGCTACAAGGCGCCTCCAGCCAATAAAAGATTCTCCAATGCTTATTTATGCTTGGGTTTAAATGTGGTGCTGGTTGCAGGAAGCCAAAATATTATGGATCTCTAAGGCTTTGTCTTTGCTCTGTATGTACACACTTGAATCCAATGTACATAGAGGTTTACCTCAAATCCTGCCTTTCTTTATCTCCTGATGGGACCTTCGGCTCTTGGGATCCAAATCTTTTAGATACATTAATTTCAAAGAGCCGTTCAAAATATTTTGTATTTAATTGTACGACAGAAGCAAAAGTGAGAACTAATTTTATCTATAAAATAATCACAGTTAAATGACCAAGGATCAGATTGGTTTAAAATGGTTCAAACTGAGAGTGGGAGTATGTTTGCCCTTTCAAATAAGGAAAATCTAAATAAATATTGCACTACGATAATAATCATTTTTAAAAGTCACTGTTATTTTGATGCCGAATATGTTTTTTTTTTGTGTGCACAAAGCACTCACTGGTGTTGCTAATCTGCTTCTGTGTGATTCTTGTGTTGGTTCAGTGTTAATCAGTATAACAAAACATAGACTGTATATATGTATGTATTTTAAGACCACAACAAGCCTGACAGCTGCAGTTATGGAGAGAGGTACGACGGTTCCACAGTCAATGGAGCCAGAAGCGCACCCATGATCACTTCCTATTTGACTACTAGGATAGCTATGTCCATTTATATATACGGTCTATGATGAAAACGAAAAAAAAAAAAAGTTCTTTTGAAAACTGAGATCCTGACGTTCACATTAAGGAAAGAGCCGAGTCTTTCACATCACTACTCTTTACTTTCCACTGAAACATTTTGTTGTGAGGTTATTTTGATGCGTTAAGACTTTGTAGTACAAGCCAGCATACGTACCCATTAACACCATAACAAAGACATGACCCAGGACGCCTCCAAATGATACAGACAGTGCATTCACACCTCTCTCCAGTGTCAGCAACATTACATGTAATCAGTGTCTGCTGCGAATCCTAGTTGTCTCTACGGTGTCATGATGAAGGTTACCAAACACACTGACATTACACATTTATGTTTTAGAAGCAGGAAAAATAGACTGTGCTCAGTTTCTACAGTAAATATGTGCAATATTGCTGAATATGGTTTCTGTTATAGTAATGCAGTACAAATACGCATTCATTTTAAAATTAGAAATACAATAAAACGCAGATATTTCAAAAACTGATTCAAATTGAACTGGACCTGTCACGATAACACATTTTAAAGAGCAATATATTGCTGAAGGAAATATAGACAATAAAAGATAATATTGAAGGTGAAAGCCAAAGTTAAATCTGTCAACTGGACAAAAATTTGTAGGAGTGAAGGAGTTTTGCTGCTCATCCAAGCTGCTTCTTCAGTTCTGGTCAGATTGCTGCTGGACACTGCCTTATATCTGTCTGAAGGGAGGAGCTAACTACACTGAAAAAACAGCTATTGTTTGCAGGTCTATTGAGCTACAGTAAGTGTGCACTGCGCCTGAGACCTACTTACTGTAGCATAATCATTCAGCTCTAATGGGCCTACCGGCTTGCTTCATTGTTCTCTTTGTTTGCTTTGGGTCTGATGATGGAGTTGTATATGGAGGAAAGGTGATGTCTAAGAGCTTGTGTATTATTCCATCCTCAGTCCCACAGCAAACAAAGGAAACACAGAGAGGCTTTTACTATGGATCAGACCTGGACAAATGAGGGATTACACAGATAATATTGAAACACATTTTTTCCACAAAAACTCTGAAAAAACTCTACTCCCTAAAATACTATTCTATATGTACAGTATTGTTAATGAACATGAGCTACAATAAATAAATGAAACACTTCATCTACAGCTCAGTTTTTTTTCATAGTGCAGAAAAATACTGTAAGTAAAATTTCTACACTAATACAAAAAAAGTACCAACAATAAATACCGATGCCCAAAACTGATTGTTCCATCTGTCATGTACTCAATGATAAGTGGTTATAGTAATTACCATGACAGCCCTATTAAAAGCAGTTATTTTTGAAGTACTTTTAAGCATTGATATTTTTACAGAGTTAATCATTTTCTCTTTTACCGAAATGTAACCTCATAAGACTTCACAGTGTGAATCCAGCTCCTACAGATGAATGATGTTGTTGTGTCCTTGGGCAAGACACTTAACCCAGCTCAGACAAATTTCGTTCAATGATCTGAAGGCCGACGGAGCCCACTCTCAAGGTGAACATCATTGGTAGAGTGGTCAAATCCACTGACCCACAGGTTGGCGGTGCGATTCCAGCTCCCACAGATAAATGTTGTCATTGTTTCCTCAGTCAAGACACTTAACCCACCTCGCCCTCAGTGCCTGCGTACATGGCTGTGTGAAAGGGTGAGCGGTTCCTCGGCGTAAAGCGTGTGACCCATTTACCATTTTACCATTAACGTTGATTCCGTGAACTCTTTCAGTTACATAACTTCGACCGTCAGCAATTCATTTACTCAGCAAATTAGCACATCGCGGGATTTGCACGGGAATTAACTGCGTGCCTTGATGAGCCAAAGACCATGTTTTTGAGTACGCGGGAATGCTATTAAAAGTCAGAGAGGCTTCGACGCCATTATCCAAAGTATTAAAAAATCAGACATTGCACAGCGCCAATCCCACGCCCAATTGTTCTTGCTTTAAGATGTTGTTAAGAGCAGAGAGTGAGCTCCATGGATCCCTGTAGGGGCTTAACTACTTGTTGAGTAGAAATAGAATGGACCGTAGAGAATTCCCTTGTAAAGCTTGGCAAAGTCTGTAACACCATTGCCTGGCCCATAAAACACACTCAAAACCTGATAAACCAACAGATCAGATCGCTAACCCTGAGAACATTTTACAGTTTAAGAATAGAGGCCAAGTACAAAATCCTAAGCCTTATTGGACACAGTGGATTCCAACGCTCCATGGAGAATTGTTCAGTTGGGAAAAAAAAAGAGGAGAGAACAAAAATACTCAGCAGCAGTATGTTTTGTTAACTTTTAGGAATATGAGTTAACGTTGCACTTAGGCCTGTCACGATAACAGATTCTGAAGTGCGATATACTGATGGAGTAACTCTAGACGCTAAACGATAATACTGAAACAAATTTACGCCACTGACGCAAAAACCCAAGAGCAGATTTGAACCACAAAAACTATTCTAAATCTACAGTATTCTTAAAAAATAATGAGCTGCAATAAATAAACAGCAGAATGAACACTTAAGCACATACTGTAGTTTGCATGTTTAATGAGTCATAGAAGTTATTTATTCAAACTTTTACGGCTTAACTCTTACCGTACAGCTAAAAAATAACCACAAATGTCCCGGTAGTGCAAAGAAAAAGCACACATGATAAATATTTACCGCAAAAATACATTGTTCCAGCTTTCATAGACTGAAGGACGCGCTGAAAACCTACTATTTTTTGTAGTCTTATTTTGTACACTTTGTGGTCGCCATTTGAACATTTTGAAAAGTAAAAGCGGAGTAAATATTTTTGGGCGTGTACTGGCTACTTTTCTAGAGTTGGCTAGTGCCCCCTCAAGCCCCCCCGCTGGCACCCCCCCTGTGTATATGCTATTAAACTTATTTATTCTGCATCTGCATCTGTTCAGTTAGATATGTTTTTATTGCTTTAAACAGACGAGGAAAAATATGAGGTCTGAACTGTGAACAGGCTCTCCTCTGCACAGATCTGCTTTTAAGTTTGGCATGGTCACATCACCTACTGTGGAACAATTTTTGGCAAACCACATACCACATACATATCACATACACCGCATGTATTAGCAGCAGTACAGCTCCCTCTAAATTATTCAAGTCCCGCTGTATATATCCAATGTAACAAATCTATTGTCTTCCCAGCATAAGAAAATCAAAACAAAGCCCGGATACGGCATGGGCTGTGTTTTTACTCAGTCGGATGCAGGGAACACCGCTGGGCCTGTGAAATTGATCTCAAACCACATCAGCTCCGAACTGTTTGTCCCTTTACCAAATTATATCACTCCTTTGAAGACGTTTTACAACCATTTTCCTTGATTTGGGCTATTTTGCCAAAGGTAAGAACAGAATTTTCCTACTTGGGATGAAATTATTTGTGACTTGAAAGTTACTAATGGCGGTAATGGCCTTGAGTGAGCTACTTTTATGCGCAGCTCAGAAAAGCTTTTACTTTAGCGTGATGACATAGAAAAGTCTATATAATGGCTCGGTCTTCCTTTTTTTCCGAGCTAATAGCGTACGAACCATATCTGAAGCTGAAGCATTTGCAGAGGCATCAGCAGAGGTCTGTTGTACATTTCCATTGACTCCCCACAACCCCAGAATACTGCATAAACATGAAGACAAGCGGTCACGATAGACGAAGTGAGTATTCAAAGGACAGTTCTCTGCTTTGTATAACCCCAAACATGAAAGATAAAAGGAATGAGAAGAAGAAAAGCAAAGAAACGAGAACACTGAGAGAAAGGGAGTGGGAGGGAGGTACGGTCCTGCTCCCGAACTTAAATCATTATAAACTTATCTTCATCTGATAATCTTTTCATCAAAGCTTCCATTTCCATCTTCTAAAGTGTTTGTTATTAAGAGCTATACTTATATTGTAATTTATGAGCAACTACGTCCATCTAAATTCTTTTTTCAATGAAAGTTAAGTCCTCTTCATCACCACTATTGTCTAAACTTTTGTCTTCAAACTTATCGCGCATACTCTATATTTATAGCTATCTGCCTTTATTCTACCTTGCAGAGAACGCATCTAACCGATTCTTTTGTACGTCCCGTAGTCTCCCCTGCTGAATTATGTTGATATTTTGACATACTTGCAAAACCTGGTGCTTGCAAACCAACTTGGCAAACAATCCCACTCCTTCCATTGTTCTGCCAGAGAAGCAATTTCCCTCATTTCAAATCATCATTTCAACAGTTCCGAACACTTTATAACTCTGCCCATTCACGCTCTCCCCCGTTCTCCTTCTGTTGAGCTGGTTCGGTTGTGTTTTGTGCCCCCTCAGAGACCCCTGTACGGCGGATTACCAAACACAGATTGCATTGATTGCTGGGACTAATTGAAAGGAAAGCCTCCCCGTTGTGGCGTGCTTCTTGCTTGCTGTTGCAGAAATTGGCATCTGCGGCCCAACTCACCTCATCAAGCGAAGGAGCCAAGATTCCGATTTATTTAATTATCTTGTGTCCACCACTTAACTCACCACTCTATCACACGCAGCTGGCAGAGCGCAATGCCACCCCGCTAAAAAGTGGGAGGAGAGATGAGGAAGAAAGACGGCGTACCTCCAAGTGCCGAAGACGGGATAGGACCACAAGGGAAATCATGTTGAAAGATGGATAGCTATTCAGTGGAGCGATTGATATACTCCTCCGTTATGGCGGGGACAAGATCTGAGGGACTGTGAAACACTTGTCGAGGAAAGGCAAAGAAAAGCAGATCTTAAAGTGTTTGCTGCCTGAAATAGTTTTGGGACAACTGCTCCTCTTCAGTGAAAAGGAGCTGTAGTTAGCCTACTAGCAAAAACGATATTATTGTTGCATAACCAGCAGGCAAACATGTGCAGCCAAAACCTTATAGCGTACAGTATATAGACTTAGTGGTTACTTGGCGGCAGTGGTGGAAGGTAACAATGTAAAATTAGTAAAGTACTCTATTTAACTAAACGTTTTAGGTATCTGTACTTTACTAAAGTACATTTTACAGCGTTTTACTTTACTACATTTGAGAGCAGTATCTGTACTTTTTTACTCCACTACGTTTTTGAACTGGACTGAAAACTAAAACATACTTTGATACTTATGATTTGAGGGGTTATTTTGACCATGTTCGTGGTAATGTCCTGACTTAAGTTTCGAGTTCAAGCTTCAGTTTTGAGCAAAAAAAACGCAAAAAATGATAAAAAAATACACAAAATTCATGACAAATTGATTCATATTGCAACTGTTGACCAAAATATGAATCATTTTGAATCTGTATCACTATATTTAACAGTGTAACAAATAAACTACACTTTTTTCATGTGATATTTTGTACTTGAGTAACTTTTACTTAATAATCTGAACTATTACTTGAGGTACATTGGCTTAAGTAACAAAACTGAGTACTTCATCCACCACTGGCTGTGATGAAAACTGTGATGATATGAAGAGATGAACTGAATAACTTGAACGTAAAACAAACAGTTTGTGTGTTGACAAGACAGGCTAAGAGCGGCGTTGCACAACAAGCTGACGACAGAGGCAGGAACGCCGTGGTCCACTTCTTTTTTAGATTTCCAATTCCCCCAAAAAATGGTAACAAAGTGAAATAGTAACAAAGTAACTGCATGTGCAAATAAAGTGCCAGGAGGACTATAAAAACTCCAGTGGATGTACAATTAAAATCCTCCAAAAAAAAGTAACCATAACCAACTATACCATATTAAACCCAATAACAAAATAAATCGTAAAACCACACATCTAATAAAATATAACCTGAATAACCTCGCGACCCGATGTCCGACATCTTAATCTGGCCCGGACCTCTTAAGCGGTGTCTGGTCCCCTGAGTCATCTTTTGCCCAGACACCTACACAAGACAGTTAGGTACAGAAGGTACAGAAGGTAGTAAAAGCAGTAAAATGATCTCCACATATATGCACTTTAAAACATATACACTACACACATGCGTAAACATACAACACACCATTAACCTAAAATACAGCACATATATTGCACATTCCGCCATTACCTGAAGTGCATATCTCACCGAATCCATGGGACAAATGATAAAAAGTCCTCAGTAAATATTTTAAAACAATACAAATGTGTGCAAAATAGTGTATCTTATAAGTGCTCTGTGCTATTAGTGCAATGTAAATGTGATAAAGTGGCAAATAAGTGAAAGCATGTGTGAATACTTATCTTTCACGTAAGAAATGGCCTGTTCTTTAGACTGTGCTATGATAAAAGTACTGATGCGGGAGGCTACTTTTACATCCCTGACCTGCTGATATAAAGTTTAATGTCAACAACAAAGAACATGGTTGTCTTGACGAGTACTTGAAGAAAGGCCATGATTTTTCTCCAGTTTTGTTTTGTTTTTCATTGCACTCTTGAAACATTTTAGTTGTAAATATGCACACAGATGGGTAGTTGAGATTTGAGTTCCAGACAACACAAAAATCCATCTTGTAAGGCCCTCGCTGAACTGTTTGGGTCCAAAAGTGTATTGAACTAATCGGAGCGCAGAATTGCAGACAATGACATGGTTTTTGACTAGCTGACAAAAACAAGCACTTTCACCGTTACTTGATTCCTTTGCCTGAAATGCTTCACAGTATGGATGTAAATAACTAGCATTTGTTTCATTAAGTGTTTTTATTGCGTCTCGCCACAGATTTGACCATAGATTGTTTAAAAAAGTGGACCAAATGAGTGTGACGTCACCCATAGCGTCAGTCAAATGAAGCTCATCGAGGGTAGCAGTTATAGGGGCGAATTTGAAACCGCGTTCCATATTAGGGATTCTAAGCGAGTATCATAGCAACCAAAGTGCCAATCTGTATTGAGGCTGTTGAAGGTAAAAAATGTAAAACTTATAACACGGCACATATATACCCACTGTAAATGTGGTCTCTCGTTTATCGCCGGGGTTACGTTCTAAAAATAACCCGCAATAGGCGAAATCCGCAATCTGAAGTCAGCTTAAATTTTTTTTACAATTATTCTCTATGTTTTGCAGCTGTAAAACCCCTCACCACACACTTTATACACTTTTCTCACACAGGCATTAACATTTTCTCACATTTCTATCTTGTTCAAACACTCTCAAAGTTCAAACCTTCATAGGCGCCTTTGTCGGTGCAGAACGTTTCATCGACATTGTGGGTTTTGTTGAGGAGAAAACTTGCTAGCATACAGCACTTCAGAGTCACACTGCATTGATGGACAATGGTCTACAGTCCAACAGCCAATCAGGATGCAGAACACAATGCACGTTCATAAACTGTTAAAATCATCTAAAATTGCAAAAAATAAAATAAAATCTGCAAAACAGCAAGGCTGCAAAAGGTGAACTGTGTCATAGCTTAGCAACGCTGTCAATCAAACCTGTTGCTAACGATAGCTGGAGTAGGTGATTTGTCTCTTATTAATGTTGATATCTTGATTTACGGACACAAGAGCGAAATAAAAATACCAGAATCGTGTAGAGCGTGGATGGACTTCCGCTGTAACTCAGTCTAAAGAAGTGACCGGTTTATCTCCAAGTAGATGGATATGTTTAGTGCCAAACTGTAGAACATTCCAGGCAAAGTTGAGTGCTGTGATTGCCTAAACTCACTGTGTGCACTGTGTTATCTGCGCTGTAATATCAATCTGCATTACCAAGTTATGCATATGCAGCCATTTATGAAGCCCCAGTCTCCACGACGACGGTGCTATCCCGAAGAAGAGCCTCTCTCCATCCCCAGATTACCATATCCATCTCAGGCTATCATCTCATATGCGCTGTATCATCAGAATAACGCTCGTTCATCACAGCCAAGCAGCGACACCTCCAGCTCTGACTGTGTGGAGACGCTAATTTCACACTTTGGGTCATCCTCACTCCTCAGCTTCAGATTGGCCTCAGCAGGACGCCGTAGTGAAGAGATATTAAGATGTTGGACAATGGGTATTTATCTAGACAGAAGGACGTTTCAGACAAGGAAAGTGTGTTTGCATAGTTTAGGTAGCGCTTATGAATAAAAGAGAAGACTAAGGTTTGCAGTGTGGGTGTGAAATGGTAAGAGTGATGACCTTGACCCACGCATGGAGCACTATTATATTGGAAACTGAGCCTGTTTAGTTTTGTTTGCAGCACACATTTTTATTCAGATAAGTTTACACTTTTTTACATATAATCCACCATAGTTTGCGGCTGGGATTTCAGAATAGGCAACCCGGTATAGGCAAAAATAATAACTAAAATGAAGCACAATGTTGGGATCCAGAATATACATGACATATTTTACGGAGATGTCACTGGTGAATCTCTCTGTGGATTAGCCAATCAGGGGCACACATATTGGAAAAAATGAAAAAAAATTTTTTTTTAAATCACAGATTTCTGCAGAATCAATGAGCAAAGCAAAACAAAAAAAACAAAAAAAACAAAAATGTAAATCACAGGTGACCAATGAGCTCCTTCGTTTCACATATGTCACTGAAAAAAAACGGCTCTGATTGGACGATCACGTTTGACCGGGTTGAGACGCAACGGAGGATGAGGGGACCAGACTGATATCAATCTGTATAAAAAGTACAGAGAGAGATCCGTCTGGATTTGCCAGGACTGTCACAATAATTATAATATCGACTTGTCATTCAATACGTGACAGATGGAATAATCATTTTTGTGGGTCTGTATTTATTGTGTGTGTGTGTTTTCTTCAAACTAGTAGGGAAATTTTAGATTTTTGTTTGTTCTACAATAAGATTTGGGCTGAAGAAGGCTGAGTTATACTTTTACTAACAATACTTCTAATTATACTTCTGTGACTAACAATACTTCTAATTATACTTCTGTGACTACCTATACTTCTAATTATACTTCTGTGACTAACTATACTTCTAATTATACTTCTGTGAGTAAATATACTTCTAATTATACTTCTGTGACTACCTATACTTCTAATTATACTTCTGTGACTAACGATACTTCTAATTATACTTCTGTGACTAACTATACTTCTAATTATACTTTTGTGACTAACGATACTTCTAATTATCCTTCTGTGACTACCTATACTTCTAATTATACTTCTGTGACTACCTATACTTCTAATTATACTTCTGTGACTAACTATACTTCTAATTATACTTCTGTGACTACCTATACTTCTAATTATACTTTTGTGACTAACGATACTTCTAATTATACTTCTGTGACTAACTATACTTCTAATTATACTTTTGTGGCTAACGATACTTCTAATTATACTTTTGTGACTAACAATACTTCTAATTATACTTCTGTGACTAACTATACTTCTAATTATACTTTTGTGGCTAACGATACTTCTAATTATACTTTTGTGACTAACGATAGTGCAGCTCATATTTTTAACAATATTGTACATTTAAATTCGTTTTGGGGATAATTTTGCTTTATATTGTGGTTTCAATATTGTCATGTATCGTCTATATTTACTTCAGGAATATATTGCACTTGAAAATCCTTTACTGTCACAAGCTTAGGATTCACCCGGCAACACAAAGGAGGAATTTATACATGTTTCAGGGTGACATTTTTGTATGTAATAATAAAAAATAAAAAAAATGAATATGCAACTCAGAATCAGTGAATTAATTTTGAATAATTGTTGATTTAATGGAAAACACCTCAGACACAATATGAATACATTTGTGGAAGCTAATCTTCTATCATTATACATTTATTGAAATCCAATGAACACTTCAGTTCTGTGATGTGGGAGATACTTCTTTGTTGCTGTAATGAACTCCAGATGAACAGTCCACACGCGGCCCACACAGATACTCGTTTCACGTACCTTGATTGCAGGGGCGGTGCCAGACAGTTTTGGTTGGAGGAGCTACGGGGGCGCTAAGTTCTGCTAAGGGTGCACACTTAATATGTAAATTTAAGTCCTTTGTACGTGAACCTCCTACCACGCTTGAGTCGTGTTTTGATTTATAAAACTAAAACGGAAAACATGGAATTACTTTTTTATTGTAGTCTCATTTTGTACACTTTGTGGTCGCCATTTGAACGTTTAAGTTGATATTGTGTGTTATAAAATAGGGGTGCATTGGTTATTATAGGGGAATGTAGTACCCCCTCAACCCCCCCGTTATCCCCCAGCCTTGCCCTGCTTGATTGTTCAAAGTTGAAGATGAGTAGTGTGTTGCCATTACCGCGCGGTGACTGTATGATTCATTATGATGGCCGCGTGCATGAGGAAGCGCTCCCTCATTTGCATGACGAGTAGCCAGCTTGCCGGAATGTGATGGAAAATCTATTTTGCTTACACTCCAGGTATAGAGGCACAAACAAATCAATTAGAGCGTGAGGGTACACTAACGGCACTTAGCGCCTTTGTCACGCCCACAAAAGTTGCATTATATGTCATCTTTGAGTGTTGAATGCAAAAATGGATCATGTGGGTGACATTTGGTTGTTATTCCTTTCATACATGTCATTAAACACTGGTGCTGTTCTTTTATTAGGTTTTCTCTGCAGGTGGGGCCAATATAAACCATTTGCTTTGAACAAACGATGATGAAGATTTTTTTTCTTTCAATAAATATTATTTACCATCCTGCCTGATTCTCACGCCTGAACAAAACCAAAACTTTTTCAAGCTCCCATTCTAAAATGACAGAAGTTGAAATGGCCGACACCAACATTATTATAATATCCAAATGACCCACTTTTATTTTAGATGTATGTCCCAAACATAAGAAATGTATCTAAAACGCACATGTGTGACCTATAGGTCTCTTATGAGAATGCACTCATGAACACTCCACCCTCCCCACCTCCTCCACCTCCTCCACCTCCTCCACCTCCTCCACCTCCTCCACCTCCTCCACCTCCTCCACCTCCTCCACCTCCTCCACCTCCTCCACCGCTCACATTTGTTTTCACAAACCCAGTGAACATTGCAGGCAACACAATGTCTCAGCTGGGTAATGTTATTTGACTTTATCTTATACGTAAGCTTCTAGTAAACATATTGTGTACATCTCTGTGAGACACTGGTAATGACGGTGGTGTAGATGTGAGTTGGGTTTGACAACATTTGCAACTATAATCAGAACACAAAACTGTTGAAGGTAAATACAGCCTCGGGCTGACTTTACATCATCAAAGAGCACATGTAGCTGCTAAAACATACAACATTACTGCATACAGATGAAACATCAGTCACTTACAGAAGTAACCCTGACGTGACAAGTGGTTTGATCACACACACAGTCATTAGCTTGTTTGATGCCATAGTCACATCAGGGCTATGTTTGCACATTGTTCTTGTGTACCCACTGTTAAAGAGTGACACTAGCTGCACTCGTCCTGCAGCTGATGTGAGTGTACTAAAGCAAACAGTTATTCCAGTTACATAACTAGAACAATGATACCACGAGTAATGCAGATAAAACTTACATGATCAATAACAACATGGCCACATCTGCGTCACTCTCACACTCTTTCCTTTCCGCTCTCTCCTCAAACGCCTCCCCACATTAACTCATGTGTGAGGCCCTGTCCCATTCACCTGTTCTCTTCCTTGTGTCCTGGGACAGTCTTCCTCTGTGTTTCAGGTGGTTGTGTCATGCCTGACACTTCACAGATGAACACTGCACATTTATTCTTGTAGTGAACTGTGGACTGTGCGGCTGAGAGGTGTTGCTAGGTCTGTTACCTGTGTGCTGTGTGTGTATAGTGAAGTGACGTAAAGCAATTTGTCAGTGCGAGAACGATAACAGACTTTGAGAGTTGACCGCGGGTCAGCGCCAACCATGTTGTATGTGTGTTTTTTTTTCCTCTCAGAGGCCAACAGACCCTTCAAACACCCCAAATCACCTTTATAAGCAACAGATTGATTTTGAAACACATTAAAAGAGTTTAAAATGTTTCTTAGTTCTGCTTTAACAACACAGGTGAAAAATAAATGTCTTCTACCTCTACAAGTATACTGTATTCTTCCTTTCTATTGTTGCCTTCTTCAGCCAAAACTCCCAAAACTCTCTGTTCACCTCATGTTTATATGAACTGACAATCAAATGTGTTTTATCTTCAAAAATCCTGCATTAAATTTTCTGAAACTTGATGAGAAAGTAGAACCACATGCGAGGAAGGATATTGTGTTGCTATTTTTAATTTACAATAAGGATTCCTATTTTCATATCATTTGTTGTCATATGAGTGTGCAAAACTCAGCTCAGAACCCATAAATACATCTTGAGCGGACAATTGTCAGAAAGGTAGTTACTGTAGCTCTGTCTTCTACTGCATGTTGTATTTCCTCTTACAATGTTCAAGTTAAAAGTTTACAGTGGATATCGATAAAGCAGCCTGTGTGCTGTAGTGATGCAGTCCATTTGAACAGCCCTGAAAGAGCAGACTGATCGCCATAGTTACAGCGGGGACATTGCACTCGGCGTCTCTAATAGAAAAGAGTGCAGTATTTGGAGAGACCTGTGAGTTGCTGGCCCCATCCATATTTTACATTTTGTAGTTTGAATGAAAATGGCTGTTGGAAATGTGGCATATTTGCACTTTTCAAGTCTCAGAATGAGGCTGTAGGCAATCATCACCTACTGAAAGTATCACCAAATACAAAGTGATAGTGTCACACAAGGAACGGGACTATTTTTTCCCCATTGCAGTAATATAACTCCCCACTTCCAGAGCTGTACTACAACACAAGTAAGATTTAGTAGTAGTAGTAGTAGTAGTAGTAGTAGTAGGAGTAGTAGCAGTAGGAGAAGGAAGTAGAAGAAAGACTAGCAGGTAGAAGTAGTAGGAATAGGAAGTAGGTGTAGTAGTAGTAGTAGGATGAGGAAGTAGGAGTAGTAGCAGTAGTAGTAATAGTAGTAGTAGTAGTGGTAGTGGTAGTAGTGGTAATAGTAGTAGTAGCAGTAGGAGTAGGAAGCAGAAGTAAGACTTGGAAGTAGAAGTTGTAGGAATAGGAAGTAGGTGTAGTAGTAGGAGAAGTTAAGGAAGTAGCAGTAGTAGTAGTAGTAGTAGTAGTAGTAGTAGTAGTAGTAGTAATAGTAGTAGTAGTACTAGTACTGATTCCCACTCATTTTAATTGGCCACTTCCAAAGCTGTCAACATAAGTACGCTTTACCTGAATTGCTCAAATAAATATTAGTAAAGGGTGGTAGTAGAAGCAGTAGTAGTAGTAGTAGTTGTTGTAGAAGAAGTAGAAATAGAAGTAGAAGTAGGAAGTAGGAGTAGGAGTAGTAGGAGTAGTAGCAGTAGGAAAGAGGAGTAGGAGGAGGAATAGTAGTTCCCATTTAATTTTAAAGGGCCACATCCAAAGCTGTACTGCCATATAAGGAAGCTTTACCTACAAAATGTTACTCAACTAAACTACTAAATATCTATTTGGTAGTAGTAGTAGTAGTAGTAGATTCATTGAAATACCTACATCCAACTTTTGCAGGTTGGAAATCGATTAAAAATATCAACTGTTTTCCTCTCCATGTGTGTGATGTGAAAGTCCTCTGAACCTCCTCCCACTGAGGTCCTTCTGTCCTTGTACATTTGTCCTTTGTATGTCCAGGCCTGAAGGTCCGTCCAGGCCATTGTGTTCTGACTAATGTATTTATCAAAATGCAGATATAATGAGAAAAAATGGCTGTAATGTTCTCAGTGTCCACCCTAAACAGATTGCCACTTTGGCTGGGTTTGGTCATTAAGGTAAAATTATGCGTAAAGAGCCTGTTATAAATGGACGCTGGAACCAATTGAGAGGCATTTCTTCAGGGTTCATTTCAAGGTCGCACACACGAAGAGGCCAGAACGTTTGAATCTTAGTCCACAGAGATGTCTCCTAATGCCTCCTGTAATGTGTGCGCTGTTAGAGGAATTGTGTTTTATAATAATTTTATATTCATATGTTATGACTCATTGATTTAGTTTTTTATATATATATATATATATATATATATATATATATATATATATATATATATATATATATATATATATATATATATATATATATATATATATATATATATATATATATATATATATATATACAGGCAGTGGTCCCTCGTTTATTGCGGGGGTTACATTAAAAAAATAACCCGCAATAAGCGAAACTCACAAAAACTCACGAAACTCATAAGTGTGACTCACATGTATTTCACAGTTCCTCTGACTGTTCCTCTTTGTCCTGGCGCTGCTCTGCTGTAGTGTCGACCCAGCATTTCTGTAAATTTGTCTGAAACACATTCTGTACTGTACAGGAGACACGGCACAGAGGAGACTGATGGACAATGGACTACAGTCATGTGTGAAGGAAGAGAAAGAAAGAAAGACGTTTGTCTCATGAGATGACTGAAGTTACAGACAGCAGGCACATGCGTGTTGTGTGTGTGTATGTGTGTGAGTGAGTGAGTGTGTGTCTATGAGTTTGTGTGTCCGAGTGAGTTTGTGTGTGTTTCCAAAGGAGCCATCCAGTACTTATACTCCAAGAAAGGTACTACCTATAGAAGACTGATTCTATAAGGACTTAAACTATATTTACATACTGTCTGTACAAGGTCATAAATGGATATACCGTTAGCTGTTGCCTGAAGGTAGAAAAGATACTTGCAGTCACTGCAAAGATGGGTTACAAGACCTCTTGTCAACTGAAAGATGAATACCCGTATCATGTTACCAAAGTAGCAGGTTCCAGTGCCAGTGTTCATTCTTAAAATAAACATGTGTCACATTCTTACAGAGAAACAAGTTCACCTCAATGTTGTAACACACAGTATTCAACACAGGGTTTAAGAGTATAGTAATGAAGCAAAGAAATCATGCTTTCAAGTCCCTGAGCCAATCAGGACGCAGCACACAATGCATGTTCATACACTGTAAAAAAAAAAAAAGCATGCAAAATTGGAAAAAAAAATAAAAATCTGCGAAACAGCAAGACCGCGAAAGGTCAACGCAATATAGAGAGGGACAAATGTATATGTGCCGTGCTTTAAGTTTTTATTTTTTTACCTTCAACAGCTTTGCTCCAAATTAGCTGCTATGATACTCGCACTTGGAATTCGATGAGCTTCATTTGACTGGCGCTGAACACTGTGGGTGACGTTACACTCACTTAGTCCACTTCTTTAACCAATCTATGGTCAAATCTGTAGAGAGAGAGAGAGAGCACATCTGATGGAAAAAAATTCCTTTACCTTCATGTTAAAATGATAGGAGTATAATACAGCCTGAATCATCTTCAGGCTATATTTGAATCATCACAAAGCCAACACTCCTTCAAAAGATACACTTTCCAAGAAGAATGCAAACTTCTTGGAAAATGTATCTTTCGTTGTAATCCCTCAGTCGCCCAGGTCTGATCCATAGCAAAAGAAAATTCAATTCTGTCACTGGACAAAAGTTTTAGATTGAAGACGTTTCGCTGCTCATCCAACCGGCTTCTTCAGTTCTGGTCAGAAAACTACACTAAAACTAACATACCTGTTTGTTTACAGTTTCTGTTTATTAGCTAGGCCTATTGAACGCCGTCAAGTGTGAAATGTGTCTGAGACGTACAGTATTTTGTATAATCGTAGTAAAACAAACATTCATATCTATCAACTGGACAAAAAATTTGTGAACTTGACAGTTGACAGATTCTAATTTTCTTTTCCTATGGATCATACCTGGACGACTGAGGGATTACACAAACATTCAGCGTAATCATCCAGACCCCCAATGGCTGCTCTCACGCCCATTAGCATACCGGCAATCACTATTGTTTTCCTTGTTTTGATTTAGGTCTGAAGCTGGAGCTATAAATAGGAGATAAATGACGTCTAAGCCCCCATTCCTGTTCAAAGATGGATTGTCTGTCCCAACAAAAGCTGCCTCTAACTCCGCTCTCGAACCATTTCTTTCGTCTAGTTGACAGGATTTAGTTTTTACTACTATGTATCACTGAAATGTTATGAATTTGTGAGTGGCATGTTTACTTTAGCGGCTTTTTAAGGTGGTAGAAAGAGTTTGCAATTGAAGTAATCGTAGAAATATGTGTAGTAGCACCTGTACAATGGCAGCATAGAAGCAGTATTTGTTGTATTAGTCATTCGAGCAGTATTAACAGTAGCAGGAGTTGAATCCCGAGCAGCCGTATCCATGGTTTGGCCCTGCCTCCCACACCTCACTAATGGCGTTGTGGGTAGGATAGATGAGACTGTCGGGGCTTATCCGAGGTTAATTTGGCTCATTTTCAGGAGGTCTCTGAAGTGTGACTTGAAAACAAACGCATTCGCCCAGATGTCATGTCCTTGTCTGGAAGTATTACACCCGTTAAAAGCATTATATTCATCTAGTGCTCCACTTATCGATGCTTCCTGATCGCCTTCTTCCACCATCCTTCAAGTCAGACTCTGTCAAACCTATTCAAGTCCTCAACCACAACAAAAGCATTCAGCCCAGAGGATTTTCGCCCTCTCTGCGACCTCCTCAAAAGCACTGTATCGGGAAGGGGCTTTGAAATTTTTCGGTCCTGTCAGCATAAGGAGCGGACTTCAGTGCAGGGGTAAGGTACAACCGCTCAGCATTCTGCCCGCGGGCTGGAGGAACTGGCGAGCTTCCCGCACTTGAAGGGAGGAGATAAGGCCAGTGTTAGACCGGGGGAAGTGTCCGGGAAGGTGAAAGAGAGCGGGTGATTTTTCAAGAACAAATCAAAGGAGTGGAGAGAGAGAGGTGACTTTAAATCAGATATGCTTGAAATAGCAGCCGGGGATGGTAGAAGTATGGGGTTAGATGTTGTTGTTGTTGTTATTTTACTGTCTTAAAAGTTTACCACGTAACTTCTATGGTTGGGCATCTTGCTATCTGCTTGTCTCCATGGAGATGGTGTTGCTTTGCCTGGAATTTTCCATTAATTTTCCATTAAATTTCTTACATTAGCTCAATGAAAGATGTTTTTATTGCTCAAAACATTAATATTGATGGGGTCGCCTCTCCACAGATCTTGCGTGTAACATGGCCAACTTGTATGCAAAAGAATGGGGTGTAAATGTTCTTTCAGTAACACTTTATAATAACTACTATAGCCTTAATAAAGCATGAAAAAAAACTTAATAATGAACAAACACTTAATTAATAGTGATTCAGTTACTCTTTTGTATATAATAAGAAACAGTGTGATATTTTTTGTTTATTTTTAAGTTTAGTTTTAAATTATTTTAAGCTATTATATATTATCTTGTTTTATTGCATGTTACCATTTTCCTGCTGTTCTTGAACTGTGCAGTGCAATACTGGAATTTCCCCACTGTGGGACTAATAAAGGCATATCTTATCTTATCTTAATAACTACTTAATTACGACCTTAATAAACACTTAATTAGCAATGAATTAGCAATTGGCTTGTGTTGTTGTTCACATTTTAACAATATTAATAAGGGTAATGCTGGTTTGGAGTGTTCAGAAGATTGCCAGTTCGAATCCCGTTCTCGACGTAAACGAGCCGTCAAATCCGCTGAACGGACGGTGCAATTCCAGCTCCCACAAATGAAAACCGTTGTCATGTCCCCAGGCAAGACACTCTGAGCACCTCGACGGGGAAAAGCACTATTTAAAAATGCGACCTTGATGTCTTTTTACTTAACTTTGCTGCAGCTTTTTGCTCATAAGTCACTCCGCAGTCTCCTTGAGCTTGAACATTTTGAACCCAGCACATAAAACAGAGCCACTGGCAGCATTAGTCCCACTCGGTCCCACTCCTCTCGCTGCTCGCTTGGCTTTTTGCATGGATCTGAACTTATAATATGTCTCTCCTGTCAGTGATAAAGCCTTTACTTCCCAGGGCCACTTGGAACAGGTTTTGAAGCGAATGCACGCATGGCATTTGTGAAGCCAGTCCTTGCTCAAACATCTGTGCCTGTACTTGTGGTTGGCACTGCTTTGCTTACGGCATATTTTATCTCACATATGGCTGTTTGCTCTTACCACCCTGTAATCCCCACTCAGTTTAATCTGGATTTTAAAGGTCCTATATTACGCAAAATTGATTCTTGTGAGCTTTAAGCCATGTTATAAGGCTGTTACCTCCTCAAAAACAGACCTGGAGTTGTGTTTTGTTTCATTCACACGTGTTTGAGTATGTCTTTATTATGAGTCTGTCTACATCTTCAAAGCTCAAAATGCTCTGTTCCACCTTGTGATGTCATGAAGTGGTATTTTTCAAGTTAGCAGCTAGCTTGTAGCCTTTGTTCAGTAGAGATTGGCAATTCTAGGGCTGAAATTATCCAAGTGATTCTAGTGAAGGTGTGTGAAGTTTAAAAACACAGTGGAGCACTTCCTGTATTACCACATGATGACATCACAAGGTGGAACAGAGTGTTTGCTGTATGAGAGAAAAACTGTCTAAATATGCAGGTTTTGTGTGTTAAACATATGAATGAAACAAAACACAACTCTGGTTATGTTTGTGATGAGGAAACAACATTATAACAGATCCAAAAGTAGCATTATATGGGCGCTTTAAACTTGTAGTCAGAAACATTTGACCCATTCACCTAAATTCAATGTTCATTCAATTTAAATATGTTATGTGGCCGGTTTCTGTATGTGTCTAACGGATCATCCATCCATTTTCTTCTGCTTATCTGGGGTCCTGGGGGCAACAGTCTAAGCAGGGGTTCCCAGACTTCCCTCACCTCAGACAGTTCCTCCAGCTCATCCAGTGGGACCCCAAGGCTTTCCCAGGCCAACCGAGAGACATAGCCTCTCCAGCGTGTCCTGGGTCTCCTCGTGACCTCCTCTGAACCCAGTGGGACATGCCTGGAACACCTCTCCAGGGAGGCGTCCACGAGGCATTCGGAACAGATGCCCGAGTGACCTCAGCTGGCGCCTCTCACTTTCATCCTAAAATGTAAAAATGTTGCAAAAAAAAAAAAAAATACTGGAAAAATCATCTTTAATTTTTTTTTTTTTTCATTGATTTTTCATTGTAGTTAAAGGCCAATTTATATATATATATATATATGTGTATATATATATATATATATATATATATATATATATATATATATATATATATATATATTCCACATTCTTCCACAGTGGGATGCTACAGTGGTGCAATGAGTTAAGCAGTCGCCCATCATCAAAGCAGTCAGGGGTTTGAACTTTGCCCACACTCCAGACACTTCATTGTCTGCTGAAGTCATAATATATATCCAGTATATAATAAACTAGAATATTTTACAGACATTTACATAAACAGAATTCGGATGAGTCATTAGCGTATAGGACCACGACTGAGCTCATAATTACATCGGGTGACTGTTAAAATGGGTGACCACAGCAGTGCTTCACCACATCTCACTTATAAAATTAAACAGGGTGAATTTATGGTCCTAATAAATTAAAGTCCGGAGTTAAGGGTCCTTTGTCTCCCATCAGTGTCCATTATGCATGACAAGGGCACGGCCGATGTGCAGAACTAGCATAAAAATGAACTCCGATACATATTCACATATTTAAAAGACCCTCATCAGCCTGATTTATTTAACCTGATATTCAAAAGAGCCCTGGTAGCCCCGCTCGCCATATAAATCAAGGGCCAGATACATTTTTAATAGCCAATTTTTCCTCCTCTAAGAAGATGTTTTAGCGTTCGCTTCATTAGCACCAACACCTCTGTTACGCTGGGGTTTGAACCAACATGCCAAGCAATCAGGTCATGTTAGAGAGGCTTGTTCACTCATTCTGTGTTATGTACTATCATAATTTGAATATTTCTGTTGTCAAATGTTATTACCTTGAAGAGGAATTCTGCCGACCTATGCCTTGAGTGTTTGTCCGAAGGTCGGCAGTGCAATTTCAGCTCCCACAGATGAATATTGGCGTTGTGTCCATAGACTGTATATATAAATGGACATAGCTAACCTGCTAGCCTCCACGTTCCAAATAGAAAGTGCTCATGGGCATGCTTCCGGCTACATCGACTCTGGCTCCAATTCATTTTACGTTGAAAAACTGTCACTCCTCTTTCTGTAACTGCTGCAGTGAGCCTCATCATTTTGGTCTTAAAAAATGTCCTTATTAACCTGCTCTACATGATCCTGGTATTTTTTATTTTGCTATTGTGTCTGTAAATCAAGATATGAACCTTGTTAACAGATAAATCAAGTTCCTTATTTCCCTGATGTCGCTCCTGCTAGCGTTAGCGACACTTTTGATTGACAGCGCCCGATCCCTGCTAACCAGCGGTGTGGGCAGGATGGGACTTTACTGTAAAAAGCCTGGCTCCGAATTGGCTCTTTGGTTGCTATGATACTCGGAGCCGGAATTCCAAATATCAAACTTGGCTCTAAATTGGCCCTTTTACAACCCAGCTCGTGAAGGAAAGGGAAGTAACAAAAAGAAAATCAAGATGGAGAAATGGTAAAATAAGAAGTAATTTAATTAACAGGAATGTAAGAGTAAACTAAACAAAAAGGGACTAAACATATATAAACAAAGGGTACCTTGGACAGATTTAAATAATAAAAAAAAGTTTACGTAACTAAAACACAATAAGTCTTACAAACAAACAGAGTCAGTACTGACAACAAGTGTCTCAAAACAAATAGCCACTACCCCTGTAGTGACTAGACCAAAGGAGACACACACAGAATGGCATACTAGCAACTCCAGGCCAGCAGCCCCGAACAGGTGTCCCCAATCTTCTTAAATGGAGTGGGAGGTGGCTGAAGGTGGGCGAGGCTGGAAGACAGTACTCCAATCACGGCCCAGGGATCCAGCAGCCATGTTTATGGGAAAAAGACTTGGGAACACATTCAAAATATAATGAACAAATACAAACAACAAAAAGGAACTTAGGCCTAGGGCCATGACAGGCCCCTGTAACTGCTAACCTCGATGAGCTTCATTTAACTGAAGCCGAACGCTGTGGGTGACGTTGCACTCACTTAGTCCACTGCTTTATACAGTTTATGATTGTGTTATGATCATTTAACCTACCTCGCCCCCAGTGTTTGTGTATACTGATGTATGAGTGTGTGTGTGTGTGTGTATAAAAAGGTTTCCATTTACCATTTCTGTTCTCGTTTTAAGAAATCATTTCATTCTAATAAATCCATGTTATTTTCTTCAATAATCTGCATTTTGTATTCTCAAAATGATTCAAATTTCCACATTTCATGAAGATAAGATAAAGCAACGTCCTAACACATTTGTCTTCATATAATCTTCAAAGCTGTTACATTTATTGCATTTTCCAGAGCTGTTGTGACGTGTTGCTCTGTGAGGTGTGCCGGATTAAATACTTTGACCAGAAATCCTCAACTCTGGTAAATAATATTCCAAGAACCTGGCCTTATCATCACGTATTAGCCAGTACTTTTCCACACTGACTTAACTGTCTAAGTCAATACAAAAAGCCTTTCTGCGGTTGGCATGGCTGCTTCAAATATCCAAGGTTATTGCGAGAAAAATTCAGATTGAGTTCTTCTATGTAAATGATAAAAAGCCCCATGATGCAATTACAGAGATGTATTTTTCCTTCTATTCAAACTGTCTTGTCAAAAGGAAGTATTCTTTTTTGTGTGTTGGGGAATTGTGGACACGCTTCCCGCCTAATTCGTATGCTCCGCGGTGATGAAATATTGTATTTGGATTTGAAATTCATATCTCATCCCCAGGCAGGGTCTTATCCTCTCCTCTGCGGCTAAAACAACCCCAAGTGAATTCATCTCAGCGCTCACCAACTGTAGTCATGGCAAACCAGAAGACATGAAGACATCCCATTATATGTTTTCATCTTCTGACAGGGTATACGTTTATGGCATGCGGGAAACTTCAATTGTGGAGTGTATTTGCATCTTCCCGACAACCAGTAGTCCCTCAGAAGATTGGTCATTACCCACAAACTACCCAAGATAGATCCATGAACCTACCCTAAGGTGTGAACAGTTACCATAAACAACTAGTGTGTGACAGTTTCAGTGTAGTTAGCTCCTCCCTTCAAATAGATAGACGACAATGACTTACAAGACCCCTAACAGAACTCAAGAAGCTGCTTGGATGAGTCACGAAATCATAGACTGTATAAAGAAGTGGACTGAATGAGTGTTACGTCATCCATAGAGTTCAGCTGCAGTCAAATGAAGCTTATCGAGGCTAGCAGTTATAGCGGCGAATTTGGAGAGAGCCAATCTGGAGCGAAGCTGTTGAAGATAATGCCCCAGGGATCGGGCACTTAGCAACGCTGTCAATCAAACCTGTTGCTAACACGAGCTGGAGCAACTTCAGGGAAAGAAGGTGCCTGATTTGTCTATTGTTAATGTTCATTTCTTGAGTTACAGACACAACAGAAAAATAAAAACACCAGGATCAGGACCAAGATGTAGAGCGGGTTAATACGAACATTTTAAGATGCAAATGACAAGTCTGACAGCAGCAGTTACAGAGAGAGGGGCGACAGTTTTTTAATGTTAAGTGAAATGGAGCCAGAGTCGATGGAGCCGGAAACGCGCCAATGCTCACTTCCTATTTGGAACACAGTGGTTAGCAGGTTAGCTATGTCCATTTATATATACAGTCTTCTTACCTGAGGGATTACGGACAATATATTGATATGTTTTGTATGGGGAAGTTTACCTTTAAAAAATGTATGCTAATGTATTTTATGACAAAATAGAATGCGGCCTTTGCAATTTACTCAAACACGGCACATTGATCTGGTCTCCTTTCTCTGGACTTGCATTCGTGACACACTTCCTCAGTTATGGGCTTTTATCAGTAGCACCACCAACAGCTTGTTACCATTACACAGAATAAGCCCTTGTCCAACTCTTAAGTGCACTTAATGGTCACTGCAAAGTGCGAATATTTCAAGTCAATGACTCAGAAACCCAATTTTATCATGAGACAAAATCAACCCCATTTGTTTTCAGCCAGCGTTCACCTTACATCCCCCTTGTACGAACTCTCCTTCCAGGTGACTCTTGTCTGGTTACCGAAGATCTCTGTTTGCTATTCTGACATGCCCCTGTCGAATAAGACTGACAGTAAATACAACTTCTTCTGCATAAGCAAGTCCCCCGCCAGTCTGCTGTTTTTGACGAGAGAGGGGACTGCTGTCAAGTGTCTAGACTCCCGAGTATGCATTTCAAAACAACCTCCCGCTAAACGGCTGAGTGACGGAGGTAGATGCAGTAGCTGAAAGGGTGCCCTTGAGGGACAAACATTGCACTTTGAGATGGTGTCATGGCCAGAAGTCCACCGAGAGCTGTTTGGAGCAAGTGTCTCGTGTCAGGAGTTCAGCTACAAATCCTCCGGGCAGGACTACATGGTGGTGTGGTAAGATAGCACCAGGCAACTGCCAATACGTTATAGAGGAGTGATTTAATACAAACTGTATTCAGGAATTTTAGGTTCTGGAAGTGTTTCTGTCAGTTTGAAGTAAACTAAGTCAAGAATAATTGTCCAGTACATCAAAAAATAAAAATGTTTCTATATACATACAGTATATATGGATGCACAATGTAACCCTAATCCTTTTCAATAGAAGGTCTGCCAAATTACTGTCCCCATGAGATGTTATTACTCACCTGGAATGTTCCACAGTATGACTTTAAACACATGGGCTTATCTGGTGATGTCACTGCAAAGATACATAGGTTTAAAGTACCCATATTACGCTGTTTTCTGATCTTTTATAATGTTGTTTCCTCATTGCAAACAGACCTGGAGTTGTGTTTTGTTTCATTCACATGTTTAACACACAAACCCTGCGTGTTTAGGCTGAGTTCTTCTCTGAAACGGAAAACACTCTGTTCCACCTTGTGATGTCATCATGTGGTAATACATGAAGTGCTTCACTGTGCTTTTAAACTCCACACACCTTCATTTCTACAATCATTTTGATGATTTCAGCTCTGGAATTGCTAATCTCCACTGAACAAAAGGTAAAAGGAGCTATTAACTTGAAAACTACCACTTCATGACATCACAAGGTGGAACAGAGCATTTTGAGACAGACTAATAATGCAAGATTGCTCAAATATGTAAATGAAACAAAACACAACTCCAGGTCTGTTTTTGAGGAGGTAACAGCGTTCTAACTTGGCTTAACACTCACAAAAGTCCATTTTGGGTAATATAGGACCTTTAATAAGACAATATTTGTACCGGTAATCTTGCTGTTTTCTGTACTCTGATAATCTGATCTCCTGGATTTTAAATTGGCATAGCGGACTCTTGCCCTATGTTCTGTTTTTCTCCAAAAACAGTGGCTAAATCAGTTGCTGCGTATCTGTCTAAAAAATTGCATGTGGGTTTTGGACTGAAGGGCCCGTCTTATGTAGTTATATAGAAAGACTCTTGGAACCAGTGCCCTAATATATTCTTCCCTGTCCATGGTGACACGTTGTTCCACATTTTCAGAATTTACACTGCTCCCTGAACTTTTAGCAAACCAGAACTTTTGACAGGCATCAAAACTAGCCTTCACATTCAGATCAAAGCCACAGTGACACCGTATTAATAATTCACATGCAATGATAAGCAGGCTTTTTTTGGATAGGGGTAAGTTCAGGTCACCACCAAATGGACTAGGCGATGTCCCATTTGGCATCTGGCACAAAGTATTTGAAGCTTGTTTTGACAGGGTTATAATAGAAGATGATTTGCGCGCATATGAGACAGGTCCTCCACAACAGAGTGACATAGGTGGTATTTTACTCAAACGCTGACGGAGTTGGATTACCTCTTTTTCTGACAGCCAGTCTCCGCTGACATTGGGAACGACAAACTTCTATGAGGAAAAAAAAAAAAAAACATCATTATTTTGACAGGGACTAGAGATGCGACCTCTGAAATGAAGCACCAGCGTTACACCAAGGAAGTTTACTGCCAAACGCTGAAAATAGAATGACAAAAATGCACCACTGACGACCACAGACTGTATAAAGAAGAGGGCTAAGTGAATGCGACATCACCCATAGTGTTCAGCTCTAGTCAAATGAAGCTAATTTAGGCTAGCAGTTATTGAGGTAAATTTGGAGTTCCATATTTGGAATTCCGATCACAAGTATCATAGCAACCAAAGAGCCAATGTGGAGCAAGGATTAGCAGGGAGCGGGTGCTTCGTGATGCTGTCAATCAAACCTGTTACTAACACTAGAGGGAGCAACCTCAAGGAAAGAAGGCGCCTGATTTGTCTGTTATTAATATTCATATCTTGAGTTATGGACACAATAGCAAAATAAAAACACCAGGATTATGTAGAGCAGTTAATATGAGCAGCAGCAGTTACAGAGAGAGAGGAGTGACAGTTTTGTGAATTTTGTGAAGTGAATTGGAGCCAGAGTCGATAGAGGCGGAAGCGTGTCCATGATCACTTCCTATTTTAAACGCAGCGGCTAGTGCATTAGCTATGTCCATTTATACACTCCCTGACCAAAAAAAAAAAAAAGGTCACACACTCTAATATTTGGTTGTTCTGCCTTTAGCTTTGATTACGTCACACATTCACTGTGGCTTTGTTTCGATTTCACTTCTATAATGTCACAAGATTTATTTCCATCCAGTGTTGCATTAATTTTTCACCAAGATGTTGCATTGATGATGGTCGAGTCTGACCGCTGCGCAAAGCCTTCTCCAGCACATCCCAAAGATTCTCAATGGGGTTAAGGTCTGGACTCTGTGGTGGACAATCCATGTGTGAAAATGATGTCTCATGCTCCTGAACCACTCTTTCACAATTTGAGCCCGATGAATCCTGGCATTGTCATCTTGGAATATGCCCGTGCCATCAGGGAAGAAAAAATCCATTGATGGAATAACCTGGTCATTCACATATATTCAGGTGTCAGCTGACCTCATTCTTTGAGCACAGACTGATGCTGAACCTAGACCTGACCAACTGCAGTAACCACAACATATTTGCTTAGTTCAATCCAGGTGGCGACTTTTGTTTTTGGTCAGGCAGTGTATATACACGTCCATGTTGAAGTCTAATCTTTTGTAAACTCCTTGAAAATTGAAATTCTAATATTGGTGAAAATACATAATATTTTCTTCCTAAAACTATTAACTTTGCAATTTAGATAAGAATGATTTTCCCTCAACACAAACGCATTGTAAACAACTCGATCATCTGCAGCGAGAGACAGAAAATGCATAATTGAATTTATTTTTCTCTTCAAATAATACATTTTCATTTGAAAATAATTAGCATATAGGCTATAGTGTCAAGTCACAAAAGCTTTCAGTAGACGGAACGGTGATGATAATGGGAACAGTGTCATGAACTTACGCTGCTTATAAGTCAAATGATGTAACGGAATGGCACAACCCTTTTTATTATCCTGAGCAGAAGAAGTAGACGTTTGAATAAATAAAACTATCTTCAGTGAAAGCAGTTATTTAATTTCACACACACAACTATATTGGTTTTGGACAGCGGTGGATGAAGTAGTCCATTTTGGTACTTCAGTAAAAGTACAGACACAGTGGTAAAAAGCTGCTCAAGTAAAAGTGTCACATGAAAAATCGAAAAGTATTGAAGTACCTGTTTAAAAATGCACTTCAAGAGTAAAAAGTACAAGTATTTCACACAATAAAGTCTTGTTAATTTGTTAAAGTGTAAATGATATTGATTAAAAAATGACTCATATTTTGGTAACATTATGAATCAATTTCTTAACTTTTCTTATGAATTTTGTGTATTTATTTTAGTTTGCTCAAAGCCAAAGCTTGAACTCGAAAACTTTAGTCAAGCTGTTACCACAAACATAGTAAAAATAACCACAAAATCATATAAAAGCAGTTTTTACTTTTCATTGCAGGTCAAAAATATAGTGGAGTAGAAAGTACAGATACTGCTCTCAGTAAAAGTAGTGAATAAGTGAAGTAAAAGTAAAAAGTATCCACTGTAAAATGTACTTGCGTAAAGTACAGATACCTAAAAAGTCTATTTCAGTACATACAGTACTTCACTACTTGTACTTCGTTATATTCCAGCACTGAATTTGGACTGTTTTCGCAATATCACTTGAAAGACTTGTGTAAACCCTTTTGATTCCTACATAACGTGTCCTTGCAGTATGTAAGCTGAGTGACTTATGGGCTTTCCGTATTATTACATATAGGGACATATTTGAACATTCTTTGCAAGAGCATCAGAGCTTGTAATCCCTTTCAAAAACACACAGCGTGTCGTGTTTGGATTAATGTCGGTTCCCCATAGTCGCGCACACTCTGGTACACAAGTGCAGGTCGATGCAAGGGCCCATGTTCTCCTATGGGACCAATCCAGCGGGGATATCCATGTCCTTGTGATGGCTTTAAGCTATACCACAGCTGAATGTGCAAACACTCTGCCAATGTGTATGTCTATTACAAGTTTTTATATCATTAGAGCATTAATAAAAAAATAAATAAATAAAATCAAATAAAGGGGTCTGTATAACAATATGGGAGATTGCGGTATAGCCCTTTCCCACCTTCAAGTCACTCAAAGCGCTTCACATCAAGGAACCACTCACCCATTCACACACACATTCATACACCAGTGTACACAGACACTGGGGGCGAAGTGGGTTAAGTGTCTTGCCCAAGGACACAACAACAGCGTTCATCTGTGGGAGTTGGAATCACTGTTTTTGCTAGATATGAGCCACAAATTTCAAACCTTATAATTATTTGTTATAGTTATTGGCTTCACAAACTTAAAGTCCTTGCAACTGACAACTTAATGGCACCACTTTCGGAAAATATTGTGAAAAATAACCTTGTTTTGGTACAGTTTTTCAGTGTCAACCTCCAAACTAGACCCCCTCAAACTTAAGCGATTAAACATAACGCATAATATAACCAAGACTAAACCATACTTGGGCCTCATAAAAATTTGGACTGAACCATAGACTGTATATATAAATGGACGTAGCTAACCTGCTAGTCTTCACGTTCCAAATAGGAAGTGATTATGGGCGCGTTTCCAGCTACATCGACTCTGGCCTCTTTCTCCATAAGTGCTGCTGTCAGACTTGTCATTTTGGTCTTAAAATGTTCATATTAACCCGCTCTACATGATCCTAGTATTCCATTGTGTCCATAACTCAAGATATGAACATTAATGACAGACAAATCAGCTGACTTCTTTCCATGAGGTTGCTACGGCTAGCATTAGCAACAGGTTTGATTGACAGCTCACTACTAAACCAGCATGTGGGCGGGAAGGGGCGTTACCTTCAACAGCCTTTATAGTGTCTCTCCATGTATGTGTTTGTGAGGCGGGTCTTCTTCTGGTCTGGGGTCACAAATTCCTTAGTGAGAGGAGCTACAAAAAAGAAATGTGGCTTTAACCAAAATGACCAGAACATAGGTGTTATCTTACTGTCCACAGTCCTTGTAAGCCCCCACACTGCTCTACATAGCGTCTTCATGAGTTCCCACACATTATATATCCACTGATGCTTACGTGTTATTTACTTTAGTATTAGTAAATCAAGATTCAAGTTTGATGTAGTGCTGCACTGCTAGAAAATACCTTAAAGCTCCAAATTAACCCCTATAACTGCCTTGATGGGCTTCGTTTGACTGAAGCTATGGATGACATCACACTCACTTAGTCCACTTCTTTTTACAGACTATAGACTAAACTAGAACTAAACCAGAACCTAAACCTGGACTAGACCAGAACTAGACCATGACTAGACCAGGACCGTGCCGAGTCTACATCAGGTCTACAAACCAAGCCCAAACCAGCTAAAGGAATCACATAAAGTATCTCCAAACAAAACCGTATCAGCACTTTAACATCAGTAGTACGCTCTCCTCCGCTTGAGAACCCCTGTCTTCGACTAATCCACAAATGTTAATAGTTTTGACAGAACTGCTTACAAAGACCCCGCAGTCACGCCAAGCTTTAGTGCTGACGGCAAACTTTCAAAGCCACTTGAGATGTCAGACTTGCATTTTTATTCCCTCCCTCGTGTTACCGAGCACCGAGCACTACGGCGCTTCCAAAAAAATACGTGTCAAGATAAATCGCTTTAAGGTCCGGCGCTGATGAGACCGTTGCTTCTCTCTGAGCAGGATAATGCACTTTTATTTGCACTCAAGCTAGCAGCACATGCACTCGGCAATACATCCAACTGGAAACCACACTTTTGTTTCTTTTTTTTTTTCCAAACCAGTGTCCCTGAAGAGTCCCGTCCTATCTCGTTGAAGCAGGAAACTGATTTTTATTTTGGACAGTTAATCCGAGCGCTGTCCCCGTACCCGGACCTCAGCAGGGGAGTGGAGGTTGATGAAGCCATTATCTATTTAAGGTCGGATTCAATTTATAAGATGGCTGTGAAAACCAATGTAGTGTAGAATATCCCCAGTGAACCAGGCTGGTTACTGTTGAGAGCATATTGGTGTGGGAACTTTAGTGTTGGCAGGGATGCAGTACCAAAACCAAACAGTGTGTGGTGCAGAGTGTGCTCAGCTACTTTGGGCCATAGATGGGAATAGTTAACAGCAAAAAAGACAAAAAAACCAAAAACATTTTACTCTTTTTTCTGATCTGTCCTAATGTTGTTTCCTCGTCACAAACAGACCAGAAGTTGTGTTTTGTTTCATTCACACATGTTTAACACATAAATCCTGCATATTTAGGCTGCGTTCTTCTCTGAAACAAAACGCTGCCATTCCACTTCCACCTTGTGATGTCATTATGTGGTGATACAGGAAGTGTGGTCCTCTGCATTTTTCAACTCCATACACCTTTGCTAGAATCATTTGGATCATTTCAGCCCTGGAATTGTCCGTCTCGACTAAACTAAAGGTAAAATGAAGCTGTTCACTTGAAAACTAACACCTGAGTTGTACTAGACTAATAATCTCGGTTTACTTGAACATGCGTGAAGGAAACAAAACATAACTCCACGTCTGTCTTTGATGAGATAACAACATTATACTATGGCTTAAAGCTCAGAAGAGTCAATTTTGCATAATGTAGGACCTCTAAAGGTGCACTATGTCACTTTTCTTTTGCGGGGGGGATGTTATTGATTTAGATCTTGGAATGTTGAAAACCTTCTTGTCAGCTCCACAGATCTAACGTGTAACTCGGCCACACTGCGATACTGTGGAACAATCTGGGTAAAGTTAAAGGGCTTAAAATGTCCAACTAATTTAATAAAATGAAAAATAAGAACATAGAAGTAAAATTATTTGGGAAATGTCCAATTTTGTTCCATTTATGTCACTTTTGCAGGATCAGTACTCGTTCAAATACAGTAAGTATCTAGTTTCAGTGCTTGTTTTAGTATCAATTGAGCTCACAAGAGTCAGTTTTGCGACCCTTTAAGTTAAGATACACGTTATTGTCCCCGTAGGGAAAATTGTCCTCTACATTTGACCCATCCACCACCACCACAGCTGCTTTACTTAAGGTGCACTCTGTAACTTTTCTTGTTTGCTTCGTGCTTGCCTCCATGGAGATTTTATTGCTTTTTTGTATATCATTAACATTAAACCTATCTGTCTTGCATTTATTCAGTTATGGACACATTTTTATATAGTGCTTTTCCACCTTGAAGGCGCTCAAAGCGAGATTTACATCAAGGAACGGCTCACCCTGTGTAGTGTCATTTCGCAGATGTAAAGGTACTGAATTCGTACTCCGTCGCGATGTATTATAATAGTGTCTTTTATACAAATATTATTCCTGGTAATATCACCCCCGCGTGCTGTGTTTTGAAAGTGATTTTGACATTGACGACGCACTACATTCTGAAGTGTGGTTTTAGAGTGCTGTTAATCAAGAGCTTAAATCGGACTTTAAATTATTTGCGAGTGCTTAACGTGCTTGAGCAGCTGAGGGGAAAATCCACAAAGTGCTCAATCAAAGTGAAACAAGCATTGTTATGGCAAATGGCACTCTAGTCTCGCTCTTTTCCGGAGATTTTTCTGCAAATGCTGTAGATTAGGGCGTAGTACAAAGGAATTATACTCTGATCATTATTCTCAGGGTTCAGTTAAGTTTTTAGTAACATATTTTAGTTTGTGTTATGTCATTTGCGTTAACTGCTGTTCATAGATGTGTTTATTACATTAACATATAACATAAGAAATTTGAGTTTTAACTGTGGTGCGCTGTGGAACTTTGGAGTGGAGTCTCTGCAGCTTGTTTCAGTTAAGATATTATTGCTTTAATTAGGGAGGTCACGCATGAGGAGCTCGGGGGAGAGCCGTTGCTCCTCCACGTCGAGAGGAGTCAGCTGAGGTGACTCGGGCATCTGTTCCGGATGTCTCCTGGACGAATCCCTGGGGAGGTGTTCAGGAGGCCGCGGGGAAGACCCAGGACACGTTTAAGGTACTATGTCTCTCGGCTGGCCTGGGAACACCTTGAGGTCCCACTGGAGGAGCTGGAGGAAGTGTCTGGGGTGTGGGAAGTCTGGGAGACCCTGCTTAGACTGCTGCCCCTGTGACGCAATCCTGGATAAACAGATGAAAAAGGATAGATGTTTTGATTAGAATGTTCCAATTTAGAGTAGTTAACTTATATATTGCCATGGAAACAAGCAGATGATGCCACCAGGGCAAGTTACAGGTCAGATCTGTAGAGCGGATGTGCCAGCCCTGCCATTCGTTCTCATCGTACTACACCTGTACATTATCTGCAGAGACATTAGCCCGTATAGCTCTCCTTCACTGACCTGAGTCGTAATAATTAGCCTGTTGTGCACTCAGCATGCTACACGTTTCACCAGGGGGGTTGGTGTGGTTGTTTTTCACCAGCTGGACCCCGCTCCCCTTCTCTGACTCTGGTGTGGCATATGGCATCCAGACGGCACCTCCATCACCAGAGACTAGTTTGCATCTTTGCACCACATATTAGAGTTCTAATCATGCTGCAGTCATGTACAGCAGTGTCCTCTGTGGTTCTTTACCCACAGATTCTGCACAGACAGGCAGAGCGTGCTCATCTCAAGGCTTTCTTTTAATCGCTACCAAAATACCTTTTAAGATATTATGCAAAATGGACCTTTATAACCTTTAAGCCATGTTAAATGTTGTAACCTCTTCAAAAACAGACCTGGAGTTGTGATGTTTCATTCACAAATGTTTGAGTAACCCTTTATTATTATTCTGTCTACATCTCCAGTGCTCAAAATCTTCTCTTTCACCTTGTAATGTCATGAAGTGATAGCTTTCAAGTTCTCATTTAGCTTTTGTTCAGTAGCGATTAGAAATTCCAGGTGAAATGATCCAAATGATTTTAGTGAAGGTGTGTGGAGTTTAAAAACACATTGGAGCACTTTCTGTATTACCACATGATGACATCACAAGGTGGAACAGAGTGGTTTCTGTTCAAGTAAAGAACACTGGATAAATACGCAGGGTTTGTGTGTTAAACATGTGTGAATGAAGCACACAACTCTAGGTTAGTTTGTGATGAGGAAACAACATTATAACAGAAAATAGCGTGAAATGAAAATGGCGTAATATATTTTGGATGGTGCAATAATGGGCCCTGTGCAATGAGTGTAATGTGCAACTATGGGGATTGTGCAATTTTTATTTTGACCCCTCTGTGACCCCAGCCCTTGGGACAACAGATGGAAATTAGCCTTTGACTATAACAGCTCCTCCTCCTCGCCTGGCCCTCCTCCGCCCCCCTCCCTCCTCCTCGCCTGGCCGATTTTTCTTGTTTTGTCTGATTTTTCCTGTTGTTTGATTTTCCTGTTTTTTTTGTGTGTAGGCAGCACGGTGGCTGAGTGGCAACACTCATGCCTCATAGCAAGAAGGTTTGGTTCGATCCCGGGTCGCCCAGGCCTTTCTGTGTGGAGTTTTGCATGTTTCTCCCCATGTCTGGATGGGTTTCCTCTGGGTACTCCGGTTTCCTCCATCAACCAAAACATGAACGCCCTTCGAGACAACTGTTGTTGTGATTTTGGGTGTTAGAAAAATAAAATGAATTGAATTGAATTGAATGTCTGTCATGTCACGTCTGTTCATTAACATGCTTTGCCCCAATCAAATAAATAAATTTTAAAAATAAATTAAAATCAGCCCTTTAAAAACATGCACTCTTACAGTGAAAAACGGGCACCTTTCTAGAGATCTAGAACCACTAGCACCACCTGCTTCTTCTTCAGTTTAATGTAATGGAGGCGCCTACATCAGAATTTGTATTCATTTTTTAAACAGTTTTGCTACAGTCTGTAAGTTTCTTTAAGTTTAAATACAAAGTTTTGGATTGATCAAGCTCAGAATAATTATGTTCCAAGCATGGAAGTATACTTAAATCAGGAAGGTGAACCCAAGATGGTGTCGTATTGTTTTTAGTGGCCTGTGCTCATTGGCGCATGGGCCCAAAAATAATGGTCTCTTCTGCATTACTTCCTCAATACTGGTTAGCTCCTCCCATCATGTGACGCCAGAATCAGAGCGATAGCAGCTAGAGCGGAGCTAAACCAGAGCTAGATTGGGGCTAGACTAAATCTTAAAAAGCTACCTTTTTGGGAATTTTGAGGATTTTAAATGTTTAAAAGTTCATGTTGTGAAAATAAAGAAAAGTCCCTACAAAATCCGACCTTTGTGAAAGCTGTGGATGCCCTTCAGCTGAACACCAACAGTTTGAGTCCCCCAAAACAAACATAGAGCTCTATGGAAGACTTCTTTCTTGACCCAAACTCCTGGGGTCTGCAGTACCTGGAGCAGCCACTAGTTGAGCTCATCCCGGGACAGAGAGGGAATGTCCTATCCAGTACTTATTCCATCGGTCCAAGGTACTTTCTCTCTTCTTCACCTTTGTACCCGGCACTTCCATCCTCACACCCCGCTCACCACCGCCCCCTGTTCTCTTGTCTGGGCACAAGGACGCGGCGCAGCTGACTCACCCAGAATTGAGCTGTCGCCTGTGTCACTTCACTGTGTGCGTGTGTGTGAGCGTGCGCGTAGCTAACTGTGCACACTAGCTAGCTGTGTGTCTGTGCTAGCATCACCTTGGGCTGGGACTGTGGTGGTGGGAGGTTACTGTCAACATGCACAAGCTGGAGTGTGCAGCCTGGCGATTCCATCATCGTCTCGGAGACAGAACATGAGTAATGCTCTGTTTGTGAGCCAGTGTCCTCCTGCTAACTGCTGCTGTGGCAAAGCTCCACTCGCCTCTCACACGGTTTGTCCCAGGATAAATATCAAACTGAGTAGCTGCAGAATTGAGCAGATTTTTAAAGCCGTAATGAGTAAAGTAGATCCTAGCAAGTCCATTACATATGTCGAAGCTTAGAGCAAACATGTAAAAATGACAGAAATAGAAAGTTTTACAATGTTTATTTATGAATTTTCAAATGGTTGTTGTTCCAGTTAAGAAGTGACCTGCAAAAGAAGTTGAAGCAAGTTCATTTGCTGTCATAACGCTTGACAAGGGGACCAAAGATACAGAACTTGGGGAACAGTTTAACAATGTTTATTTGCAGTTTTGAATGTGCAAATGAAGGTAGATTGACCAGATAGTTGAGAACGGGGTTGTTTGCAGTTCTTCAGGAGTAGATCGTGGGCAATGGGGTCAGAGACGAGTTTGTACCGGTTGTGGAGAGCTGGGTCGGAGACAGAGGAGCTAAGTGGGTCCAGGGAGGCGGGATCTGACGAGGAGTAAAAACATCCAGCTTAGGAAAGAGTAGCAAATGCAAAAACATGAGACTGAGCCAAGCAGAGCTGTACCACTGTGGATAAGTGGACAATCTGGTGCTGAAACTGTGTCTCAATTCGCCTAAATGGCCTTAGATTCACCATTCGAAGTGTGCATCGAAGGGCAGTTACATAATTTCCGGCACGACAAGAGCTGTACCATTTCAATGCACCTAACAAACGTGCCCTGCCCTTTCCAGCGTTTCCATGGAGATCAGCCGTAACCGAAGCGCGCATCCATGCACACTTCTCGCACTGCTATATCCCATCATGCACCACGACTACGCAAAAAAAGAGAAGAAAATGGAGTCCACTGCGCAATACACATTCAAATGTTTGTACTGGTTTACCTCATCTACAACAGTGCGACATGAAACTGTTAAATCTGAATAAAGATATGTACAGTGTGTTTGATGATTCAAAAGGAGGGGAGTTACATGGAATAAAGGAATGTGCAGTTATTGCTAGACAATAAGAAGACATTTTTATCTCTAGAAATTATTACTGCACTTAGAATAATGTGAGAATGTTTGTTTGATTTGTAAGCGTCAAAGACCAAGAGACTGAAACAAAGTCAGAAGGGTTTAATGAGTTCCACACAGGTAATGTGAACAATGAAGCAACGGACTCTTTGGAAAGGACAGAACAGAGTCCTGAGACGTGCACAAAATCTTCATGAGTTCTGGTACATTCCATAGGTCTGCACCCCTCGTGGGCACGTGTCATTTACCTTCGTGTTAGTAAATCAAGACACTAGCTTGATGTAGCGCTGCACTGCTAGAAAATACTTTACAATAATAAGATGTAAAGAACTGGCACAGCATAGAAGGGAAACAGTGCCCTCTACTGTTATTAAAGTGGTGTAGCCACTGGCCAAAATACCGAATGTTAAACTGCAATATCCCACTTTATGTACAACTAATCAGTGTTCTCTGGTTTATAGACTATGAATGTGAAAATTATATTGTTACCTCCGTCTCTGTTATTACGTTTTCACAAGGTATATTTTGTTAAAGCTATGAAGTAGCTACAGTTGAGAAAAAAAATCACCTTGAACGTTATATTTGCCTATTGATATTCAATCTAAACAGAAAGAAACGGCTGTGACGACGACATCTTGACTTTTCTTCTATTAAATTATGAATTATTAAAAATAACTTATGTAATATACGTATCATACGCTCAAAGACAGCGGTGGAAGTGCGGTCCGTGGTGTAGGCCTGTCCCACTTCAGCAAGATGGTGGCTACACTGAGGAGTACACATTCTCATCTGGAAGCTTCAAACTACACTTTGAGGAGTACTTCGAAGGGTTCCTTCAAAAGGTGCATTTGGTGAATTGAGACACGGCCTACGTGTCAGGCTCCCTTTGTCCTCCCCAGGTGCAGCTTGATTACCAATTAGTTGCAGATGTGCATGGGAGGAGCCCGAATCTCCGCCCAGCTCCAGGCTGTGACACAGAAGGGAGGAAACAGCACAAAACACAAGGCAGACTGGGATCTTGACTTTTGCCAGTTGTTGTAATTGCAATGTTACTTACCTTTTGTGTCTGCCAAAAGAGTCCCAGGAGAGCAAGAGCGTCTTAAGAAGGTTCTGGTGGTATTCCAAAGTTTAGTCATTTCAAATTTACAGTTTCTACAAGTAACACTGCTGACATAATAAAGAGATATACATTTTTTATAGGAAGGATTTGATCGGATAACATTAGACACTGTTTTTTCTAAGGTTAAATATTGTTAAACTTGTACGTACCTGTCCTGGAGTATGAGAGGAGCCATGCTGTGTGTGCAGGCTGTTGTTGCTATGCTGGTTTTAAAATTGTCGCTGTGTAGTAGTTTTAGTAGTTATTACTATTACTATTGATGGCATTTTTGTCTCTTTTATGGGATCCGAATCTTTTGGATCATTTTTCCGTTCATTTCAAAGAACCATTCAAAAGACCGGCTCTTTTACTATTTATTTAAATGAGAGAAACGAATGTGAGAACTAATTTTATCTACAAACTAATCACAGAGAAATGGCCAAGGTTAAGATGTGTTCAAAAAGATTCAAAATGAGAGTGGGAGAGTGTTTGCCCTTTCAAATGATGCATAATCTAAATAAAATGTTCCACCGCAATAATAATAATAATAATTAAAATCGAACTGTTATTAAGATGTCAAATATGTTTCTTGTTCACAAAAATCTCACTCATGTTTCCTGCTCTGCTTCTGTGTCTTATGTTGGTTCAGGGTTAATCATTATTGATGAATTATGATGAATATGAAAATGCAAAAAAACTAGAAGGTTGTTTTCTTTTTTTAAATTAAATCCAGTTCCAGTCGCTCACGTTAAAGAACCATTCAAAAGAGCCCGCTCATTCATGAATGTCACATCTCTTACGATTATCTAATGATAGATTTGATGCTCATTACTTTGAAAATGGAGCGTGACTTTGAATCATAGACCGTATATATAAATGGACATAGCTAACCTGCTAGCCGCTGCGCTCCAAATAGGAAGTGATCATGGGCGTACTTCCGGTTCCATCGATTCTAGCTCCAATTCACTTTACATTGAAAAATTGTCACCCCTCTCTCTGTAACTGCTCCAGTGCCCTCGTCATTTTGGTTTTAAAATGTTCGTTTTAACCCGCTCTACATGATCCAAGTGTTTTTATGCCACTTTTCTGTCTGTAAATCAAGATATGAACATTAATAACAGAAAAATCAGGTGCCTTTCCCCGAGGTCACTACCGCTACCGTTAGCAACCGGCTTGATTGACAGCGTTGCTAAGCTCCTGCTCCATGCTAAACCAGTGGTGTCGTTTAGCACTATCCCCGCTCTGGATTGGCTCTTTGGTTACTATGATACTCATTGTCGGAATTTCAGATATGGAACTCGACTCCAAATTAGCCGCTGTAACTGCTAGCCTCGATGAGCTTCATTTGACTGGAGCTGAACGCTGTAGGTGACGTCATTTAGTCCACGTCTTTATACAGTCTATACTTTGAATGGCGTAACAAAACAAAGCGTACATCTATACTGAATTCATGACGTCCAAATTGTTCTGACTTATGACTTTGTTTCTGTTTTTGAATTGTCCTGAATTGTGAAGCCAGTCTGATGTTCAAAGTACAGCCTCACTCAGTTTACAGCTCACAAACACGTTTCGACTTCTGCACATCAAAGCTAATAAAAAGCAAATATGCCTTTTACCCGCGGGGACACATTAATTCAGCAGAATCGCATATTTCTCGACGGCCCCACGATGCACTCTGTTATCGCACCTGTTACGCGCCCCATGTCCCTGTCTTTTTGTCTATCCCGTCGTACACAAGCATACACCCAAACCTTAGGAGCAGCTGGGATACAGACAGGCCTATTAGCCCCACAGGTTTTCACAGTGCCAAAACAACAACGGCAGCATATGCCAGCGTAATAATTGCATTAATGTTGAACAAGTCTCTCCAGGGGGCAGCCGCCAATGGTTGACTTTGGGGAAATTAAGAAAAGCTCGTTCCCTAAAGCATGTAAATGTGGTAAATAGTAGTTGGAATGGGAGAAGATACAGCTAATGATCACTAAGTACATATTAATGGATGGAGAGTCTATTCCCAAACTGGCAGAACTGATGCTGGTGCCGGATTATTACCTGGCAAATGTAGCTCTTAACATCTGGTAAAAATGTCACAGCGCTCCTAGAGGGCAGCTCTTGTTTTACTGTTGCCTTTAGTGTAAAGTTAGTTTGACCTCATGTGAAAAATAAATACTTTGGAAATATAGTTGATGGCACTAAATTAAAAGGGCGTGGGAATGTACGAAACAGGGTGAGTAAGTATGCATCAGTTAAAAAAAACAAAAAAAACACCACCTGACTATGTATATGTATCCCTAACATTAAAGGCACATTAAGTAACTTCTCTGGTGGAGTATCTGCCACCTTCACACGTCCACAGAGATGTCATTGCTTTGTCTAAAAGTCGCAAGGTAAATAGTCACATTTTTATATCGCACTTTTTCACCTTCAAAGCACTTTACATCAGGGAACATTCAGACACCTGTGTACGCCGACACTGGGGGAAAGGTGGGTTAAGTGTCTTGCCGAAGGACACAACGACAGCGTTCATGGTGTTTATGTCGAGTGTGGGATTCAAACTGGCAACCTTCGGGTCAGTGGACAACAGTGCACAAACACTACAAACTGATTGCGTCTGATTCTTCTGTTCGTTCTAATTCTCGCTAGCATGATGTTCTTACATGAATGTTTTTAAGGTTCTGGCTCCACTTATCTCGATGGAGAAAAAAACAGGTTGTGCCAATTGGCCAAAGTACAAGTCAGATCTAGGGAAAACACGCTTATAGTAAGAATGCAAGTTGTTCAAGGTAATTTTGAGCAATAAAAACAGCTACACTGCAAAAAAAAAGAAAAGCTATGTCAATTTAAAACCTTACTTTAGAACATTTCAGGCAACGCAATAACATCTCCATGGCTACGCAGTGCACCTTTATATGTCAGACCGAACTGAATAAAGACCTGTAAACCACAAATTTAACAAAAACTATCAATAAAGGTTAATCTACCAAAAGATAAGCAAAGGGGATGTGGAAAAAAACATATTTATTGAGAGGTTACATGGAATACAGCAGATTTTCCCATCAAAACATATTCTTTTTTTAGTAAACCAGTGGTCAATCTCAAGGTCTTATCCCATATTGTTATTTTTCCATGCTTTCAAATCCCACACAAATGATGCCCAGGTTTGAACTGAAAAAAATAAAATAAAATACATTGACGTTAACCTTGGTATTCAGCGTATTCCATGTGCTTCTTTTGACAGTACACATTCTGAATCCATCCCATGTCTACAGTCACAAAGAGCAGCTTGAATGTTAAATAAATGTTATAAATTGTGTGAATACGGGACATTTTTAGCCTTTTGCACATGTAGCTTGATTTTTTTTTCTCTGCGCTCGGCCTTAAAGAAACAAAGAGGTGTTCGTGTGAGGTTCCGCTCCCTACGGCGTCCTCTGAAGTCTCCGTCTCTATCTAGCTCTGCTCTGACCTAAAATTCTCCTTTCTCTTGTTTTTTTTTTTTTTTCTTTTTTCTGTGATGCTTGGCTGTTTCATCTGCCAGAAGTCTGCAGAGGATTTGGGATTGCACCGTGTACTGTAATTCATAATTATCAGGTCTAAATATATAACATTTTGAAAGGGAACGTAATGCATTTGCCTGATAGAACGCTGAGTAGCATAACCTGATCCCATCTACTTTGATAACATGGCTATGAAGTTCTAAAATGAATGTTTAACTTTGATTACAGAATCCATTGAAACTTAGCTTGGGGGTATAGCTAAATTAGGAGCAACTGCACCTCACAGCAAAAAGTGTCTCTCGTTTAAATCCGCTGCTGCATGGAGTTTTTCTCTATGGCGTTTGTTTGTGTCATTTATTTAACTAAGCCTCCACATCTTGGACTCAGCATATTGCACTGAATGCTAAATAATTTACTCCATCCGTCCATTTTCTTATCTGGGGCCGGGTCACTGGGGCAACAATCTAAGCAGGGATTTCCAGACTTCCCCCACCTCAGACACTTCTTAAAGCTCCACTGGTGGGACCCCAAGGCTTTCCCAGGCCAGCCCAGAGACATAGTCCCTCCAGTGTGTCCTGGGTTTCTCTCAGGGCCTCCTCTCGATGTGAAATGAAAACTTCCCCAGGGAGGCGTGCAGCAGGCATCTGGAACTGATGCCCGAGCCACCTCAGCTGGCTCCTCTCGAGGCAGCGGCTCTACCCCAAACTCCTCTTTTTTGACTAAGCTCCTCACTCTATCTCTAAGGGAGCGCCCAGCCACTCTGCAGAGGAAACCGCTTGTATCTGCCATCTTGTCAGTCATTGCCCAAAGATCATGACGTTAGGTGAGGATGGGAACAGAGATCTAAACCAGAACTAAACCAGATCTAAACTAGGACTAAACCAGGTCTAAACCAGGACCATAGATAAGAGTAAGAACATAGATTGAGAGCTTTGTCTTTGAACTCAACTCATTCTTCACCACAACAGTCCGACTTTATCACTGAAGACACTGCACCTGTCAATCATGTCTGTTAATCTCACACACCATCCTCCCCTCACTCATGAACAAGACCCCGGTATACTTGAACAACTCCACTTGGGGCACGGGCTTTCCACCCACATGGAGAGGGTAAGCCGCCTTTTTCCATGGCCTCTGATTTAGAGGAGCTGATTTTCTTTTTAGTCACTTAACACTCAGTTGCAAACCACTCCAGTGTATGTTGGTCCAGGAACGATGAAGATATCAGGACAACATCTGCAAAGAGCAGGGATGAGATCCTGTGGTCCCCATACCGAACTCCCTCCAGCTCCTGACCGTGCCTAGAAATTCTCTCCATAAAAGCAATTAACAACCGGTGATGAAGTGCATTCCTGGCGGAGTCCAAGATGCTCTGGGACCAGGTCTGATTTACTGCCGACAATGTGAACACAGCTCCTGTGATGATCTGTTATTTATATGCGGCAATACATATCTGTGGGTTTCATTTTTTTTCCTGTCACGGGCAGTATTTTGAAAACATTTGACCATTCATAAGAATGAATATTTTGTTTTGAATATAGCCTATTCTATGGGCCCACATTTTTCATAAATTGAAACCCATATGCATGGTCCTGATGGTGTGAACAAACAACATACTACACATACGGCTCTGGTATATTCTTTTGCATATTTTATGCATTTGAAGTCATTATTTACTATCGCAGAAGTCTTGCCCTCGACAAGCCTTCCCTGTATTCTTACAGTGAATATTTCCTTGTATTTATCATTCTAATGTTTTTTACACCTCAAAGACGAGAGACCAGATTCATGTCCTCCTCGCTCCACTTGAATTGCAGCAGTGATAAAGACATCAGCACACAGACATCCCAATATAAATGTAATGCGACGTGACACAAACAGTGAGGAACGCCACGGCAGCACAGCATCCGTGGAATAATAAAAGCACATTTATCAGGAATATTCTGGAAAAGACTCAAGTCCTGTGGCGTAACTAATGTGACGACTTTGACATCAACCCGAGACCCGGCGAATGCATCCAGCACTGGGAGACACATGAGAAATACGGAGCTAATTTTCAACTGAAATGTATATGGCAAGGTTTTCTGACAAAAATACTGCCACTTTTACTCAGGTGGAAGTAAAAGTACAATGTTGAATGTATTAAATTGCCACAAGTAGTAGAAAAATCATTACTAACATCTGGTTCTGCTTGTTTTTGCTTTGCCTATGTTACACAGTATGGCATTAAACGTATTGCCCCTTCATTACTGTTACTATTACTAATACTTGTACTATATCTGACCTCGTTGCACAAATGATCAAAGAGTATTTTATTTAAAAAGTAGTCTACAATATCATTTCTCAAGTATTTATGTAATTTATCTGTATATTTTCCACTGATAGTTTTGATACTTTGAGTCGTTTTAGCTGTGACATCTGAACAATTTACCATCCTGTCGACAAGATAAACCATTTGACGTGGAGAGATACACAGAGCGAGTTCGGCAAACAGGAGCCGTGCCCCTGAATGTCTCCATTTAGCGACTACATCACCTCACAAAGCTACAAATTGTTTACGTACCCGGCGGCGAGCCATAATGAAGATTCTAGGCATGCCAGAGATATGCTACGACGTGTGTCCAAATACATACGAGCTAACACTCCAAGATAAGAAGACAGGTACTGCCATAACCTAACACCCTTCTCATCTCTATGGACACTTATTAGGATGCGGGGTGGAGGCTACGTGTGCTTAATGCAATCAAGCTAGCAGACCCGCTCCCCCGCTGAATTAAAGATAAGCCTGACCACCTTGAGAGAGCCGCTTATTGGCCCATATGTGAGTTTGGACCAAATCAGTCCAACTGGAGGACATGGGTACGGCACTAGCTTGTGTATCTGTTACCAGATTAGAGTCGTGTTAGCATACATGTCCAGTATTAGCAGATATGCTTGTGGATTTGTGAGGGATTGATGGGGTTTAGTTAAGTGTGCGTCACCTGCTAGCTCACATGGATCTGTAGTTTAAACGGATTACATGCAGTCAAAGTATGAGTCACTATTTGAATTTTGTGGGTTTAGACTATTAGCTAGTTAGTTAGGGCTGATTGATATTTTTTGTTTTTTGTTTTACTATCCACATGACAACAATCAGATATTATCAAATTGAATGAAAAATGAATTAATACCACCATTTGCAAGCTTGTTTTAGTTTAGTTTTTTTAATAGGTTCTTTTAATATATTATTTATTTATTTATTTAATTATTTTTATTGTATTTTTTGTATTGTTTTTATTATTATTATTATTATTATTATTATTATTATTATTATTATTATTATTATTATTATTATTGTTTTATTTGTATTATTATTATTATTTATTTTTTATTTTTTTATAACAGCAGTGGTAGACATTTTACATTTTTGGTTGGAGCGGCTAAGGGTGTGCTAAGGATATGTTAATTTACTGCATTTTAACAATACAGTGTACCCCTCACCTCCTACCATGTTTGCTTTGCTGTTTTAAACAACTTTAAATGTAGTTAGCCCCTGCAGTGATTTACAAAAGCTGCCCTCGCTGTTATGTGACATGTAGATATGTTTGTTACTTGTCCTTACATTTACGCCAACAAAGACCCCTTTGAATAACTGTAACTAGACAAAGAGAGTGTTATGTACGCCAGTCATCTGAGGCAGCCTGTGCTTTGTAGCATGCCGGTGAATGCTATGCTTTTCTAAACACTATACAGTATGTCAAAGTGATAAACGACACCCTGCTATGCCATACACTGTTGAATCTTCATATAATCAAGGTTGAATGGTTTTTCCTCTTTATTTCCCTCCATTGGTCCACAACATAATAACCTTGCCTACAGTATGATCACAATGTGTTTGAACAGAGAACCAGTTTATTTTTGATGTTCACTGCATGCTAATTTATGTTAAAGAGGAAACTAAAAGTGATGTACATGTTGCCGTGGAAACAAGCCCCCGGTGGAATGTACGAACTTCAAAAGAGCTGCCAATCAAAGTCATGCATTTGCAAAGTAAGTTTAAATAAGGTGAGCCACGTGTGTTTACAAGAGGGGGAGTGCGGCTAAGGCACTGACAACGTGCAAAGTGTTTCAGTTACCATAATATTGTGTAATTTAATCCTCCAGCTACTGTAGTTTTGACAAAGACTAGCTCAAGATCTACAGATGGGTCCCTGAGAACTGGATCATGGTGCTCACTGCTACAGACATGGCATACGGGGACAATAAAGTGCACCATAACCTACCTGTATATTAAAGAGATTGCCGATGGTAATATCCGTACTTGTACTATCAACTTTATACAATGCATCTGAGTCACTTTCTCCCAGATCCAATCAATACCTCAATACCGTCTGCACTTAAAACCACTCTGTTGAAATTGTGTTGGATTTATCTAATGCGTTTGGCTGTTATAAATTTCTGTTAAAGCGATGGGTCTGCAACATAATCGTATATCGTTCTTTCAAAAAGCAATCTCTGGCAGCCATTTTCGCAGCTTTTGTGATTATTTAAGTGAGGGGAGAAGTGCTTTTGATGTAGCTCGCGCCGGACAGAGCTAAAACCAATTTGATTTGATCTGGGCGAAAACCTTTGAAGCAGCAATACTTTCCATCAAAGTGCTACATTATTCCATTATTGTTCCCTGATTATGTTTCAAACGGCCTTCTTTCTATGTACAACACTGTCAGTTACAATTTTGATCTATTTTCTTCCCAAGCATTTCAGTGTAAAAATAACATAAAAAGATGTATTATTATCTTTGATGTACAACCAAGTCTGTAATCAATATCTTTTCATATAATTTTGAAAAAGCAGGCTTTTAAGTGTAGCAAAGACATGTGTATCTGGGTACAATTATACACAAAACAGAGCGTAGACCTCTGCCAAGGCACAGCTGAGGGGTGAATGCTTTGGGGGAAAATGGTGCTGTGGCTCAGTTGTTGGAAGTATTCATTGACTAACTTGAAAGCGTGTAATGTTTAATGCCAGGTCCAACCACCAGCTGCTGTGTCTTTGGACGAAACACTTCACTCACATTGCCTGTGAATAAATGTAAACGTAAGGGAATGCCACAGATCGGCAACCTTTCAGGAACTGTCAGTCTACCTCGGGGCAGTTGTGGCTACAGCAGTAACTTGTAACTAAAAATGCATTACCAAGCATTTTGACGATCTTCCATCCATTCATTCATTTTCTTCTGCTTATCCGGGGCCGGGTCGCGCTGGCAGCAGTCTGAGCACGGACTCCCAGACTTCCCCTACCCCTGACACGTCCTCCAGCTCCTCCAGTGGGACCCTGAGGCCTTCCCAGGCCAGCCGAGAGACATAATCCCTCCTTGGTCTTCCCCGGGGCCTCTTCCTGATGGGACATGCCCGGAACACCTACCCAGGGAGCCGTCCAGGACGTTCAGGAGCCACCTTAACTGCTCCTCTCGACGTAGAGGAACAACGGCTCTACTCCAAGCTCCTCCAGTGTGACAAAGCTCCTCACCCTATCTCTAAGTGAGCACCCAGCCACGTTATGAGTATCTTGAAAGGCGCTATTGATATTCATACCGGAGGCACTGCTCTGTCTGAAGCGCTGTTACTCAAGTTAGTCTTTAATCTGAGCTTCGTTTTAACACAATCTGACCATAAAGAACTGATTTATCTGAAACTAAAGCTGGTGAAATGATTTTGTGCTGTTAAACCAGTCCCTCTCAAATAACATTACATTACAGTCACAAGCTAGCTAGCATTAATCAGTTTTTCAGTTAGCCACCCTCACCGTTTTTGGTTGAAATTCAAACCCGTAAACGAGACCATGAATGCTCATATACTGTAAATGACAGGCACCGGAAAATGTTTTGTTTAAATCCAGTTTGTATTTTTTCCAGCTTCTAAAAATGTACATGTGTTCACTGTGTGTCCGTGGCAACTGCTGAACATTCCGCCATAGACACACATAAAGTACACCCTCAGCGCATGTATCAATGTGAATCCAAGGCTTTATCTCTTCAGCTCTGAGTGTATTTGTATCAGTATTTTCAGGCAAATGTAGAAATATCCTCTTTCCGCCAAGCTTCAATAGCCTCATGGCATCTTCAAAAGGCAGCATATAACTTAAGTACTTACGCTAATAGTGTTTATGTACACGATTGTGCTTAGTCACTTGAGTTGATATGATCCGTCTATCTCTGTGTCCTTTACTGCTCTTGACTCTATGAGAGATTTAAAGCCTTCGCTCTCTCTATAAACTAGGTCAGGCTGTGTTATGTAAAATACTGAATTATATGTCTGGCAAAACACAGCGCGGCAACAGTGAGGCATTCAGACGGCGCTCGTACATTGTCTGCGTATTCGTCTCCGGTACGCATATGGTAGCGTACATAGGCTTATGCACGGAGTCATATATTGTGTTATGTCACGGGGTGGACAGATGGGAGCAGCAGATGATGGGCCCTGCCAGATTTGTGTCTCGCCGTTGGAGCCATACACACCATTAAAGCCGAGAGAACACATTAGCACCTTTAAGCTCTACTCCTGAATGGGCACAACAGACATGGCGCGTGTCCAGGTTATGTTTACCACACTCGAATTATACTTTACACATTTGTATTCATATAGTTTGTACCCCGGAGCTGCAAAAGAATACACTTACACTGCTACATTATGTAAACATTTACCCTAATCACTGACTGCTAATTAAACTGTAATTACACCTTATTACCATAGACCGTATAAAGAAGTGGACTGAGGGAGTGTGAAGTCACCCATAGTGTTCGGCTCAAATGAAGCTCATCGAAGCTAGCAGTTAAAGTTATAGCGGCGAATTTGGAGGTGAGTTGCATATTTGGAATTATGACCGTGAGCATCGTAGCAACCAAAGAGCCAATCCGGAGCGAGAGTGTTGAAGGTAACGCTCCTAATAGGAACATTTTAAGACCAAAATGATGAAGCTCACAGCAGCAGTTACAGAGAGAGGGGTGATAGTTTTTCAATGTAAAGTGAATCGGAGCCAGAGTCGATGGAGCCAGAAGTGCACCCATGATCACTTTCTATTTGGAACGTGTGGTAGAAATTTTAGTCACACTGTAGCGGCTTCCCTCAGCAAACCTTGAGGCCGCGGTGAGCGCCAGAGTGGATCCTCGAGTGTAGCTTTGTGACGCACTGGGAAACGCACTGGGAGGACAAAAATGCTGAGATATGATATGCGTTTGTTGGTAATTTATTTTAGCGAACACATAGACACACAGAGATATCAGCAAAGAGCATGGACATGGATTGACATGGATGGACATAACAGTCTATGGCAGGCATACCCAAGTCCGGCCTGGGTGCCAATTGTGGCCCGTGTACAAATTTCCACTGGCCCTCAGCATCTGGAATAAAAATAATTATGTGTGGCCCGTCAGCACTGTTGACCAGTGTAAAATACACATGTTCAAGCTCAGTGACTTTTATCGCCAACTGGATAAAGACAAGTTTAAAGAAATTCAAACCTTTGCTAAGAAAATGCTGAGTTTGTTTGTTTATATTTGTGTGAGAAGACATTCTTGGTTATGAACTTTAACAAGAACTGTGTGAGGACAAATCTGACTGACTCTAACCTGTGTGACACTTTGCGCATCAAAACCATTGTCTTTGAGCCAGACCTGGTTTATTTACTACACTCCAGATCTCACATTAGTGCAGGCAAGTTATTTGTTCTCCTTCTGAGGTGAATAAATCCTAAAATCTCAGTGAATTTATTTTATCGTGATTATCAAAACCACAATTTAAATGTTAACTTTTTTACATGAATTTTGTTTTTGAAAGGTGAAAGCCATTTGCAATAAAAAGAAAAAAAACAATTAAATAATTAATTTGCAGTTAATATTAAAGGTTCAAAGAATGATCAGGCCAAATGGTTGGCCCCCAAAAACTTTCACCTCACCAAATCTGGCCCTCTTTGTAAAAAGTTTGGACACCCCTGGTCTATGGTATCATAAGTAACTGGAGATAAAACTTCCAGTCAACAAAAATTACGGCTACTCAGCCCTGACTCACAACACTGTGCCACCTTTTCACCAGCCCATGTCCTCCTGCCCATATGAGCCCCGCCCCCTCAGCTCTCAACCAATCGCACACATGCAGCAAACACGCCGCGCACCCCTCTACATGTCTCCTGTTAAAGCCATACTAGTCAAATCCTTTAGTCTCACAGTAAGGCTATAGCTACCTTTGTGTTTTCCATTTACATATTTGCTGTTTTATTCCTCATCTTCCTCTGTTGTTTGATCATCCTTACCTGTACTCAAATGCTAACGTAAAGGTGTGATCTCTCTAAGCTAAGAAGGCCAAATGTCCAGCCAGACTGACGTAAATGCAAATTGTACTTGTGGAAGGGCTTGGACCTCAGACAGTATTTAAGTGTGTTTACCCCATTGCTCTGGGCCCAACCTCTGACTGTCAGGGTCATGCAGCTAGTAACTGGACTCACGTGCAACACAAAGAACACAGCCAAACTCCTTGTCCCAGTGAATACATCAGGTTTATTTGCAATACAGAGCCTGCGTGTCTTTGATAAACAAATGAAAAGAACAAAAGACAATCCAGCAACCCAAACTGAACACAGGAAGAACATATAGGCTACACTCCTGATTAGTCATGAACGTCAGGTGCGAGAAAAACAGGGAGGCAGCAGACAAAGGACTGAAACAGGCTGGGAAATGAAGCTGGACTTAATCTGGCAAATTTTAGATACATACGAGGGTCTCTTACAACTGAGGCATCAAATATGTATTTAAATTCTATGATCTTGTCACGTTTTCTGTACTGCATAACAAGCTGGTCGCAGGCTTGCAAAACAGCTCTAAAGCCTCTTGAATCAATGTATAAATGTTCGCTAAAGATTCATGACAAAAAATCCAGACAGTATCACCACTGTCAGATCCTCTCCAAATATGGTTTTCTAAACTTTAATAATCTGTTAATATATGCGAACATCTGTCTACTATTTAAAATTATTCATGGTATTGCTTGTCCTCCTCTAAGAAGGTTTGTCTCACTGAGCTCAGAAAAAACAACTCGAGTCACTAGGGCGACCTCTAGAGGAGAGTGCAGCGTTCCAAAACGTAGGACTTCTTTTGCTAAATCGGCTTTCTCGATCGTTGCTGTGAGTCAGTGGAATAGTTTGCCAAATGAGATTATAACATGCACAAGTTTTCAAAAGTTTGCACAGGTGACAAAGGAATGGCTAATATCAAAGCAAATTTGCACTCATTAGTGAATGTGTGTGAAAGAAAGAGTATTTGCACATTTGAAATTGAATGTTTGTGTGTGAATAATTTGGTATGGAAGTGTGTGTGTGAGCTGAATGTTTTTAGAAATGTCGTATTTGAGTGTGAGATGTGCTGTATTTGATGTATGTATCATAGATGTACAGGTTTCTCATCCATCTACACCAAACTTATTTACTAAACATCAGCCTGTCCAGGGACTACAGGTGGAAATTAGCATCTATGCTATAACCTGGCACCAAACATCTCTCCTTTTTTTTTTTAAGGTCAATGTAATGTTGTGCACTGTCCCTGTTTCAAATAAAAGCATACCATACCATACCATACTGGGGATAAACAAGGAAACCAGCAGAATTGTGACAGTCAGTAGTGGGACCATTTGTTTACCGGTGCAAACGTAATAAAACCAACATAGACAGTCTTCTTGTATGTTTGGTATTATTTTACAGATAATTTCCATGACGAACGCGACGGCTAGCAGGTTAGCTATGTCCATTTATATATACAGCCCATGGTTATTACAGATGGGCCTATGTGTAACGTGCAACTACATGTGGTGCGGTTCCAAATTTGGCTCTAAGAAACAACAGGTGAAAAAGTCTTGCGGATACTAAACATCTACACTAAAGGTGCACAGTGTCACTTTTGCAGTGATAAGTGTGCTACCTGCTTGTCTCTTTAGAAATGTTCATGCTTTGCCAAGAAAGTTCAACAGAATGGCATTAAACATAGCATTTTATTCATTATGGTGGTGTTAATGCTTAAATAATCCTTAGAAAAAAACATGTGAGCTAACAGTGAGCAGGGTCAGATCTAATGGATATGGTGTCACTGCTTGTCTCCATGAAGATGAATAAGTTACATGCAATACTGTGAGGCAGTTCAGGCAAAGCGATCACATCTACCACAAAAAGTTACACAGTCCACATTTAAGTCAGATGTAAAAATCCTATATTTGCAGTACACGCGTTATCTCTGGCCCTGCATTCTGTTTTTGCTTACTTCTGCTTCCCGGTGGCCTCCAAGTGCAGTGCAGTGATTTTATGTTGATGCAGTAATCTTTGAAATGAAGCTTGGAGTTGGCACAGAAAGTACACCGGCTCTTCTCTGGGTGTCTGGGTAGAATTAGTTTCATCTCAGCTTGAAAACGCCATCAATCCAAGTTTTATTTAGCCACGTGAACCTCGCAGCTGAGGCCTTTGAGGTAAAAGGAGGTGACACAGTTGTGAGGGAGCCTGGATCTGTCTGCTCCCCCGCTGACAGAGCCGGTCCTGGCACTCGGGACACCCTCGGCATCTGACAAAGAGCGGATTGGATTAGAATAGTTTAGTCTAAATTAAAGGAGAACGACATCGCAGCTTTTCCTGTCGCTTACAATAAAACCCGGCGAGATCAAGTCATTGCTTTAACACCACGACACACTTTAAGATTCGACTTGTTAATCTGTTGGTACAAACTCTACACTAATTCATTAAAGAGGCATCTTGGATTGATTTTGTTTCTGGAGCGATTTGGTCAACATGGTTCATTAGTAAGACATAACAGTTTAAGCTATTTAAAGGTCCCATTGGACGACTTTGCTGTTTTAATTTAACATTATAACGTTAAAGGTCCTATATTAGACAAAACTCACTCGTGTAAGCTTTAAGTCGTGTAATAATGTTGTTATGTCATCAAAAACAGACCTGGAGTTGTGTTTTGTTTCATTCTATTACTGCATTATTAGTCTTCATTTCCAAAGCTCAAAATGCTCTGTTCCAGTTTGTGATGTCACGTGGTTGCCTTTTATCTTTAGTTCAGCAGAGATTGGCAATTCCAGGGCTGAACTGATCCAAATGATTCTAGTGAAGGTGTATGGAGTTTAAAAACACAGTGGAGCACTTCCTGTATCGCCACATTTTGACATCACAAGCTGGAACAGAGTGTTTTTAGTTTGAGAGAAGAACTCAGCTTAAATATGGAGGTTTGTGAGTTAAACATGTGTGAACTGAACTCGCAGCACAGCGATAGAAACGTGATGCTAACAAATTGATGCTATACAGATGGCCATTTAATTAAAGATGTATTTTGTAATTTTTCATGAAGGTCTGGTACCTGCTTGTCTCCATGAAGATACGTTTTGTCTGGGATGCTTCACAGTATGACATTAAATCTATCAAGCATTAAATTGTAAGTAATTTTAATGTGAGCTGTGTGGTCTCGCCGCAGATTTGACTTGTCACTGTAACTTGATCTGTTGGCATTGGTTGTGCGCTTGTATTGTTTCCATGGAGATGTCATTGCTTTGCTTGGAATGTTACACAGAATGACATTACAGTGGTTCCTCGCAACAACGTGGTTCACCTTTCGCGGCCTTGTTTTTTCATGCAATTTTTTAAGCGCAATTTTGCATAATTTACATAAATGTTGGATTGCAGTGTGACTCTGAAGTGCTGTATGTTTGCCATTTGTTTTCTCCCCAACAAACCCACAATGTCGATGAAACGTTCTGCACCGACAAAGACGCCTACGAAGGTTTGAAATTTGAGAGAGTTTAAACAAGAGAGAAATGTGAGAAAATGTTAATGACTGTGTGAGAAAAGTGTATAAAGTGTGTGGTGAGGGGTTTTACAGCAAAAAAACATATAGAATAATTGTAAAAAATAAAGTTATAAATACTTCACGGATTTCGCCTGTTGTGGGTTATTTTTAGAACGTAACCACTGCGATAAACGAGCTGCCACATTTACAGTGGGTACGGAAAGTATTCAGACACCCTTAAATTTGTCACTCTTTTTTATATGGCAGCCATTTTGTAAAATCATTTCAGTTCATTTTTTTCCTCATTAATGTACACACAGCACCCCATATTGGCAGAGAAACCCAAAATGGTTGAATTTTTTGCTATTTTTGCTATAACTATTAAAAAAGAAAAACTGAAATATCACACGGCCATAAGTATTCAGACCCTTTGCTCTGTATTTAGTAGAAGCACCTTTTGAGCTTTTTGGGAATGACGCAACAAGTTTTTCACACCTGGATTTGGGGATCCTCTGCCATTCCTCCTTACAGATCCTCTCGAGTTCTGTCAAGTTGGATGGTGAACGTTGGTGGACAGCCATTTTCAAGTCTCTCCAGAGATGCTCAATTGGGTTTACGTAGGTCAGTGTTTAAATTTACGAGGGTCACAGCAAAGAGTGTGGATACTTATGGCCATTGTCGTAAAGACTGACAGTGGGACCAAAGATACAGACTCGGGACAGTGGGGAGCGGTGTCGTAGGCTGGGGTGTTCGTACTGAACATGGAGAGCTGGGACGGAGACGGAGGAGCAGAGTGGTTCCAGGGTGTGTGATCGCGGTGGATACACGAACAAATAAACCGGAGCAAAAAACGGAAAATGACAATCAAATACTGGAAAGTGATAGGACGATCTGGCCCAGAGTGTCGGGTCCTCTGTCCTTTAGTACTCACAGGTGAAGGCTTGATTGATAATGGGTTGCAGGTGTGTGTGGGAAGAGCCAGAATCTCCACCCAGCTCCAAGCTCAAACACAGAAGGGAGGGAGAAAAGCAGCACAGAAACACAGCAAAAACCCAAAAATGCAAAAATGTCAACAATTTCGTGTTTTTCTGTCGATATGAGGTGCTGCGTGTACATTAATGAGGAAAGAAGATTGTTGAGAGTGGGATTCGAACCCACCAATCTTCGGATCATTGAACCAACTGAGCTACTGTCGTCACATTAAACGTATATCCATGACGACAAGCATGTGACGGACATATACCAGAAAAAAAAAAAAAAAGAAAAAAAAAAGATCCATCGCTCACCTTTAAGCTCTGAAAATACAATTCTATTTATGTTTTAGAAGTAACTTTATAACATGGTTAGAATTGGAAAAAAGTTGTGCATGTGTTTGCGGTGTATTTTCCAACCCACAAAGGGCTTTATTCCGTTGCCTTGACACATTGAGGCCTTGGAGCGATTGGATCCACAAACTATGTCTCATCTCGCCCAAAGGCTGTGCTAGGGATACGAGCGCGTTGCATCAGAACTCACCAGAGAATAATAGAGCTGTGTTCTCATTTAAAATACACAAAAACATGTCAAACTCATACCAGCATCTGTGTTAGGTGACCTTTGTGCTCACCACAGTGAATAGCCAGAACAACATGACAGCCAGTAAAAGCTAGCCTAGATTTGTCGAGTTGTTTTAAAACTCAAAATAGCAATCTTTCTTGTTCATGAGCTAATCCCAGTTCACCCTGTGCATCCATCAATCACCACACAAGTATAAAGCCAGATGCCTTTCCAGTATTTAATAGTATTTTATTCAAACGTGTTGAGGACAAATTGTGTTTAAGTCCATGTTATTGCAAGATTAGAGCTTTGGATTTAGGTTCGTGTTAACGTATTTTATATCATTGTAAAGTGGTTTGGATCCTACTGTTTATTAGGCATTAGTGATGTGACTTTCATAAACGAGTCGACTCTTTTGAACGGTTCCTTAATGTGAACAGTTAGATCCAGATCTCATTTTTAAAAAGAACCACATTTTTCTTTACAATTTGTTTGCATTTGGTTAAAGCTGAACCAACCCAAGAATCAGCACAGAAGCAAAGCAGGCACAAAAAATATACAGTATATATTTGTCATCATGATAACAGTTAGTTTTTAAATTATTATCATTGTAGTGCAAAGTTTGATTTTGATTTTCTTTAACTCACTCTCTGTTTGAACCATTTTAAACAAAACTCAGCCTTGGCTTTTTGTGATTAGTTTGTAGATAAAATGAGTTCTCACATTGGATTCTGACATATAAATAAATACTAAAATGGCTCTTTGAAGAGAACGAATCCAAAAGATTCGGATTTCACAAAGGAGCTGAAAGTCCTATCATTATTAGGAATATACTGGGTCGATATTAGCACTTTTTAGCTTATTTGCTATCAGCTTAAAGTGTCCTGCCCCGGCCGATATTTAGTTTGGGCTCACAATTTCTGCATAAAGCTGTATTTGGACACTTTAGTGTGACGATGGCGTTCACAAAATGAACAGCCCTCGTTATTTCCGCAAAAAAAAAAAAAAAAAAAAGAAGAGAAAATTGGCCCTCATTATGGGCGAAAAAAAAAACTCATTATTGCTGCAAAAAAAAAAAAAAAAAAAAAAGAAAAGAAAAGAGAAAAATCGGCATCATCATTATCGGCAAGAAAAAAAAATCGTTTCCTCTGGACTCTGAACAATCGATACCGACATCAGCAATGAAAAAAATCATACTGATCGATCTCCACTGTTTATATCACATTAATTTAAATGAACAATTAGAAAAGTGTGACTTCATACTGAGAATGTTGATCTATGGCACAAATGGATTATGGATTTTACTATGGTTGTACCTTGTGTCAGTAGCTGTAAGTAATTTTAAAATTGTTTTTCACACCATAAACGTAAAACTAGAATTCGATTTGACGATTCGATTTTGGCACGTGCAGTCGGTAAAAGAGCAAACAATTACATTTTGCTATTGCTATTCAGAATGAGACATAAAGGGCTTTTGTATTTCTATAAACAATTTTCTCAACGCAGTATTTACACCCACGCCGCATTAATCTATCAAAGCAGTACTAAATCTATATTATTTGTCATTAGCGTGCCTTCACCAGCCGTCACACGCTCGCCCTCTGCCCCCGATAGCCTCACTGTTTGCACATGTGGAGATAATGTCAGGAAATGACTTGTAACTGCTCACTCCACGCAACTGAAGGAGACTGCAGCTTCTGATTCATCGGCTGCCATGTCTTTGAGTCTGGGGTGGGCGCAGTTCCGAGACTCGCCCCCGGGAGCAGATATATCAAATGTGTCTGTGCATATGAAAGGGAGAGAGGGAGGAGGGGGCGGAGGCGGGAGGGTAAGGAAGACGACATGAAAAAGGCTTTGGACGTGTAGAAACAAAGTGGAAAATAATCAGTTGGAAATGCTATGGGCGATGCTGGTTCATCACAATACTGGACTGTGTGCATTAGGGTTACTTTTCAGAGCTTTTAACTGCGCTATAGTTGTATCCCCTTCTCATTTATCCTCTCAAAGTTGTTTAATCACTTATTTTCAAGACGCCATATTGCAGAGCTATATATTGTCTTTGTACTTACTTTCGGATTTTATCTTTGTAATCAGTGATACGCACAGGATTTGGCAGCGTTGTGTAGTCTTTTTTTGTACAAATGAAAAAAAAAACAACAACACGGGACTCGCTTTTGTGATCTGCGGGTATCCATAAGAGGGGCCGACAACTACACAGCTCTTTGTTGTGATGACGTTTAAGGGTTGCAGTTACCAACAGCCATTGTGGGTCTTTATAATATATTTTTTTGTCCGGCCTACAATCAGCTAAAGGCATGATTTTGTCCATGTATTTGCCCCAGTACTGACTTATTGTATAACAGTTCTTGAGGTCAAAGTGCTGCATATAATCAGAAAACGTCATACTGTCCAACAACTTGCTACTTTTATGCTACGTGTTGTTAGCGTTACATAGGGTGACCAGGTTTTTAAAATTCAAAACTGGGACACACCCAGGTTGGGATGGTTGGGATAAAGCAAAAGACAAAGTTTAAATCTGTCAACTGGGCAAATTGTTGTAGGAGTGAAGACGTTTTGCTGCTCATCCAAGTCGCTTCTTCAGTTCTGGTCAGATTACTGCTGGACACATATCTATCTGAAGGGAGGGGCTAACTACACTGAAACTGTAAACAGCTTTTGTCTCCAGTTTCAGCTGCAACCACCCTATTCAACCTTTAACGATCTATTGTTGTCTTTGTTTTGGGTCTGAGGATGGGGTTATAGATGGAGGAGAGATTGTGTCTCAGGCTCCCTTTCCTGTTTAAGGAAGGATTGTCCAGGATTGTCCAGTGTGTATCCATCAGACCTGAAGGACTGAGGAACTACACAGACATGGTTGGGATAAATACAATTTTGAAAAAAAATGTGTCATTGCACATTTTCGACTTTTTAACTAATCAAATCACAATATATTGCCTTCTTTACTGTTGGCGAAGATCAGATTAGTTAAAAATAGGAGGACCTGGTTTTGACCTGGTTTTGACCTGGTTTTGACCTGGTTTTGACCTGGTTTTGACCTGGTTTTGACCTGGTTTATACCTGGATTAAACCTGATTAAAACCTGGTTTAGACCTGGTTTAGACCTGGTTTTGACCTTGATTAGACCTGATTTAGACCTGGTTTAGACCTGGTTTAGACCTGGTTTTTAGACCTGGTTTAGACCTGGATTAGATTTGGTTTAGACCTGGTTTAGATCTGGATTAGACCTGGTTAAAACCTGGTTTAGACCTGGATTAGATTTGGTTTAGACCTGGTTTAGACCTGGATTAGACCTGGTTTAGTTCAGACTGGTCAAAAGTAGGGACTCCTGGGACTTTTCTTGTGATAAATCTGCTGAGACAGGAGGTTGTCTCGTGTAAATTTGTACTTGCACTGGTCACCCCAGCTTTGCAGTCATAGTTGCAGTCAGTCGGACTGCAAACCGTTTAAAACAAACTAATTCTATTTCTCATGTTTTTTAGGCACAGTGCCTTCAGCAAACTTTTTTTTCCATTGTCCTTCCCAAACCTTAAAGTTTCCAAATTAATAATACCTGAAACACTATGGGCTTTGTACTGTTCTTTGCATTATATTTAGAGGTGTTCTTGTGAGTGCCCTTGACTGTCTCATAACCCACTCCTCTGCTGTAAATTACCTTTCTTATGAAACCAGACGTTCTCCTTTTGTAAGAATCTATTTGCACGCTGCATTATAATAGATCTTTAAAACAGTCCATTGTGTTCTGTTTGCCTTTTATCTCATCCTGTCAGCTCACCATTTTTCATAAAGGTTACTCAGGCCCTGTAGTGTTTTTGGGTCAGCAACTGTTAATCTTCACCTGATCTGGACTTTCTTATCGTATTGTCACTACAGTGATAAGGAGTAGATTTTTTTTCTTTCCTAGCCAGAGATAAGCATCAGTGCTGTATTTTTAAAGAAAACAAAGCATGTTCCAAACACTGTCACAAAAGGTTGTTGTAAGGGACGTAGCCAAAAGATATGGCTTTAGATGGACGTGTTGACAGGGATGAAAGCTTATCAGGAAGTCACATCATGAAGATAATTTATCCCTACAGATACCAAAATATATTTTTACAAGTTTCTAGTAATGAATGTCAATATGGAGTAGTCGTAGTAATGATAGTAGTAATGGAAGTTGTAGCGGTAGTAGTTGTAGTAGTGGTGGTGATGATAGTAGTGGCACTAGTGTTGGTAATGATGATAATAATAATAATAATAATAATAATAAATTTTATTTGTTAGGCGCCTTTCAAGGCTCTCAAAGTCGCCGTACACATATACACACATACACAATACAAATAGAACAATGTAAAATGATTAAAAATACATTTAAAAACAAATATAGATTAAAAGACAGAGCAGTTATGGTCAGAGTGGTCAGGATGAGAAGGCCTTTCTAAACAGATAAGTTTTGAGTTTAGATTTGAAGTGTGGGAGTGAGTGTGTGTTGCGGAGGTCGTGAGGGAGGGAGTTCCAGAGCTGGGGAGCAGAGCAGCTGAAGGCTCTGCTCCCCATAGTGACAAGACGGGCAGGAGGGACAGTGAGGTGCAGGGAAGAGGAGGAGCGGAGGGAGCGGGCGGGTGTGGAGATGTGAATGAGGTCAGACAGGTATGGAGGGGCCAGGTTGATAGTAGTGTTAGTAATGGTAGCAGTAGTAGAAATAGTAGTAGTAATAGAATAGCAAACATTAGCTTGATTGTCTCAGCTCTGGGTACTCTCAAATAAAGAGAAAAGAAAAAAAAAAAATCCAAATGAGGATTTCCTGCCCTAAAGGTCATCGATCTTGTGTGTTTAACCATTCTTTGTGTACTCCTCTGCCCGGTGTGAATACAAAGCAAATCTCCTCACTGCAGCCTAAACTGCAGAGTCTGTGCCCACAACAGAAAGTCACTTTGAGCAGGGGTCTTATAACAAGTTTGTCCATGCTGTTAGAGGACACTGGTGGCGGGGCATCAGGATGAATCAGTGTGTCGCCCGACGTCTGTCACAACCAGGAGGCAAAGCAGGTGAGAGAAAGGGTCACAGCACAGAGGGCACGCACCAGGCAGACACAGCAGACACTACATTGATTTATTTATTTTATATATATATATATATATATATATATATATATATATATATATATATATATATATATATATATATATATATATATATATATATTATGATTTATGAATGTTACATTAATTTAAATCTAAGCCACATTCACACTGTGTTGGATAATGCTACTTTCAGACCACGGTGTCAAAATCGTCTCAAACGTCTCTAGTTGGTATTTGGGAGCAGAAGAGCAGACACTTGAAACACATTGATCTGCAACTAATTTTGACAAAAAAATCAGAGGTTTCATCTCTGGCGTTTGACACATGGGATCAATGCTCAAGACACACTGCGTCACCGCTCTTGTCTGAGCTAATATTAGGCTCTGTGGAGCTCAGTGACGGCCTGCTCCAGGTCCGGAAGTACACTTCATTTTTTCAGATATTCAGAGTTCAAAGGCATCACCGAGGCTAACCAACTATGTGCTAACTAATATCTATAACACGGCTGTTTTAAGCCCATCAAGCACATTTAAAACACAAGATTCAAGATTCATTGCAAAATGCTTTAATAACTAATAATTTCTCTCTAATTAATAATGAATGAGAAATTTACTTCCAGAACGGGGTGGACGGTCACCCCATAGACGCGGGATGATAAAGTCTCTGCACTTGTATCGATTACTAAGGCTAGCGCTACATGCTAGCAGTGTTTTCGCGCTTGGGAAAGTTTGTATATGAAAGGGAAATTGAGAGAGATGGTCCCGTTCACGGCTCAGCTCTTTTGCTGTTACTTGACAAAGCACTTCAGTGTTGGTTACATGTTTGACAGAGATTGAATGATTCTGTGGATTCAGTCATTCATATTGATGCATGTGAATAGCTCAGATTGTGGGAAAAGAATACTGTTTCTAATGGGGTTGAACTATATTTTTGTACTTGATAGTGACATGTTAAAAGCAGGTAAAATTGGCTTTGACTTTCCCCAAACTTGAGCTTTCGCAGTGACCAGTTCTTTATAGTACCCGAAGGAAGAAGAGCATGTTCAGAATGTTATGGTTCAGTGCTATAGATTTAAGTAATAAGGTAAATCTTTAACATTATTATGAATACTCATTGGATTTGCTACAGGAATGTAATGACAAATGGTAAAGGAATTATATACATTTTCTCCTCCAACAGGCTTTTATTGATTTGAGCACTCAAGCTCAAAGTGTAGCTTCGTGAACCTTTATTGATTAACGATGGCACAAAGTGATGACTGTCCACATCGGTCATACATTTATAGAAGGTATGTGAATTTTACACTGATAATATTACACTTTCATTGCAAACTGAATATACTGCTGGAAAGTTCTAACCCAATTGTTGTTAAACTTTAAACTTGTCGATGGTTTCTTGCTACTCAACTTTAAAGACCTTCAAGGGTTTTGTCCTTGTTTGTTCCTTATAAGAATTTATATGGGACCACAGCAGAAAGGAGAAGTGAGTGAGTTCGCTGAAGATTTTGAATTTTTCGTACTTAGAAGTAAAAAAGGCAGATTAAAAACTGTTTTTGCATGAACTCCGTTGCAGGTATAGTCTTGCGAGTGTAATTTGGGTCAGATACATACAGATGTATCTGACTCAAATTACAGATAATAGTTTTGAGAGCTTTTACCACACCCCCTTTTTGTCAACCAATCAATCGGCAAGACATGTTTTTAGTTGACCGAGAATAGAGCTGCGCAGTCTCGCCCATTACAGAGTCCACCCCAGTTCCAAAAGTAGATTTCCATTGATTTCCTCCATAGACTTTTAGATCAAATATTAAGGCTAACCAGCTACATGCTAACTAATATCCATAAAGTGGTTGTTTTAAATACAAAAACGTCTGTGTAATGCCTCAGTCGTCCAAGTTTTATCCATAGTAAAAGCCAAAAGTTGTCCAGTTGACACATTTAACTTTTGACTTTTACTTTTAAATCCAAGAAGCAATTTTAAAAAGTAAGATTCTGCGAAATGTTTGAATAGTTTTGCAGTTTATGATGATTCAGGAACAGAATTCAAACCAAATTATAGGTTGTGTGGTCATTATTTACCCCTGAGCAAACATTCAAACTTTTCATATTCTTATTTTTTGGAAAGGCTATGAGAAAAATGAATGAGAAATTTACTTCCAGAACTGGGGTTGGGTGGTTTATAAATCATAGGTGACCAATCAGCTCTTTTGTTTCACATGCGTCACTGAAAAAAACGGATTAGCCGGGCTTGAGCTTCAACGGAGGACATTGGGATCAGACTGATGTCAATCTGTATAAAAAATACAAAGAGATATCAGCCTGGATTTGCCAAGAAACCCTACATCAGATACCAACTTCACCTGCCAGTGGTCATAATGTTTTGGCTGAAAAATACATATAGGTTCTTCTGTAGAGACATGCTCTTGGTTCGTCTGTTTTGAACGTACAATGACCGAAAACACTCTTAATACATATCGTGATTACATTTCCCCGTAAGCCAACCCAGCCAGAGACATATCTATTCGAACATCCGAAAATTAATGCAGGATTTGGTCGGAAAATACTGCACTTAAGCTGTTTATTGTGAAGCAAAGGGCAACAAAAGACCGCAGCTAGCACACATCGCTGCCTGCTGTGCTCCATATCGCCATGGCGCTTGTGAGAGTTGATTTTTTTTATTTTTTTCCCCCTCTCTAGATATCCAGGCCTGATTACCTCTCAAAGGTCTCCACTGTTGATATTTCACAAACCCAAGGCTGAAAAATTGGTCTCGCAGTAAAAAAAAAAACAAGAAGAAAATGTCTGTTTTTGAGCAGTCCTCCCTCGCAGCAGCACTGGATTGCCGTGCGAATTGATTTTATGTGTATGCTTTTACATTATACATCAACAGTTGACACAGTTCTTTTTCCTGGCTCTCCGTCAGTAATTCCTGTAATCTCTGGGTGGGTACATTTTTATGGAGAAGTGCTATTGTCATAATCTATTTGGAAGGTGGAAGAAGCTGTACCTAAAAAGAACACAGTGTAACAGGGAGGGCTGCAGTGAACGACTCAATGGATTGAACCTTAAAACACAATGCGGTTCATGCTAACACTGTGCTTCAGAAACATTTTTGGTATTTTTTTGTCCATTCACCAAAGGTATTCGTATCATCACTGTGCTCACATTGCCTAAGCTAAAGTAGTTTACCCATACGTAGAGTTCAGCTCCAGTCGAGGCTAGCAGTTATAGAGGTGAATTTGGAGTCGAGTTCCATATTTGGAGTTCCGATCACGAGTATCATAGCAACCAAGGAGCCAATCCAGAGCAAGGATGTTGAAGGTAACGGCCCAACACAGTCTATCAAACCTGTTGCTAACGCTAGCGGGAGTGTCCTCAGGGAAAGTAGGCGCCTGATTTGTTTGTTAGTAATGTTCATATCTTGCTTTGCGGATAAAATAGCAGAATAAAAATACCATCATCATGTAGAATACGTTAACTTTTTAAAACCAAAACGATGAGGTTCACAGCAGCAGTTACAGAGAGAGGAGTGACAATTTTTCAATAGAAAGTGAATTGGAGCCGGAAGTGTGCCCATCATCCCTTCTTATTTTGAACTCGGCGGCTAACGTGTCATGTTTTGTATTGAAGTTTCATGACACTTTCATAATACAAGGATAACTTATTTTCCATTCCACGAATACTCCATGTATTCAACATAAATAAATACCAAGGTTAAGTTGTCCAAAGTAGTTTCAAAAGTTTAAACAGTATTATAGATGATAGTAAAACTCAAATGCAACCGGCGACAGTAGTTGGTTGAGCGTTTGTCCACTGATCCGAAGGTTGGCGGTTCGAATCCCGCTCTCGACATAAACATCATTGGTTGAGAGGTCAAATCCACTGACCCACAGGTTGGCGGATGAATGCTGTCGTTGTGTTTGGCAAGACACTTAACCCACCTCGCCCCCGGTGTCTGTGTACACTGGTGTATGAACATGTGTGTGAATGTGTGAGTGGTTCCTTGATGTAAAGAGGTTTGAGTGACTTAAAGGTGGAAAACCACTATGACACCAAAAGTTATAAGCACAAAACAAACCATCTTCTTGTTGAGTCGCGCGTCCTTAACTAAACCACAACATTTTATCTCTGTATCATAGTTTTTCTTGCATTCCTGCTCCTTTGGTACCTTCAAATTTTATGGACATTTGACAGAGTTTCCAGCTCCTCGTCAGTAATGCACACACTAGTCTTCTGGTGTGAGTACAGTGTGCGGTGTTGATGTGAGGATGAGTGATGTACAGTGAGAGAGGAAAAAGATGGACAGGAGTAAACAGGATGTGATAATGGGCACCGGCCTGTTCAGTTCTGCGTTCAGTGTGTGTTTATGCTCAAAGATTCCACTGGGACATAATGCTCTGAGGATAGATGAATAGAAGAAAGGAGAAAGTAGATTAATGTCGACAACTGACTTTCTTTAGCTTTTTGTTGTCCCCTCATCAAAAACACACCTGCAAGTTGTATTTTGCTTCATTCACCACCACTTCTTTGTCAATCCATTCATCCAAAGTCGTCTTCTCTGAGCACGGAAACATGTTCTGATAGCATTTTACCCAGTTTGTTGCGTCACAGGTAGAACTCTGGACTTCTCCTATGCTGTTTTTAAGCTCATAAACCATCTCCGGACTCTTTCTGTAGTCAAATTGTGTTCAGACCAAATGTATGGCTCTATTAGCATAAGATTCACATTTTCGAAGGTTCATTTGTTTATTTCCCCATTGTTTATTCTCATGGCTGACAGCTGAGGGAGCTCCAACGTCTAAATACATCATTTGAAACGGAGGTGTTAATAAAATGTTTTCTCCAAATTCATTGACCGCTCTCTGGAATTTGATGTGTTGATTGTAAATGGCGGGCGGGGGGTGATAGGATGCTATGCAGTATTGGCGTTTTTGAATGAAAATCCATCCATGTTTAGCCAAATGATTAGTTTGAATGAATGATGTTTGTTTTCTCAGTAAATTCCATTAATCAAGATCGAGACTCAAATCGCCAACCTTCAGATCAGTGGACAAACAAACTGAGCTACATGTGGATACACTTTGTAACTGTTGCTTTTCATTTCTTTCTATCTTAATCGCTTTATTTAACAACTATTTACATAGCTTCCATCTGTGCAATTCCATTTATTTTAAGCAGGTCATTGCCTCAGCCATTGTCCTTTCTGTCTAATGGATTAAAACATCAAAGATATCACACATGACTGACCAAAGCTCACCCAAAACATTTCAACCATACACATTAAAACTGCACAAACATGAACTAGCGTTAGCCTTTACCCAATCCCATTGCGCAGTGATGTCACAGAGCTGTGGCTTCCAAAGCAGGTGCTGTTGGTTAAACCGTGCCGTTCAGTTGTGAAGCCAGGCCCTGACCTTTCATTACAGTGAGGACTGTAATGGAACGAGTCAAGGTTCTCGTGTGGGTGAAGAAAGCCGCAGAGCACAGAAACTAATGGAACTGTGTGTTATGTTGGGGCAGAAAATACACAAGTTCGTCAAGTACCTGAAAATACAAGTTAAAATTGTGTTCACGTGTGTGCAGAGGTAGTACTGTATAACTTATACTTTTGTTTTCAAACTGCATACTTTAACTCCTTGCATTTTATTTTGTTTGAAGTAACAGTACTCAACAGGCACTTGAGTAACAAAGTTTGGTTCCTCTTCCCACTGTGAGCAAGTCGATAATTGACAATATTAAATGGTTTTAAAACGTGTTTTTCTCACAAGACTCCTTCAGATAATACTTGTTGTTCTCATGTTTTTGGTCCTCATTTGAAAACATCACATTTTGTCTGTTGCTAGATTTTATCCTTACAATTAAATCCACCTAAAACTATCATTCAGATGTTACGTTCAGACAATTACAGTTACTTAGGTAGTCATTTGCCCAAAGGGAGTATTTTCTTGGACCACTACTTTGTACGTTAACTTGAGTAATATTATTTTTGAAGTAATGCTCCTCTTACTTACTACATTACTAACTTTTTTGCTACCCTACCTTTCTCTGTTAGGCAGATATAGTTGGGATATTTGGATTACTAATATTAGCACATTTACACCACATGCTTGTGACTAACTAGGAATATGTAACAGTTGCATAACACATTTGCATCAGTTTTGTCATACTTCTTTTACGAAATAATAATGTTTTAAGCATAGACTGTATATATAAATGGACACAGCAAACGTGCTAGATAGGATGTGAACATGGGGCGCTTCCGGCTTCATCGACTCTGGCTCTAGTTCACTTTACATTGAAAAACTGTGGCCCCTCTTTCTGTAACTGCTCCAGTGGCCTCATCATTTTGATCTTAAAATCATATTTAACTGATCTACATGAACCTGGTGTTCTTATTTCACAATTTTGTCTGTGATTCAAGATATGAACATTAATAATAGACAAATCAGGTGCCTTCTTTCCCCAAGGTCAGCCAGGTTTGATTGACAGCATTGCTAAGTGTTTGTTCCCTACTAAACCAGCACTTTGGACGGGAAGTGACATTACCTTCAACAGCCTCTCTTCAGATTGACTCTTTGGTTGCTACGATACTCAGTCATGGTAGGAATTTCAAATACAGAACTCAGCTCCAAATTTGCTCCTATAACAGCTGGCCCCGTTGAGCTTCATTTGACCGGAGCCAAACACTATGGGTGACGTCCACTTATTTGTAAAGTCTATGGTTTTGAGAGTCTCCACTGGTATTGGCTGAGTACCGTCAATTCAAGTATCAATATTGGAACTGAAATGGCTGTGTAAGTGTCTATAAATAGAGCAATAACACAGTTTGGTTTGGAAGCAAAAGTGAAGACGTTTCGCTGCTCATCCAAGCCGCTTCTTCAGTTCTCGTCAGATTGCTGGTGGATCAAACGTCTTCACTCCTACAATGATTTGTCCAGTCAACAGATTTAAACTTTTTAGACCTGGATGACTGAGGGATTACACACACAGTTTGGATTTGTGTGAAAATAAGCCTAACTATCTGTCATGACTCTGAACAGCTTTTCTTATTAGTTTAATTAGACCTCATGGCCATATATTTGTTCAGGTCTGGATGTGGCATTGCTGTACATAGTTTCTGCAGGGCCAACTTGGATTTTGTGGTAGACTGAGCAGAACCTGTGTCTGGATTTTTGTCAGATTGTTTTGTGGGTGATGGATGGAGGCTGGCGTGGCTTGGAACTGACATTCATAGTCCAATAGAGTCCGCAGAGGGATGGCTTCCACCGGGGCATAAATCACACAACTGTTGCACCGCCACAGTGTAAAGAGCCTTTAGAGGGGCTGATTCAGAGGCAGGCAAGTGAGAACGGAGAGAATGAGGAGAGAGGTGATGCCAAGGTAAAATGGCAAACAAGCTCTAAAGATGCAATAGGGGGACAGTAAAGCAGTAACAATGACTGATCTCATTGTACTATACAATGGAAACTAAAACTAGTATTGAAACCATATACTAATTCGAGCAAGTTTTGAAACATAAACAGAATTTGACCTTTCAAGAATACTAGTATAAGACACTAGTAAAAGACCATGTGGTTAAAAATAAACTCTTTTGTGTTGGAGATTGAAAGAGAGCATGAAAATCTGCTCCAAACCTTCGGCCTTGTTCATGACGGTTTTCCTAAAAATGTTTGTAATTTCCACTGTAAGAAGATGCTGACAGAACCCTGCGCTAGATTCACAGTGTGTTTTTAAGCAGCCAAATGTCTTACCAACATCCAGCTACAAACACCACTCATTTTCATAATTATTTATATGTATTTTGTAAGAAACCCTCTCTAAACTTACATATATATGGTCAGTATGAGCTTATGACATGTGAAAACACAAGGGAGAGAGTGAATGAGGAAGTGGGGTGGTATGAGTGCACTCAGGTCATTGGGGGTGATGGAGGTGATGGGGGTGGTGGGGGTGGTGGGGGAGATGGGGGTGGTGGGGGAGATGGGGGTGCGGGGGGTTCTGTCCAGTCCAGTGACCAGCCGCAGGGCTGTAACCGTGGTCCATATGGAGAGCACTCAGGCTGAGAAAGGCTGAGGCTGTCACTGCAGCCTGTAAAGTATGTCAGAGCAAATAGACCACACGCTCTATAAAACTCCTCATGAATGTTATTGGATCATATTGTAATATGTTTTATAAGAAATAATTTATGAAAATATGTAACTTACAATCCTGCAGGAATTAGAATTTTTTGGATGCACTATTAGAGGAATAATATTCTAAAACCGTATAATATTGGCTCTTAGGTGTGCTCCTGCCCATGTCCCATGTTTTATAAGGTGTACGCTCCCTTGTCATGAGTTATGCTCCTTGGACCTCGTTTGTGGACCTCAATGGCCTCTCTTCAATTCAATTCAATTCAATTTATTTGTAGTCATTGTCACAGAAGAACAACGAAATTGCATTTGGAGCATCTCATGAAGTGCAAACCCATAATGCCTCAGCATTCTTGGTCTTTGTTGGGTTCTTGATGTATAAACTCCTCTGGATGAGTCCTTCGTCATAACACACCACCAACCACCAACACCATAAATGGGGGCATAAGCTTCCCCTACTGTCCCCTACAAAACCAACTAAACCTGCCTACAAGACACATCAGTACACCATCATGTGACACTTCTGAGAAAGATAATAGGAAGGAGCCGAAACAGTTTAAAACTGAAGACAGTATCAACCTTTACGGAAGGTGTTAACATAGAACTCACGATGAAACCATTAACAGCACATTATTACAGTTCATGTTTGTTTGAAAATGTATTTTAAAAGCTACAGCTACAGCTGCTATTTTAAGCACCTTTTCTGCATCTAACAAACCCAATACTGTGCCAAGGCCATACAGTGTTGAAAAAGAGTGAAAAAAAAAGTTAAAAAGGCAGATTAGAAACAGGTAAAACTGACATAATGCAGTTTAGCATCTATGACTAAAGCCATTGTAGAAGTAACTACGTCTGGAAAAACTACTGATTACTTACTGAATGTTACTGATTGCGTCTTTCATTCAAACTGAAATAATGAGAAATTTTTGGACTTCTAAAAATACCAACCCATCCAATCCAAAAGAGGAAGTGTATTGTTGGTCAGTAGCTGGGTACTGGCAGTTGGAAAGCCTCTCACCGCAGAGGCACAGGCAACTCAGGAACCCCACTGTGCCACAATGGGACATAATCAGGGGGCCAGAGGTCTTTATCAGCCATAAGGACCCA